>NC_134899.1:12807427-12822427 GCF_041734735.1 Babylonia areolata
GTGACAGCGACAGACGGCATCTGCGGAAGTGGTCTAAACAGAAGGAAAAAAAAAAAAAAAAAAAAAAAAAGAGGAAGAAGAAGAAGAAAACGAAAAGGAGTGGTGCGTTGGAGAAAGCGGTTATAGGGAGTGGGTGGGTGTGGGGGGTGGGGGTGGGGAGAGGTGGGGGAGAAAAAGTACCGGTGGTTGTTGGATGGAGAAAGGGAATGGGGTGGTTGGTGGGTGGGTCGGTGGGGGTGGGGGGCATTGTCAGTTTGGACGCCTTTAGTGGCAACAGAAAACAACACGCTCGAATGACCAGACACAAAAAAGACATTGGCAAGCTTATATTCGGCTGAAGATTTCACGAATACCGTTCCGCTGTCATGTCGTCGAATCGTCGTGTAGTCGTCGTCCTCTCTCTCTCTCTCTCTCTCTCTCTCTCTCTCTCTCTCTCTCTCTCTCTCTCTCTCTCTCGCCCCCCCA
Organism: Babylonia areolata; assembly: GCF_041734735.1. Lineage (NCBI taxonomy): Eukaryota > Metazoa > Mollusca > Gastropoda > Neogastropoda > Buccinidae > Babylonia > Babylonia areolata. The sequence goes on from NC_134899.1 coordinate 12,807,893, forward strand.
CCCTACCCCATGGAGAGAACAAGGTGTCCGTTCACACCCGACGCATACAGGCACAGACACAGACAGGCAGACTCACCAACATACACGTACATAGAAATAGAACAGGAGAAGGGAGATTTGTGGTGAGATCGATCATCAATTATCCACTAATAACCCAGCCCCGAATAATATAAGCAAGAGTTTGAGACTGAGAGAGAGAGAGAGAGAGAGAGAGAGAGAGAGAGAGAGGCAGACAGAATCAGAGACACAGAGACAGTTCCTCGGGTGTAAGTTTTGATTGGTGGACATTTGTTTAGAAAGTTAGAAGTAAGTAGGTTGACTCAGTGCGACGCGTGCAGACCGTTTACGTTTTTATTTCTATTTATTTTTATTTACTTCTTTTTTTCACAACAAACATTACTAGGCAGTAGCAGAGAAGTTGGAGGTTCCCCATCTTCATCTTCTGTTCCCTCCACACCCCCCGATCCCACACCCTCCCCCCGCTACCCTCCTCCCCACTCCACACCCCCACTCACACGCGCACACACACACACACAAACACACCCACACACACACACACACCCTGCAGATTGCCTTGCAGCGCTGCTAAAGCACCGGAATGCCCCCCCCCCCCACCTCCCTCCCCCCGCGAGCCCCTCCCCCCCCCCAGCCCCCTCCCCCCCAGACCCCCCGGGCCAGCTTGAGCTGTCAGTGGACTGGCATCACCGGAGATTGTGGAACTCTGTTCTGCTGGCACTGCTGGCTGCTGCAGTCAAAAGACACGTGGTGGGAGGGTGGATGGATGTGGTGTGTGTGTGTGTGTGCGGGGGGGGGGGGGGCAGGGTGGTGTGGGAGTAGGTGGGGCGGGAGTATTTGGGGACCGGAGGGGAAATCGGAGGTGGGAGGCGGTGTGGGGAAGGAGGAGGGGAGGGGGGTTTGGGCGGGGTGCTGGTCTTCTTCTTCTTCTGTGAGTAGAGGTTTGAAAATTGATGGGAAGGGGTATGGGGTAGTGTGTGTGTGTGTGTGTGTGTGTGTGTGTGTGTGTGTGTGTGTGTGTGTGTGTGTGTGTGTGTGTGTGTGTGAGTGTGTGTGTGTGTGTGTGTGTGTGTAGTTACGAGTCTCCCGCCCACTCTTGTCTGCCATCTCTCCCTGTCTCTGTCTCTCAGTCTCTGTCCCTCTTTATCCATCTAGGTCTCTCTCGGTCTCTCTCTGTCTCTTCTCCTCTCCCTCCCCCCCCCCCCCAACACCCCCCCCCCCCCCCCCATCCCATCACCCCAGCCCCCTCTCCCCGCTCTCTCTCTCCTTCCCCGCCCCCCAGCCCCCTCCATTCCATCCCCCCCCCCTCTCCCCGCTCACCCCGCTCTCCCCGCTCTCTCTCTCTCTCTCTCTCTCTCTCTCTCTCTCTCTCTCTCTCTCTCTCTCTCCTCTACCCTTCAGTCTCTCCTTAACTGTACTGAGGGACCCACTGTAGAAAATCCAACTTCGTTTTCCCATCTTCTTTTTTCCCTGGCCTTCTGTGGATGACCGTTGTGACATACTAGTGTCAACTTCTGCCCCGATTCAGTTTTGTGTCCCCCACCCTCCTGTTCTTGACTTGGATTGTTCTTGTTTTATTGGAGGGTGTTTTTTTGTTGTTGTTTTTTTGGTGTGTGTGTGTGTGTGTTTTCTTTTTTGCAATTTCGTGTGTTTATGTTTTTCATCCAGTGACTTTTTTTTTTTTTTTTTTTTTTTTTTACTTCTTCGTAAGCATTTCGTGTGAACCTTGCGATTCATTTTTTTTTTCTTTTTCTTAGCACTTGCATATAAACAAATTGTGTGTGGGTGGGTGTGTGTATGTGTGTGTGTGCATTGATTTTTTTAATTTTTTTATTCTGTGTTTGCTTTTTTAAAATTTTCTTTTCATTAATTTTACCCTGAATTGTCCTGAAGTGTTTTGTGAAACTATTGTCTGCTTCACCTATTTTAAGAAGTTTAATTGTTAATTGAAGTGTAGACCTACATTATTCATGTCAAAAATGCAAACTTATGATCTCACTGTGGGTCATTTGAATGTCTACCATCTTGAGAACAAAGCGACTGATGTGAATGTCTTCCTTGACCAGACTAGAATTTGTCACATTTTCGGAATAACAGAGTCTAGACTGTCCCCAGCTGTAGACGATGATGTAATTGCGATTCCAAACTATTCATTGTTCAGAAGAGATGCCACTCATTCCGGACACACCGGAATAGCTGTGTATGTCCACGACACTATGAAAGCTTTTACTAATAGACGATTTGATTTAGAGTCCGTAAATGTAGAAAGCATCTGGTTGGAGGTGAAAGTAGCAAAATGCCCAGTTATACTAGGATTCATTTATAGAAACCCATCCAGCAATTTCGGGTGGTATGATGATTTTGTCATCATGATGGACAAAGTACAGGATTTTGCTCGCGGCAGGGACATTATCATTCTTGGTGACTTTAATATAGATTTTCAAAAACCTCATCCGGCATGGGATTCCACCATATCTCTATTTAATTTACACCAAGTAATACAGTCAGCAACGCGAGTTACGTCATCCAGCTCAACTCTGATTGACCACATCTATGTTAATAATCCAGACAGAGTCGTAAGTGCTCAGGTACACCAGACCAGTATCAGTGACCACTTCGCTATACAGTGTACAGTTGCCTGTAAGATACCAACAGCTAGAACTAGAACCCACTCCACCATCACGTATCGATCGTATAAGCACTTTAACGAAGTTGATTTTCTCCATGACCTTAGCGAATGCTCATTTAAGGAAATTTATGAATCTAACGATCCAGATGAAGCGGTCGCGGCATTTCATAGAATCTTTTTATCTGTTTATGACAAGCATGCCCCAGTTAGAAGAAAACGGGTAGGAAATTCATCAACACCTCCTTGGTTTACTGTCATCATATCAATAGCGATTAAAATTAGAGATAAACTTAAGAAAGAAAAGAACTATTCCGCGTTTAAGCAACAAAGAAAACACGTGAAGTTCTTAGTCCGTCAGGCCAAAAAGACATATTTTAACAGGATAACGACGTCAGAATCAGACAATACTTCATCCATATGGAAAGCTCTCAATGCACTGACCAATAAGTCCTTTCCTGGAAAATCACTGAAATATGATTGTTTCACAGCAACAGACTTTAACAACCACTTCCTATCCATCGCGGATAGTTTGACTAATCGTCTGAAACAAAACTCAGATCAGTATGAATGTCCAGTCAGTCTAAAATCATTTTGTTCAGACAGGCTCAGCCAACAAGATACATTTCACATTCCACAACTAACCGTTTATGAGGTCGGTAAATACATATCCAACCTTGGACAAAAAAACACACATGGCTGTGACGGACTCAGCAATAAAATTCTGCTTCTATCACTGCCATATACAGTGCATCATCTGACATATATTTATAACCTCTGTATTTCAAAAAGTATTTTTCCAACTATGTTCAAAACTGCCAAAATCATACCACTACCTAAAGTAAAAAATCCCTCTGACCTGAACGATTACCGACCAATATCAATACTATCATCGCTTTCTAAACCACTTGAAAAACACGTACACAAGCACCTTTTGCAATATCTTGACCGGCACAACTTGCTTCATCAAAATCAGTCAGGGTTTCGCCCAAAACACTCCTGTCAGACAGCCCTCACCAGTCTCTTAGATAAACTGCTCACAGCTATAAATGACAAAAAAATCAACGGAATTGTATTTCTAGATTTGAAGAAAGCATTTGATCTCGTTAACCATCGAATACTTCTTGAAAAGCTACGGGTTTATCAGCTTGATACAAATTCTGTTAATTTTTTTGAGTCATACTTAAAAGAAAGAAAGCAGAGTGTATTAGTAAACGGGACCTTTTCGAATGTGGGAATAACTAAAATGGGCATTCCCCAAGGCTCTGTGCTTGGCCCCTTATTGTTCAACCTTTATATCAATGATCTTCCATTATGTATCTCCTCATCTGCAATATCATGCGACATGTTTGCAGATGACTCTTCTCTTCATACATATGGAGTAAATTCAGAGCACATTAATGATAGATTACAAACCAGCTTAACCGAAGTATCCAACTGGTGTACAGAAAATAATATGCTCCTTAACCCAGAAAAAACAAAGAGTATGATTGTAGCCACTCGCCAAAAGCACCAGCGTGGCTTAAATCCGCTCACTTTGTCAATCGATGGCCAAGTTATTGAACAAGTTACAGAACATCGACACCTTGGTGTCGTTATTGACAACCAGCTAAAATGGGAGGCACATATCAGTTCTTTATCAAGGTCAGTTGCAAAAAATGTTTACCTGTTATCCCGTTTAAAACATGTCGTCAGTCCAGAGGCTTCCTATTTCTTTTTCCATTCTCACATCATGTCTAGAATTAATTACGTTTCAAACGTTTGGGACAACTGCAGCGACGTGCACATGAAAAAACTAGATTCTGTACACAGACGTGCTGTAAAACACCTCAATGGTGTTTTACGAAACACACGAAATCATCAATATCAACTGCCAGCACCTCTTCCCTTGACAAAGCACCTAATATTGAATAAGTGCGTACTTATGCATAAAATTATATTCGGTAAATGCCCTACTTATCTACACCAAACCATTGTCTGCTATGAAGCTCGCAACCCTAACTCCCGAAATGCGACTCTTACTCTACCCAAGCCAAGAATAGACCTTTATAAATCGAGTTTGGCATATTCCGGCACGCACTGCTGGAACAATCTCCCCAAACACCTCAAAGAGCCATTTTCCACCACAACATTCAAAGAGAAACTTGGACAGTATATGCGTGCCGAAAGCCAGACCGAAAATCTGGTATAATATTGTCACTGACAATCCTTACAAACTATGTCGAAATGCGTCAATCAGTTGATAACGTATCACGCCATATAATATTATTTCAGAGTTTTTCTCTTTACAGTGGACACAAACAAACGAAATCAAATTCTAGTCTGGTCACGTCTACGATTTTGTATACTTACATGTATTACAAATTGTGAACCACCCTCACCCAACTTTTTTTTTTTTTTTTTTTTTTTTCTATACTGACATATCTTTACATCTCTGTCTGTCTGTGTCTCTCTCTCCCCTCTGTCTCTCCCTCTCTCTGTCTTTCACATAATGTGTCTATCTGTCCATATCCCTATTACCCGTCGCCTTATTTGCTGCCTTTTATGTCTCTTACATCTGTGTTTAAAATTTTTATCGTTACTTTTCTGTGTTAATTTCACTTGAATCATTCATGTGTAGCATTCATGCTAGGGTTTTGTTGTTGTTTTTCCCTTGGTGTGTGTTAGTGTGTGTGTGTGTGTGTGTGTGTGTGTGTGTGTGTGTGTGTGTGTGTGTTAGTGTGTGTGTATGTGTGTGTGTGTGTGTGTGTGCGTGTGTGCGTGTGTGTGTTACTCGCTTCCGTTCCGTACAGATGTGAGCGATGTTGTGTCTCTCAGTTTGACACTGTGTTATACTCGTACATTATACATGTATTAAGTATTCAGTATCACTACATTTATATGAGTACATGTTTGTGTGTCTCTTAGAACAACGGCAGATGTGTAAGTCGGCCAAAGTGCTAATATCTTCACCGTTGGAAAATAAAGATTCATTCATTCATTCATTCATTCATTCATTCATTCTCTCTCTCTCTCTCTCTCTCTCTCTCTCTCCATCACCGTCTGTCTTATCATTCTTAATCCATCGTTAGTCTTCTTCGTTCCCTTGTCGGGCTGGTCATTATCTCAGCTCTCGTAAACCCGTGAATGACTCCTCTCCCAACACGTCTTTTCACTCAGAACTCACCCGAGCTGGAAATCAGGCGAGTGACCTATGATCCTCAACCCTGCACCCGCCCCCCCAACCCTCCCCCGCCACCCCCACCCATATTCCCACCGTCCCCCCACCCCTCTCTTTCTACCCACCTCGTACCTCCCGTACTACCCCAGGTGAGATGAGAGTCCACACGTGCCAAAAAAAAAAAAAAAAAAAAAAAAAAAGAAAAAAAAGCGCAACAACACGTGTTGGGGGTATGTGTTGGAGTACGATTTGACCACAGGCAACTATTACACCTGTGTTGTACTTTCTTCCTTCAGACTCGTCATCAGATTAACTTGGTTAGGTGGTGAAATTCTCGTCTGCTCTCTCTCTCTGTCTCTCTCTCTCTCTCTGTCTCTCTCTCTGTCTCTTTCTGTGTGTCTCTCTCTCTCTCTCTCTCTCTCTCTCTCTCTCTCTCTCTCTCTCTCTCTCTCTCTCTCTCTTTCTCTGTGTGTGTGTGTGTGTGTGTGTGTGTGTGTGAGTGTGTGTGTGTGTGTGTGTGTGTGTGTGTGTGTGTGTGTGTGTGTGTGTGTGTGTGTACATACATATATGTATATGTCTCTCTGTCTCTCTCTCCGTATGTATATATATATATATGTGTGTGTGTGCGTGTGTGTGTGTGTGTGTGTGTGTGTGTGTGTGTGTGTGTGTGTGTGTGTGTGTGTGTGTGTGTGTGTGTGTGTGTGTGTACATACATATATCATATATGTATATGTATCTCTCTCTCTCTCTCTCTCTCTCTCTCTCTCTCTCTCTCTCTCTCTCTCTCTATATATATATATATATATATATATATATATATATATATATATATGTGTGTGTGTGTGTGTGTGTGTGTGTGTGTGTGTGTGTGTGTGTTATATACCTCTGATCTGGTGGGGTTTTGAGGTAGGAAGAGAGGGTGGAAGAGAAGGAGAATGTTTGGGGGTAAGGGCAAGTATGGATAGAAGTTGGAAGAAGTGTGGGCGGGGAAACTGAAGGGGGTGATGGGGAGATTTCAAGGTGGGGTTGGGGCGGGGTGGGGGTGGGGTGGAGATGATTTGGTGGGGATGAGGACAGAGGGGTTGGGAAGTGGTGGTGGTGGTGGTGGTGGTAGTTGTGGTGGAGTGGGGTTGCTGGTCATCGATTTCCTTGTTTTGAAAGGATTGTAACTTTTATTTTTATTTTTAAAGTCTGCTTGGAAACTTGTTTAGTCTTTGCTTGGTCTGGCATCTTCAGAAGCAGCAGCAGGAGCAGGAGCAGCAGGAAGTAAGCAAGTAAGTAAAGTAACGTAAGCAGCTGCCTTCTCTGTCTCTACGTGTTGTTGCAGTCTGACCCTTCATGTCTCTTTCTGTCTCTGTCTGTCACAGTGTTCCCCGTCTAAAGAAGGACTTTCATGTGTTTCGATGCCTGTGCGTAACATTAACTGATTCTCTCTCTGTCTGTCTGTCTGTCTGTCTGTCTGTCTGTCTGTCTGTCTGTCTGTCTGTCTCTCTCTCTCTCTCTCTCTCTCTCTCTCTCTCTCTCTCTCTCTCTCTCTCTCTCTCTCTCTCTCTCTCTCTCTCTCTGTGTGTCAGGTCGACTTCATTCGATGCATATTTGTATAACTTTTGTTCTGCAGGAAAAATGACAGATTTTCTGAGCTTAATCTGTTGCAGCGAAATTAACATCGTGTCCTCTCTGTCTCGCTGGCACATTTCCCCGTATTTTCTTTTCTCTCACTTTCTTCTCTCTCTCTCTCTGTCTCTCTCTGTGTCTGTCTGTTTGTCTGTCTGTCTCTCTTCATTTGTCTCCCCTCCTATATCTCTTTTCCTCACCCCACCCCCCCCTCCCCTCTTTCTGTTCCCTCTGTTTCTCTCACGCGCACGCTCACTCCTTCTTCTCTTCTCCATCTCACCCTTCTCTCTCTCTTGGAGAAAAAATAAAACTAATATTCATACGACTCATCAAACAAAAGCAAAACAAAACAAGAAAAGGTCCAAGCAAACAAGGAGAGACCCTCCTTAAATCAGCTCTGATTACCAACCTCTTCCTCTCCCCCCCCTCCCCCCCCCCTTCCCCTCGGCCCTTTACTCCCCCCCCCCCCCCACCCCCTCTCCCACATCTTCAAGCGAACATTTCAACACCAAAACGGTGTCCGACAAGTCTTACCTTTATTATCAGCCAGATAGTCCATAGCACTTGACATCAAGATTGCTTCCACAGATAACTTAACTTCTCTCAGCTGGAGTCGAAATTGAATGTTCACAGTCTGGTGGTTACAACTGTTTTCTTCTTCTTCTTCTTCTTCTTCTTCTTCCTTATTCTTGAGGAGGGTGGCTGAGGGAGGTCTGGATTATGGAAAAGAGGAGAAGGATGTGGGGTGGTGGTGGTGGGGGGGGGGGGGGGGGGGGGGGGAGCGGTGCGGGAGATGAAAAGAAGGAACGAACAGAAGAAGACTACACACAAAAAAAGGGGGAAAAAAAGGAAAGTATAACGACTGTCGAAGAGAGACTGGAGGGAAAGGGAGTGTGTGTGTGTGTGTGTGTGTGTGTGTGTGTGTGTGAAGGGGGCGGGGGCTAGGGGGGATTCTGTCGTGACTGTGGGAGGGGTTGAAAGGGCAAATATATGAACGTACTGAATAAGATATGGGCAAACAATCATTTGGAAGAAAAAAAAAGAGAAAAAAAGAAAAAGAGAAAAAAAGAAAGTCGCCATAAACCATACCAATAAAACCCTGGTTTCCCGTGGAGTCTCAACACAAAAAGTTCACGAGAGAGAGAGAGAGAGAGAGAGAGAGAGAGAGGGGCAGGGAGGGGGAGGTATGGGGGGGGGGGTTGAGTGTAGAATGGAAAGTGTTTTGTGCGCACGTACAAAGCTAACGACATATGAAACCCTGTTGTTGTTGTTTTTCTTCGTTTGTTTGTTTTTTTGTTGTTGTTTTTTTTTTCCTGCTTGCACTGAGATCGGTCAGTGGATGGATAATGATAACACACCTCATGTTGTCTTTTCCCTGCAAATTCCAAAACTTGTGTTGAATGACCAGGAGCATAATAAAATAAAAATTATTTCCCTATGTTGCAATTGACGTCAAACATTGGTGATGATATACTTTGACAATACGTCACAGACAAGACGCTCTCCTGATAAAGCCCTGTTAGTCCGAGAGCCGAGTCTATGTACAAGTACTAGAACGTTGTTTTCCATCATAAAGTTTTTTTCTTTGGTGATTCTGCTTCCTCGGGGTCTCTAGACTTCATATCAGTCGGGGGCCAACTTGTATCTTATGGGCATAATTTTTTCTGCTGGTTGAAATACACCAACCCCTCTCATGCAAGAATGATGACCGAGCGACTCATGGATGAGTCGACCTAGATTCGTGCAGGGGTGCTAATGCTATCAGCTTCTCTCGCAGTGATGTCACAGGCACAGAAATCTGCACAGCGCGGCCTGCTTCCCCCCTTCGTGATATATGGGCTCCGCTGGTTAAGGAACGCGCGCGCTAGCAGACGATGCTTCGCCACAACACACCTCCATGTACTAAAAACAAAAGAGTTGAGCGTCAAAATACATCATCACGGAAGGTCGCACGATGTCAGAGCAGGTGTGTGAAATACAGGATATTCCCACCATCAGGCGTCTCAGCAAAACAAAAACCAAGTCCGATCATCTGACACTTGGTGATGTTGCAGTTCAACGGTACACGGGAAACAAGAAACCACTTATGCCAGAAGAACACTGCCTGCGACATGTCCCATCTCTGGTCTTTCTTGCCACACGACAGGTTTCTCTCAACAGAATTGCAACTGAAGATCTGTCATTTTTCAAACAGGTACTCGGAGAAGATGCGGGACCCGAGTATGGAGGTTATAACACACAACGTGCCTGCAGTGCAGGACAACAACCCCAACCTAAGACAGATGTGGTGTACAGCCCATTTCTGGACATGATCCCATCTGAGCCAGACACCATGAAGACAGCCATGGTTGAAGCCCAATGTCTGACACAGCTCACTGGCCAGGAATGGACAATATTCACCAGTGACCAGCAGTTGTACAAAGAACTTGTCCACATCACATGGGTTGGCAAAGAACAGTTTCAGAAGTTCATCCCAAGACTTGGTGGTATGCACATGCTGATGAGTTTTGTTGGTGCTGTGGGGTACCTGATGGGAGGAAGCGGCATTGAAGACATACTTGGCACCCCCACAAATGTTGACAGGGAAAAAATACCCACAAAATGTGAGAGCACTGAGACTTCTTGTTGAGGAGTTACTACGACCCATTCTCTCCAACACTGACGTGCACACCATGGCTGAACTTACGCAACGTCTCATGACCAAAAGCACCCAGAGTAAAACCGCAAGACTTTGGGTTGAGTGCCTCATTGACCCAGTGTTCATTATGATGGCCTTTGTTCGGGCTGAGAGAGAAGCTGACTGGACTCTTCACTTGTTTGCTGTGGAAAAGATGCTCCCCTACTTCTTTGCCTCTGGACACGTCAACTATGCTCGCTACGGTCTGTACTACCTCCGATCCATGCAGCGCCTACATCCAGCCGTCCTGAAGAGATTCATGGCTGGGGAACATGTCATGCACCATCAAGACGGCCTGTGGAATGGAGTTTGGTCAGATCTCTTCATTGAGACGACCTACATGCGCTATGGCCATGGGCCTTAAGGAATCATAGGCTCCACTCTCAATGAATCCACCCTTGCCATCTGGGCCTTTTCACAAAGTACGCTGACCCAGCTATTGAACGACCTCCAGGAAATCAAAGAAGGGGATGTTCAGACAGTTGTCAACACACACAAAGAAGAGCGTCACACACGCATCAAGGAGGATGCTGCTGACCGAGCAAAGATTCGAGAGACATTGTCTACCTGCATTGACATCCTGGACACCAGCAAACATCCTGACACAGGCCTCATCAACGTCTTTTCTGGCTGTGTCATTGATGACCCAACTGTCAATGTCCATGAGGCAGTAGAGGTTGGTGCTGCAGAACAACAGGCGTTTGAGGGCAGATGGCCTGCCAGTTTCCATCTCAAGCTCACAAAGAAAGTGAAGAACATGGCTGCAGTCATGAAAGTGACTGCAAAACATGCTAAAGTGGACACTGCTATTGACACTGAGTTCATATATGCACGCGTTCTTGCCATTATGGCGACTTCCAGGGAATCCGTTTCCATTGAGACTTTGTTTTCCCATGAACTAGCTCTTCAATCTACAGCCCTTTTTGATGAGAATGGTGACATGAGGACAACTAGCAAGGCTGCTCTGAAGAACAAAATACAGATTCTGTCTGGTGTTCGCAACCAAGAACCTCCCACTGTTGTCATCCTGGATGGCTGTGCAATTCTGTGGACAGTACGTTGGCCTGCAGCTCCAGTTAAAGTCTCGGCTTTCATCACAGCCGCAGTTGCCACCATTTTGCGACGAGTTCAGGCAGCACCAGTGTCACATGTGGTCTTCGACAGATACTACAAACTGAGCACAAAATCATGCTGTCGAACCGCCCGTCAGAAGGGGACTAGTCGTGTGTACAACCTGACTGAAGAGTCACCTCTGCCACAGCAAAGTGTCATGCTGAAAGTCACAGCCAACAAGGAACAACTGATACAAATGATCGTACATCGGCTTTGCAGCAGGCAGCCTCCACCAGGAACAGATGTTGTCATCACTGGGCCAGACCCACACCCCATACAGATGGGGTCTGGACTTCAGCAAGACCCTCTGTATCATGAAGAAGCTGATGTGCTGATGGCGTTTCATGTCATCAACGAATCGTCATTAGGACAGAGGAACATCAGGGTTGTTTCTGATGACACCGATGTACTCATCATCTTGACACATCATCTCCACATGAAGACCAAAGGACTGTCCCAAAATATGACTCTGTCCATCGAGTCGTGCACATCCACACATAATGTCATAAGCGTCAACGACGTTATCAGACAGCATGCAACCATAATGCCTAATCTGCTGGCAGCTCATGCACTGACTGGTTGTGACAGTTTCTTCCTTTGCTGGAATTGGAAAGATGACAGTCCTCAAGAAGCTTGAAGTATTCTCTGGTGAACTGAAGCTTGGGAAGATGTCTGTACCTTTCCAGGAAATCTCTGAGTCATGCCTTCAGTTCACTAATCTGCTCTATGGGGACGAGTCAGGGGCCAATCTGAACACCGTTCGAGCCAACATTTTCAGGAAGAGGATTGCTGGAAAGAGACACATTCCCCCAAAACTGAGTAGCCTTCCTCCGACAATGGCAAGTTTTCAGGCCCACATCAAACGAGCACATTTTCAGGCTGTGCTGTGGCAAGCAGCAGGGGAGCTATCTCCTCCTGATCTGGATCCTGTTGAGTACGGATGGCAGCTACACCAGTTAACACTCCGCCCAGCCCTTGGACTTAATGCTCAGCTGCCAGCTCCTGATGAAATTCTCAGTTTGGTCAGATGCAGCTGTAAAACTGGATGCAGCACAGTACAGTGCACCTGCACCAAAATATCTGTTACATGTACAGCATTTTGCAAATGCAGAGGAACAATTGCCTGCAATAATCCAATGACTGTCATTGCCCCGCCCTACTATGAGGATACATGACCTGTCTTCAGACGCCCTTCAGCCACTATTGATGTGAGAACTAGCAGCAGACACTGGTGAGTGTTCCAGTGTTTTCTCCCTGTTAAACAGTTTAAGTGATTTTAATACAACGGTTTCAAGTGTTTCGCGGATCAGCACATTATATGAAAACTAGATGGCGGCCATCTTTATTTCTCTAAAGTAGCCATTTTATCGAATATTTGATGTGTATTTCATCAAGTGTGATTACTTTTCTTTCATTGCATGCTATTTAACTAAGTTTGTACATTTTTTTATGTCTTTAAATGCATGATACCCATCACAACATCTTTCACTCTAATTCAATTGCGGCCATCTTGGATTTTCACTTTTAGACAATAATGCCCAAAGTTTAGCGTCTGGCCTCCATTAGATTTGAAATCAGCAATGAAAACTCAGTTAGAATCGCCAAAGAAAAAAACTTTATGACGCAAAACAAGCTTTTTCAGCGGGCGCTTGGACTATGTGGGCGAAAATTTGAGCGTAAACAGAAAAGGAGGACAACTTTTTTTTCTTTTTTTTTTTTCTTTCCTCTCTGTCTGTCTGTCTGTCTGTCTGTCTCTGTGTGTGTGTGTGTGTGTGTGTGTGTGTGTGTGTGTGTGTGTGTGTGTGTGCGTGTGTGTGTGTGTGTGTGTGTGTGTGTGTGTGTGTGTGTGTGTGTGTGTGTGTGTGTGTGTGTGTCCGGACACAGAGGAGACGAACAGAAAAAGAAGAAACGAACGAACGAAAGAAAGAAAGACAGCATCAGTTTCAGTAGCTCAAGGAGGCGTCACTGCGTTCGGACAAATCCATATACGCTACACCACATCTGCCAAGCAGATGCCTGACCAGCAGCGTAACTCAACGCGCTTTTTCAGGCCTTGAGAAGAAAAAAAAATAATAAAAATAAAATAAAATAAATAAATAAATAAATAATATAATAATAATAAATGATAATAATGATTATAATTAAAAAAATATATATAGACAATAAGAAAGAAGAAGAAAAAGAAAAGAAAGAAAAAAAAAAAAAAAAGCCCCCCAAAACAAGCAGGTGAAACGGGTGCGGAGAACTGTGCTTTGTGGCATTCACACCTGCACAACATACCTTGTGAACCTTCTCTGACCTCTCTGTGTAGCAGAGTGATGGAGAAAGAAAGACTGGGTGAATAAACACAATGAAAGAAAGAAAGAAGGAAGGAAGGAATGAAAAGCGCGTGGGCGAGCTGGCACTGACGCGCGCGAACAGTATAATGTGCGGCACGTTCAGTTTTTTTTCTGTTTTGTTATAGGCGTAGCCTGTGAATGCTGTATTCTTGCGAAGCTTTAGTTAAATCTCTCATCTTAATTAGCGAGAGTCTGGGCAACTGCCAGACAGAGAAAAAGACTCAAAGAAAGAACACTGCTGCCTCCTTTGTGCTGGTGGAATGTGTGTGTGTGTGTGTGTTGTGTGCACTGTATTTTTGGTAGAATGATACTGAAAAACAACAACAACAACAACAACAACCGTTGGATGAATTGCACAAATGAAGGAGTCAAAGAATGAAGGAGGGAAAAAGAAGGAAGGGCAGAAAAAAGAAGGAAAGAGAGAAATGAGGAAAAGAAAAAGAGAGAAAAAAAAAAATGAAAGAAACAAAAGTTAGTGTGAGAGAACGAATGATCATTAGCGTCAGTGGTTAAGTATGTGCTCGATGTATTCTTCAAGAACGTTCTCTTGTTTTGGGTCTAATGGGACGGGCGCAAAAGCCGAGTGGTTAAAGCGTTGGATTTTCAATCTGAGGGTCCGGGATTCGTATCTCGGTTCCCGGGCGCCTGGTGGGTAAAGGGTGGAGATTTTTCCGATCCCCCAGGTCAACATATGTGCAGACCTGCTAGTGCCTGAACCACCTTCGAGTGTATATGTATGCAAGATCAAATGCGCACGTTAGAGATCTTGTAATCGATGTCAGCGTTCGGTGTGTTATGGAAACAAGAACCTAGCCAGCTTGCACACTCCCGAAAAAGGAGTATGGCTGCCTACATGGCAGGCGTAAAAAAAAAACGGTCATACACCTAAAAGCCCACTCGTGTACATACGAGTGAACGTGGAAGTTGCAGCATACGACCGAAGAAGAAGAGGAAGGAGGGTCTAATGGAACAGAGAGAAGGGATATATATA
>NC_134899.1:12824927-12827427 GCF_041734735.1 Babylonia areolata
GACAGCTCTGGTTTATCTATCTGTCTGGTCTTCTCTCGTGTAAGTCTCCTTTTCTCCACTCTGCCCCCCTAGTACACAGGCTGATCCGCCAAGGTTTTGCTTCAAGGTCGAGCCCCCATGGTTTCCGTTTGCTTGTGTGCAATTACGCCTTACTATCGTATCGTATCGTATCGTATCATACTGTATTGTATCGTATCGCTTTGTATTGTATTGTGTTGTGTTGCGTCGTGTTTTGTTCATTACGTCGTATTGTGTAGCGTGGCGTTGTATTGTATTGTATAGTATCGTAACGTAACGTATCCTATCATATCGTGTTGTGTCGCGTCGTGGCGTGTTCTGTTATATTCAGTTATATTGTATTACGTTTCGTCACAACATATTTCTCTGTGTGAAAACACAATTACAGTACTTTATTTTTATTTTTATTTTTTTATTTATTTTTTTTTTTTAATAATCCCGAGTCCAAATCCATTTGTTTCACTACCAGAGTGAATTTGTTTCGTGGGGGGTGGGTGTTGGTGTGTGTGGATGTGGGTGGGGGGTGGGGGTGGGGGGGGGGGGGGCAGTGCATGCTGCACACGGGACCTTTGTTTATGGTCTGATCATCCGAATGACTAGCGTCCAGACCACTACTCAAGGTGTGATTATCATCATCATCATCATCATCATGGTTGTCACTGATACCACAGTGTTCTCAAAACGTGTAACACTCACGCTTCAGTCGATCAGTGTGTGGGCCCATCAGTGTGGACCCTTCACAGTCGCCATCACTCATGTGCCAGCACGCAGAGGCTCGCCAAGGCCTTCATAAAACAGTAGTTCGGGTTTGCGCTGCGGAACCTGATCACTGAACAACAGACAAGCCTTCATGTCGTATCAGTCGTGTCGATTCTTTATATATATATATATATACACATACACACATACATGGGTGTCACTCTGTCTTTGGGAATCGGAAGGAATCAAGATGTTTGTGCAGAGGTCTGGTTTAACTCGACAAGATACTCTCTCTCTCTCTCTCTCTCTCTCTCTCTCTCTCTCTCTCTCTCTCTCTCTCTCTCTCTCTCTCTCTCACACACACACACACACACACACACACACACACACACAGAGAGAGAGAGAGAGAGAGAGAGAGAGAGAGAGAGAGAGAGAGAGAGAGAGAGACGGGGGTAAAACAAAACACGCACACAAACACACAAAACCTTTAGTTTCCTGCACATCAATTAGCTACGTAAGTAATCCCACCAGCGCTAATTGCCTCGGCGTGAAGAATGTTCCAAATACGTCTACTTGTTTACCGTAAAAAACAGCAACAACAACAACAATACACAAACAACAATTGATGGTAATTATTTTCATTTACCGTATAGAATGTTCGTCCCTAAGACTACAACGCTAACTTAGGAAAACTCTTTAACACTACGTGAACTTCGCGCTGCTAGGATCTCCTCATTTGCAACCCAAGCCTGGCAGGCCCCTTTACTGTACAACAGCACCTTTAAAACCCTCTCGGCCGAGAGAGCTGGGCAGATATGGGGACAGCGGTTACGTCCTCTGCCGTTCTGATGGCCTTAGGTCGAACACGAATGGCTACCATACACCTTTGAAAATTTCTACTGGCTGCTCCAATAACTTAAAACTGCTTGCATTGCTATCGTGTGGCTTCTGCTGCTGGTTGGTAGCTAGCTGTTCTGTTGGCTTGTAGCTAGCTGCTAGCTGTTCTGTTGGCTTGAAGCCAGCTACTAGCTGTTCTGTTGGCTGGTAGCTAGTTGGTAGCTGTTCTTTTGGCTAGTAGCTAGCTGTTCTGTTGGCTTGTAGCTAGCTGCTAGCTGTTCTGTTGGCTTGTAGCTAGCTGTTCTGTTGGCTTGTAGCTATTTGGTAGCTGTTCTGTTGGCTGGTAGCTAGCTGTTCTGTTGGCTTGTAGCTAGCTGTTCTGTTTGCTGGTAGCTAGTTGGTAGCTGTTCTGTTGGCTAGTAGCTAGCTGTTCTGTTGGCTGGTAGCTAGCTGTTCTGTTGGCTGGTAGCTAGCTGTTCTGTTGGCTTGTAGTTAGCTGTTCTGTTGGCTGGTAGCTAGCTGCTAGCTGTTCTGTTGGCTGGTAGCTAGCTGCTAGCTGTTCTGTTGGCTGGTAGCTAGCTGTTCTGTTTGCTGGTAGCTAGCTGTTCTGTTGGCTGGTAGCTAGCTGTTCTGTTGGCTTGTAGCTAGCTGCTAGCTGTTCTGTTGGCTGGTAGCTAGTTGGTAGCTAGCTGTTCTGTTGGCTGGTAGCTAGTTGTGCTGTTGGCTAGTAGCTAGCTGTTCTGTTGGCTGGTAGCTAGCTGTTCTGTTGGCTTGTAGCTAGCTGCTAGCTGTTCTGTTGGCTGGTAGCTAGTTGGTAGCTAGCTGTTCTGTTGGCTGGTAGCTATTTGTGCTGTTGGCTGGTAGCTAGCTGTTCTGTTGGCTTGTAGCTAGCTGCTAGCTGTTCTGTTGGCTTGAAGCTAGCTGCTAGCTGTTCTGTTGGCTTGTA
>NC_134899.1:12862427-12864927 GCF_041734735.1 Babylonia areolata
TGCCTCTGCTGAACTGTCGAGCATTAGACTGTGGCTCTGTATGGGCATCGCCCGCCCACCCTCACCCCTATCACCACCACCCCCCACACACACACACCCCCATCCCCTCAGCAACCCATTTCTCTCCCCTACCCCTCCTCTACCCACCCACCTCCTGCCAGGTTTAATTTCGGACCTCCACCGCAGTAAAACCAACAGTTAAGGGAAGGTAAAGGGGAAGGGGGTTGGGTAGGGTGGGAGGGGGGGGGGACGGTTGTGAGAAGGCAATGTGCGGGTGGTCAGAAACAGAGGGGCTTCCAGCACAGCGTGACCAAGGCTCGCCCTTGGAACGCCGGACAATACCCGTTTTTTTGTTGTTGTTTTTTTTTTCATCCATAGATTCAGCTTCTTACAACGACGCTCAGAACTTCTATGTCCCCGTCTCTCCCCTTTCCTCCCCCTCTTCCCCCCATCCCCCCCCCCCCCTCCCCTACAATCCACTCCTCCTCCTCCTCGGCGCCCCATCCCCCCCCCCTCACACACACACACACTGACCCCCCCCCCCCCCGACCCCCGCACTCTTCCCCTACCCTCAGTCTCCGTCCTACTCCTCCCTCCCTGCCCCCTCCATCCCTGTCCCAATCGTTTTCCGAAGACACGCCAAACAGCCTCTGAGGAGGAGAAAATAAGACGCCGGCGGAGGTCTCTTCTTCATCCCGACAACTTATTCATCTGTAGATGAAGATAATGGTCATCAGCGGCCACGCTGGGTGCCGCTCCCGCAGTGTTCAATTAAACACGGCTGGACTCCTCCTGGTAAGGACCCGTTCAACCCTCTGGCGTTGCAGTAGGACACAGCAGCGTGACGCAATCCATGATGGGGTTGTCTTGAATGATTCAGCTTTCCACATCCTAGACAGTGCGAGTTAACTTCTGGTGGTAATCAGCGATCACTGTCACTGTCGTTTCAGGGAAAGAAAACAGCAACAAAACTTCGGGCAACTTTTGTTATGCAGCACGATTCAATCTCATTGCTGAGGGGCTGTCGTGACCGCCGACAAGGCTTTATTTTTTGTCTCATGTTTTGTCCCCTTTATCTCGGACATCAACTGTCCCACAGAACGGACAATGCATGGTAGAGCATAACTGCTGCTGACACGTTTGATCGTCAGAGAAGGTCTGTCACTTCATTGAGATCAGATTCAGCACACTGTAACGAGGACAAACTGCTCTGCTCTCTAAAGGTCGGCCACTGTGAAAAACTGTCGTGAAAAGTCATGGCCTGTATGGACGAATACCTCAGGTATACACAGTTCCATTAGTTATCTTACGCTTTTGTCGTGTGGATAGTAAACCAACAGCAACAACAGAAAAAAAGGGGGTGGGCGGGGATGGGGATGGCTTACATCGTACAGGAGGTAAGCCGGGTGGCGACCACATTTATCAGTTTCAGTTGGCAACCTAATGAACTATGTCGTACGACTGTCGTACCCGAATAATCAATGGATCAGCTCCTTTAATCTCCTCTCAACGGCGTGTTGCTCCAGCAACGATGTCTCGAGAGGTCTGCAGAGCAGGGTGTCTGAAGAGGATGGAAGAGGGAATAAGAGTGTCACGGGTGTCTTGACTCGCTGACAGTATCGCAGTGATGCCAGAGTTTATGTAGAACAAGTCTTGTGAGGGGAAGTTTATTATTATTTTTTTTTTAATGCTGTGAATGTATTTAAAAAAAATCTTATCTAAGTCGCACAACCTTCGGTATTGGTATTTATCTAACGACGCGAACTGGAAATAAAGAAACGGAATAACAGTTTGATGTTATGTTATTGCAGTTGATGAATGATATAAATTCAGTGAAGCGATTGTCAGTGTTTATGTACATTCCTTGAAGCAGATTCTACTGTGTAATGTTTCACTGGTCTCGTTGGAATCCGATTACGTATTCTTGCTATATTGTTGGCTCAAATGTGAAATATGATTACATGTGTTTCTTGACAAATATAACCTCTGCAAGAAAACCAATATCAAACAGAATAATAAATGTCATGTTAGTCCTTTGATTATATACTTGTGGGTTGTCTTTCGGTGAGATAACATTTTGCAGTGGTCGGACCAGCCCAATTTCGATTCCAGATTTATGTTAATTTCTCACATGTTTTGATTGATATCGGCTCAAACTTAGAACTACGTACACCATGGGGTCAGGGGGGGAGGCTGGAGCTTTACATACAGTCGATCATGGACACGTCCTTCAGAATGTCGCTCAAATTCCATAACCAACCCAGCAGATGTTTGTTGAAACACTCGGGCCTGGATGGCGCCAGGAAGTGTTGAGCAGAGCAATGGGCTGGGAACTTGAGCCAAAGCAGATCTACGTGACATCATCATCTCTGTCTTCATCCCCATACACCATCACGAAATGCTGTGAACAAATTTCCATGTTCCATGATATATGGATCTTCGTGAGAGGTTGCCTGAAGACTGTGGCAGAAACCTCTCCCACAACACGTCCACCCTCATC
>NC_134899.1:12882427-12887427 GCF_041734735.1 Babylonia areolata
CCCCCCCCCCCCCTCCATCGCTCTCTCTCACTGTGTCTCTTTCACAAACACTCTATTCTCTTCAACAGCACACACACACACACACACACACACACACACACACACACACACACACACACACACACACACACACACATACTTGTGCCTTACAGAAGTTATAAGGTTTAAAGTGACAATTGAAATTCGATCTGAATCCAACACACACACACACACACACACACACACACACACACACACACACACACACACAATGTCAGCAACAATGTCATTCTCTGTCTCTGTCTCTGTCTGTCTGTCTGTCTGTCTGTCTGTCTCTCTCTCTGTTCTCTCACACGTGGGCGTGCGCGTGTGCATGTTTACACGCGCGAAGGGGTTGCGTGCGCTCACGCCATCCTTGTACTGACAGTGTTATTCCAAGGGAACAAAGAAAAGCCTCTCTCCAGCAGAAAGTGGACAAGAAGACAGCACGGGTGGATTTTGGGGGCGGGGGCGTGTGGGGGTGTGGGGGAGGGGTTGATGGGGGGGGGGGGGGATGCGGAGGGGGGAGGGGCAGGGAAAGAGGGGTAGCGGGCGGAGTGGGAGGAGTGGGGGCATAGTCAACAGACTGGAGGCACCTCCAGGGACAGCCCGAGACAGCGCTATACTTTACAGGGTATTAAGCGAGACAGCACTATATATATACTGTTCACTAATTCAGCGACAAAGCGAGTTAACACTACAGAGACAGACTATGACAGCACTATACTGCACAGGGACAGAGCGAGACAGCACTATATACTATGCAGGGGCAGAGCGAGACAGCACTATATACTATACAGGGGCAGAGCGAGACAGCACTATATACTATACAGGGACAAAGCGAGACAGCACTATATACCATAGAGAGACAGAGCGAGACAGCACTATATACCATAGAGAGACAGAGCGAGACAGCACTATATACCATACAAAGACAGAGCGAGACAGCACTATCTGCCATACAGAGACAGAGCGAGACAGCACTATACTACACAGGGACAGAGCGAAACAGCACTATACTATACAGGGACAGAGCGAGACAGCACTATATACTATACAGGGACAGAGCGAGGCAGCACCATATACTATACAGGGGCAGAGCGAGACAGTACTATACTACACAGGGGCAAAGCGAAACAGCATTATACTGCACAGGGACAGAGCGAGACAGCACTATATACTATAAAGGGACAGAGCGAGACAGCACTATATACTACACAGGGACAGAGCGAGACAGCACTATATACTACACAGGGACAGAGCGAGACAGCACTATATACTACACAGGGACAGAGCGAGACAGCACTATATACTATACAGGGACAGAGCGAGACAGCACTATACTACACAGGGACAAAGCGAGACAGCACTATATACCATAGAGAGACAGAGCGAGACAGCACTATATACTACACAGGGACAGAGCGAGACAGCACTATATACTATACAGGGACAGAGCGAGGCAGCACTATATACTATACAGGGACAGAGCGAGACAGCACTATATACTACACAGGTACAGAGCGAGACAGCACTATATACTATACAGGGACAGAGCGAGACAGCACTATACTATACAGGGACAGAACGAGACAGCACTATACAGGGACAGAGCGAGACAGCATTATACTGCACAGGGACAGAGCGAGACAGCACTATACTATACAGGGACAGAGCGAGACAGCACTATATACTATGCAGGGACAGAGCGAGACAGCACTATATACTATGCAGGGACAGAGCGAGACAGCACTATATACTATACAGGGACAGAGCGAGGCAGCACTATATACTATACAGGGACAGAGCGAGACAGCACTATATACTATGCAGGGACAGAGCGAGGCAGCACTATATACTATGCAGGGACAAAGCGAGACAGCACTATATACCATAGAGAGACAGAGCGAGACAGCACTATATACTATTCAGGGACAGAGCGAGACAGCACTATATACTATACAGGGACAGAGCGAGACAGCACTATATACCATAGAGAGACAGACCGAGACAGCACTATACTATACAGGGAGAGAGCGAGACAGCACTATATACTATACAGGGACAAAGCGAGACAGCACTATATACCATAGAGAGACAGAGCGAGACAGCACTATATACTATACAGGGACAGAGCGAGACAGCACTATATACTATACAGGGACAGAGCGAGACAGCGCTATACTACACAGGGACAAAGCGAGACAGCACTATATACCATAGAGAGACAGAGCGAGACAGCACTATACTATACAGGGACAAAGCGAGACAGCACTATATACCATAGAGAGACAGAGCGAGACAGCACTATACTATACAGGGACAGAGCGAGACAGCATTATACTGCACAGGGACAGAGCGTGACAGCACTATATACTATACAGAGACAGAGCGAGACAGCACTATACTATACAGGGACAGAGCGAGACAGCACTATATACCATACAGAGACAGAGCGAGACAGCACTATACTATACAGGGACAGAGCGAGACAGCACTATATACTATACAGGGACAGAGCGAGACAGCACTATATACTATACAGGGACAGAGCGAGACAGCACTATATACTATGCAGGGACAGAGCGAGACAGCACTATATACTATACAGGGACAGAGCGAGACAGCACTATATACTATGCAGGGACAGAGCGAGACAGCACTATATACTACACAGGGACAGAGCGAGACAGCACTATATACTATACAGGGACAGAGCGAGGCAGCACTATATACTATGCAGGGACAGAGCGAGGCAGCACTATATACTATACAGGGACAGAGCGAGACAGCACTATATACTACACAGGGACAGAGCGAGACAGCACTATATACTACACAGGGACAGAGCGAGACAGCACTATATACTATGCAGGGACAGAGCGAGACAGCACTATATACTATACAGGGACAGAGCGAGACAGCACTATATACTATACAGGGACAAAGCGAGACAGCACTATATACCATAGAGAGACAGAGCGAGACAGCACTATACTATACAGGGGCAGAGCGAGACAGCACTATATACTATGCAGGGACAGAGCGAGACAGCACTATATACTATACAGGGACAGAGCGAGACAGCACCATACTACACAGGGACAGAGCGAGACAGCACTATATACTATGCAGGGACAGAGCGAGACAGCACTATATACTACACAGGGACAAAGCGAGACAGCACTATATACTATGCAGGGACAGAGCGAGGGAGCACTATATACTATACAGGGACAGAGCGAGACAACACTATATACTATGCAGGGACAGAGCGAGGCAGCACTATATACTATACAGGGACAAAGCGAGACAGCACTATATACCATAGAGAGACAGAGCGAGACAGCACTATACTACACAGGGGCAGAGCGAGACAGCACTATATACTATACAGGGACAGAGCGAGACAGCACTATATACTATGCAGGGACAGAGCGAGACAGCACTATGCCGGTCACGCCACTGCAGCAAATGGTGTACAGATTCAGCTTTTCATCTGCCTGAGTGCGTCGCCAAGGGATCTGGAAAATGAGAAATCTTTTTTTCTTTCTTTCTTTCTTTCTTTCTTTCTTTCTTTCTCTCTTTCTTTCTTCTTCTTTTTTTCCATTATGATTATCATTACTTGCTTCCTTTCTGGGGGAAATGAGTTTCTTTCTTTTCTCTCTCTCTTTTTTCTTTCTTTTATTATTTCTTTCTTATCTTTCAAATTCTCTTTCTTTTCTTTTCTTTTTTTTTTTTTTTTTTTTTGGGGGGGGGGGTGAGGGGGTTCTTGGCTTTCTTTCTACCCGTTCTTGTTGTTTTTACCGGGTACTTTTTTTCTTTTTCTGTTCCTTTTCATATATCTTTGATTCCGTTCATTTTCTGTCTGTCTGTCTGTCTGTCTGTATATATATATATATATATATATATATATATATATATATATATATATATATATATATATATATATATATATATATATATATTTATTTATTTATTCATTTATTTACATGTGTGTGTATGTGTGTGTGGGTGGGTGGGTGGGTGGGTGGGTGTGTGTTTTTCTGTTGGTTTGCCATTTCCCATCCCTGCCCATTATCCGTGAGGGTGTGGGTTCGAATCCCGCTCTCGCCCTTTCTCCTAAGTTTGACTGGAAAATCAAACTGAGCGTCTAGTCTTTCGGATGAGACGATAAACCGAGGTCCCGTGTGCAGCACGCACTTGGCGCACTGAAAAAGAACCCATGGCAACGAGAGTGTTGTCCTCTGGCGAAATTACGTAAAATGAAATCCACTTTCATAGGTACACAAATATGTAAGCATGCACTCAAGGCCTGACTAAGCGCGTTGGGTTATGCTGCTGGTCAGGCATCTGCTCAACAGATGTGGTGTAGCGTGTATGGATTTGTCTGAACGCAGTGACGCCTCCTTGAGAAAGTGAAACTGAAACTGCCCATTAATTTGGGTCTTATTCTTTTATTACTACACACACACACTCACACACACACACACACACACACACACACACACACACACACACACACACACACACACACACATGACAGAAAACATCAAACGAAAGTAAAAAAAAAAAAAAAAAAAAAAAAAAAAAAAAAGAAAGATAAGAAAAAGACTCATTTTCTGTACTGCATCCGTCCATTCCTCCCATTGGGATCCGATGATGCGGAGTTGGTACCAGAGAGAGAGAGATAGAGAGCCAGGGGACGGCCGCCACCCCCCCCCCCCCACCCCCACCCCCCAAACCCTCGACCCTCCGTCCCCTCTTCATGCCCCCCTGGCCCCCCTCACCCCTCTAACCTCCAACAGAGTGAATCAGGAAATGATTGGGAAGAGGGCAAGAGAAAGGAACCAGCGGAACGAAAGCTGTTCAAAAAGGCAAGCTAAGCAAGCAGTCTGTCTCCCTCTATCCACGATGCAGCCAACCAGGCGTCTGTCTAGTCTTCACTTCTCTACATTTCACTCACATCCAGATAGTCACAG
>NC_134899.1:12899927-12908060 GCF_041734735.1 Babylonia areolata
TATATATATATATATATATATATATATATATATATATATATATATATATATATATATATATAAACCAAACCTTGAGTTGGATGAGAGAGAGAGAGAGAGAGAGAGAGAGAGAGAGAGAGAGAGACACTGGACACTGGACACTGGAATTATTTATTGTCATTGCCAAGAAAGGTCTTTTGACAAGGGGGCAACAACATAAATGCATATATTTTAGCTTCAAAACAACAACAACAAAAAACTATATTTTTTCTCTGAATCCTTCAGTCAGTTTAAACCAAGAAAATATGCAATACTTGGAAACACTTAAGTCACATCCTGACAAAGACTCAACGAAACGGAACTAAAGAAAAACAACAATGTAATGATAATAAAATACCAAAATGAATGGGGACTGACTCGACCATCCATTCAAAAATACATCAAACCAATACATACTGCCTCAACAATACACTTAAGTATGCAATGTTATGTTTTCTGTTTTGTCCAATTAAAATAGCAACTTCTGTACTAACTGTAATTAAGTGTCTTCTATGCTGTTGATACTATTCTGACTTATGTACCTTTGTCTCATTGTTTGAGCTTCTGCAATGAATTTAGCAACCGATCTAATTATGATTTCATTATCACATGACAAGACAGTAACAACATCATGGCTTTTAGCCATCTCTGTTTTAAAGAATATACATTTTTCTCGCACAGTATTATACATTTCACACTGAAAAAGAAAATGTTTTTCATCATCCACTTGGTATCCACAGAGAGGACATGGTGACTGTATAGAAGTCCCAGGTTCAAACCATCTTCTGTTTGCATTAAACCCCAGAGTTCTTAACCTAAATCTCGCATAATTTATTCTGTGCCATTTGTCTGTAATGATTCTGAGATATGTTTCTGGTTGAAATATACTTTTAAAAGAAAAGAACCAACTATATTTTTCTTTACTTTCCATGTCAGAATGCCAGTTTTGTTTGAAGGAACAAATGAGTCTGTCTCTGAATTCTGCAATAAACTGCTGTTCGTTTCCTACACCCTGGGACAACCACACAATTCCAAAACCATGTTCAGTCAGAACCTTATTCACTTTGTAACACCAGTTTTCTTTACCTAACTCCATCTGCAAAAGCATCATGTCATAGGCCTGTTTGCTCAGACGTGTTTGTGGAAGCTTTAACAATTTTAACCAATACCTAATACATTTGACAAAAGTTCTTATATACAAAGGATATCTTCCAGTTTCCCCATATAAAACCGTATTGGATGAATGAATTGGAACATGCAGAAAACGTTTAATTGCATAAGTGTGTATTCTCTCAATGTGCGAGTTAACCGTTAGTCCCCAGATTTCAGCTGCATATGTCAGCAAAGGTTCTATTTGTACATCAAACATTTTCCAAAATAAACAGGAATCAATAGAGTTCAGTTTTCTAAGTGTTTTCAAAATTTCGATGACGCCTTTTTTACCTTTTCTGCAAAATTCTTCCCATGCATTATTCAAACTTAATTTTGTTGTAAAAATCATTCCCAAATACTTATATGAATTAACAACTCTAACTTCAGTATTTCCGTATAACCATTTTTCATGCATTGACAAATGTCCACCCATTCTAAAAACCATAATATTCGTTTTATCTAGATTAACAGTCAAACATAACTGATCTGCTTCTTCTTTTAATACATTTAGCTGATTTTGTAAACCTTTTACCGTCCCTGACAAAAGAATGACATCGTCAGCAAAAAGTAACAGAAATAATTCAATAGCTCCTGGTATTAACTGAATACCGTGCCGACCTCTTTTAGAAAGTTCCACAGCTAATTCATTTATGAAAAAGGAAAACATTTGCGGGCTTAAAAGACATCCTTGTTTAACACCAGTTGAACATTTGAAATAATTTGAGTATACACCTTTTACACGCACACATGCAAGCACTGAGTTGTAAACACCTCTAAGCGCCATATATAATTTTCCATTCACACCACTTTTACGCAGAACATTCCATAGGGCATTACGATTCACAGAATCGAAAGCCTTCCTGAAATCAACAAAAGCAACATAAAGTTTTGTGTTACAAAGCAGATATTTTTGCACCATTGAATACAATGTAAATATATGATCTACAGTGCTATAAGTTGCTCTAAAACCTGCCTGTTCTTCAATTATTTTATCCTCCCTTTCAGCCCAATTAGTTAGTCTCTTATCTAAAATGTGGGTGTAAACTTTACTTAGAACGCTTGTGAGTGATACTCCACGATAGTTATCTGGGTTGTTAACATCACCTTTTTTATGTATAGGAATAATTATTGATTTTGCCCATTCTAGTGGAAATGTACCATTTTCAAACATCTGATTAAATAATTCTACAAAGAAATCAATTATAAGGGAATTTGCATGCTTCAGCATTTCCCCAATGATTTTGTCTGGACCTGCACTTTTTCCTGACTTTAAGTGTCTGATACTAGAAATGATCTCTTCTTTAGTTATGGGGTCGCTAAACAATGGCTCATACTCGTCCTCTGTCTCCACTAAATTGTCTTCTTCTTGTGTTGACTCATTTTCAAAGTCGTTAAAAATTCTAAAGAAATAATCATGCCACTGTTGCATAGAAATCTCATTATACACGAACGTTTTTCTGTTCACAGATCTTATCACTGACCAGAATGTCTTAGAGTCACTAATTGAATCTCTTAATATTTTTAGTCTATTCTTTTCAAACTCTTCCTCTTTTGACTTTCTTAATTTCACATACTCCTTTCGGGCTGTAACATATGCTTGTCTTTTTTCTATCTTGTCCATTTGTGTTTTACACCTCTGAAATCTTTTTAGTAACCTTTTAACTTCTTGTTTCTTACACTTGCATTCATTATCAAACCAATCATTACATATCTTGCTTCCTCTCCCTACTGTTCGAACCATGCATGCAGCGGCTCCATACAAGGTAGTAACAAACTGGTTTAGGCTATCATTCAAGTTAGTGTCTAATAACTGAAATGCTTTCTGAATACTATTATAGAATTCATCACTGTCAAGCTCGTTTTTATAAACATCAACATTCTCATCAGACCATACAATTTTTTCTTCACCCTGATGAATCATATTCGTACTGTAATTATGAGGAATATTTTTCCAAGTTGCCTCAACTGGCAAATGCCATGAATCCACGCAGTCACCAATATACACATCAAAATTCAATAACAAATCAACAGAAACCAGAAAATAGTCTATTACACTACATCCATTAGGAGATACAAAAGTATATTCTCCCTTTTTATCACTCTCACAAAAAACATTCAAGACAATCATATCAAACAGGAAACACAGGTCTAACAATGTTTTACCAAAATTATTTATAGTTTCATCTTTAGAATATCGTCCACCACTTTCTTCATCCACACTGTCATCCAAGTCACCCATATAATTTGTCATAATTTCAATTTCAGGTTGTTTGTTACCAGTTCTGGCATTCAAATATCCAATGATCATTAAATGTACTTCATCTTTTTCAAAATGTTGCAGTAACGTTTCTTCTAATATCAAGACACCGTCTTTGATTGTTTTATAATTATATACAGGACTTCCTTCTGGAGCGACATAGCAAGCAACTAAAACAACATCCTTATCTAAACCAAATACATCTTTTTTTACTCTGATAGCAATAGTGTTATCACACTCTAATTTTATTTCTTTCACACAATCAACTAAACTCTTTCTCACCAACAACAGCACACCACCTGAGCGTCGACCATGATAGGACAGTTTCTTGGCTGGAGCATAGAACTTCACATAATCAGTAAACACACCACTGAAATCAAACGATGATTCAAGAAAACATTCAGTGAGACAAACAAAATCAAATTTATTAACATAATTTACAAAGGAAACGTCTTTCAATTTGCTATATAAGTTTTCTACATTATAATTAAGGAAAGACCAATGTTTTGGATGGTCGGGCCTGTCCTATGGCTTTTTGACATGACAAGAACGCGTGTTCCTGTCACTGACAGCACCACCTCTTCCCCTGCCACGAACTGAACCTGCGGGTGACTTGCGTGGCGGGTTCCCCAGGTAAGAATGCATCCCCGCCTGTCTTGTCACCGAACCTCTACGAGTTGCACGCACGGTGTGACACTCAGCGTCATAAATCGGGGAATTCCCGCCAGCTCTGATTGGCTCGTGTCGTTCACGTACTGAACTCACCCCGACGTCACTGAGGGAGGCACCATCTCCACCCCCGCCGCTATCGTCACGCTGCCGCTGGTCCTGGTTTGCACGTGCACAAGCACGAGAAGGTGGGGAGGAGGGAGAGGGTTCCCCACTCACACCGCACGGAGCGTTCTGCCACACGGTGTCACCTGCCTTCGTCACCACCTTCTCACTGTCAAGCGGAGGGGAATCCCTGCCTTGACTGAACGAATCAGACACACTCTTTTCCTGTTGGGGTGGAGTGTGATGTGTTTGTGTTTGTATATTGGTCTGTTTGTCTCGGGACATTGTTGCACCATTACCCCCACCCCCAACGACCTGCGCGTATGATCGATTGTCTGGGAATCTGGGTTCGATCACGAGCTGACCTCTGTGAAAATAGGCCTTCTTACCCTCACTTCTAGCCTTTGCTACGATCTGGGCCTGTGCTTTGGTCATATCATTGGCCACCCTCACCCCACCTTCCTGCAGTTTCTGTCTTGTCTCTTTATTAGTTAGCACTGTCATTTTGTCCCTCCACCTTGTAAACCGCACGATCATGGGTCGTGGCTGTCCCTGTCGTGCTTGTCCCGTGCGGTGTGCTCGTACGATGTCGTCAGGAGTCCAGCGTTTCTGTCCGTCAACAGTGTTGAGCACGTCTACTACTGTACTTGCACATGAGTCAAAGGTCTCAGTGGGCTCAAGGTGGGGAATCCCATAAAACCGCAAGTTGTCACGTCGTGAAAAGTCTTCTAGTCTGTCTGTGTCGGTTTTAAGTTGGTCTACTTCTTGTCTCATTGCCTGAATTGCGTCCGATAAGTGTTGTACTTCTTCCTTTCCGTTGTCTGATTCCATAAACAGATTCTGTATGTCTGCAGTCATGTCAGTCACTGTTGTGGTCAACTGTCTATGATCTCTCTCTAATCGGTCACATCTCCTGTTTATTTCCTCACACTGATGTTTCACTTGACCTAGTTCTTCTTTGATTTCTCCAAGATCGTTCCTAATTAATCGTGTTTGCTCGCTGAATTGCTGCTGCATTGCTTGCATTAATTTGTTCACCACATCTTCTCCTACATTCCCTGTACCTGTCACTCTGTCAGAGTCAACAGTTTTTTCTGTCTGTCCGTCAGTGTTGGGGCCGGGGTTTGTCTCTACATCGCCGCTCAGCAACAGCCTACGCAGTGAAAACACGGCGTGTTGTACGCAGCACACACAGAGGAGCACTGGCACGTGCAGGGCAAGTTGACCCAAATTGTCACTGACACGCACACCCTCTTCAACACACATCATTGTTCCTTTCCAAATTTCTTGCTCCACCAAACATGAACTGTCAAATGATATCATTTGATTTACATTCCAACAAACAGAGTCAACGATAGCCACGATAACTCCACAGAGAATAAATGTAACAAAAACATCGGTCGATGTTAAATGTTTGTCCCTGACTGTGCCATCGCTCACCTGTGTAAATGTCCGTGACCTCTTTGCATGACAACTTGACCCTGAGTGAAACCGTCCACAAAAAATACCTATGGCGGCTCTCCAAGTATATAAATCCACCATTTTACCTCTCACTCACTTTCACTGGTTAGTTGCCAAAGTCTGGACAAGGTACTAGCACAATACAGTCCATCATAGCAGCACACCGCACAAAACGTTCCCGCAGCGATTCACAGGAGCTGCTCACTGGTCGCCATTACCCGTCGTCCCCCCGAGAGAGAGAGAGAGAGAGAGAGAGAGATCGCATACATTTTTTTTTTTTTTTTTTTTTTTTACAGTGAACCGGAGTCATTACACTCTTAGCGAACTAAACTGGACGCTGGGGGGGCGGGAAACGCCAGCAACATGTGGAAGTATATCAGGAAGCGAGTGGCCCTTCTAGATTGTGGTCAGAACACGATAGTCCTCCTCCACATGCACAGCCTGTCTGTCTGTCCGGAAAGCCAGGGGGAGAAGAAGACTGGTGATATCGGATTTCGGATGCATTTTAATGGTCAGTCAGACGTCTGTTGGTCTACATGCAATGTCTCCCAGAAGAGTCGCTATCACGTATTTATTGCCCGTGTTCGGTTTTTTTGTTGTTGTTTTTTATGTATATTTACGCACGGACACTCATACGTTCGCATACCTTCACGCACACACGCACACACACCCTCTCTCCTCCCCCCCCCATCCACCCACCCACCCACACACACACACACACACACACACACACACACACACACACACACACACACGTACACACCTGTCTTAGCCGTCGCATGCTTGTGATACCACGAGCGAAATTGAAATGATAATCGTTTGACATTTGTATCCGTAATATATATATATATATATATATATATATATATATATATATATATATATATATATATATATATATATATATATATATATTATCGATAGATAGATAGAAGATTTTATCCTCAAACTCAAATACACAGTTTCAAACTTTCTCACAATTCCTTTTTTCTGCTTTTACTTGGCATTTCATTGCAGACTGAACTGGGTCTCAATTTATGCACGATCAAATTCACAGCCAATGCCATGAGTATATTTTCATGCTTTTGCAACTGCCGTTCCTTTTCTTAGCGAGTATCAAATACCAAATGAAATTCATCTCAGGTTACTCCCCACACATCCTGTTAACAGCATTCACGCCATTCCAGGAATGTATGTGTGTGTGTGTGTGCGCGCGCGCGCGAGCGTGTGTGTGTGTGTGTCTGTGTGTGTGTGTGTGTGTGTGCGACTGTTCGCGTGTGTATGCGTGCCTGCGCGCGAGCGTGTGTGTGTGTGTGTGTGTGTGTGTGTGTGTGTGTGTGTGTGTGTGTGTGTGTGTGTGCTAATTACTGGGTTTTTTTTGTTGTTGTTGTTGTTTTCTCAAGGCCTGACTAAGCGCGTTGGGTTACGCTGCTGGTCAGGCATCTGCTTGGCAGATGTGGTGTAGCGTATATGGATTTGTCCGAACGCAGTGACGCCTCCTTGAGCTACTGAAACTGAAACTGAAACTGTATTCCTTCATATGAGGTCGTCTGGCATGATTTTCGACGCCCCACCACTTGAATAGTCAACACTAATTGGGTTGTTGCGTTTGAACTGGAAGAGATACAGAACAGGTATTGGGCAAGTAAGAAATGGATTTTTCTCTCTTCAAAACTCTCTCTCTCTCTCTCTCTCTCTCTCTCTCTCTCTCTCTCTCTCTCTCTCTCTCTCTCTCGTCGCTCGCTCGCTCGCTCGCTCTCTTTGATAAGAAGTATTTACTTGCCCACTCGCAACCCCAAACCCACGAGATCGCGCCAGCTTGGTGTGTAATTAACATGTAATTTCCGTGTGATGCCTTTAAACGGCATTATGTCTTGGTTGGTGGATGAATAATTGCGATACCCAGACACTGTCAGATCGCATGGCAACAAAAAAAGAAAAAAAGAAAAAAAAAGAGTGTTTTACGTTACCTTCCATTTCCTCTCTCTGTCTCTCGCTTGTCTGTCTTTTTGTATGTATGTCTGTCTGTTAGTTTCTATATATATATATATATCATTCTCTGTGGGTCTCTGTCTCTCCCTGTCTGTCTCTGTATCTGATTCTTCCTCCTTCCTTAGTCATTTCCTAGTTCTTGCATGCCTGTCTGTCCGTCTGTCTGTTTGTCTGTCTGTCGGTCATGTCTCTGTGTAATACTCTGTCTCTCTCCATCTCTCTTTGTCTGTCTCCCTCCCTTCCCCTTCTCTATTTCTCTGAGCGTGTGATTCTCTCAATCTCTCTCTGTCTATGTCTCTCTGTGTCTCTGCCCCTCCCTCCCTGTGTCTTTCTGTGTCTCTGTCTCTGTACTTGTGTCTCTGCGAGTCTGTCTGTCTGTCTGTCCCCTCTCTCTCTCTCTCTCTCTCTCTCTCTCTCTCTCTCTCTCTCTCTCTCTCCCCTTTCCTCTTATTCACCCCTCCCTTTCCCCCCTTTTTTTT
>NC_134899.1:12925660-12940660 GCF_041734735.1 Babylonia areolata
TTTTTTTAAGTGCAGCTCGATTTTCATAGCTCCTAGTTGGTCTGTTTCTTACGCAGGGGAGCGCCGCCCTGGTGTTTGCGTCTTCCCTTTTTCTGTGTTTTTTTTTTTACTTTCATTCATTTCATCAAAAGAATAAGCTGACGCAAGGCGTAGTTACAAATGTTGTTTTGCTGTACCATGGATTTTTTTTTTTTTCCCTTTGTGCAGCCTCCCTCAAGGTTGGCGTTGTCTTGTCCGGAAATAGTTGCAGAAAAAACAAAACACCTATCATAATGGTCTGGATTTCGATCCGAAGAAAATTATTTTTAGTGGAGCATAAGAACGCACATAATAAAAGGACCATGTGGATATGTTTGCATTCAGGAGTTTCTTTACGAAGTTTCCTGGAAAGGCGGCTATCCTTCGTCTGCTTTTTTTTTCCGCCGAACATCACACACACACACACACACACACACACACACACACACACACCACGCTGCAACACTCTACATTTTGAAGTGTGCTCGTACAGGGAGAGAGAGAGGGGGGAGGAGGTTGGGAGGGGGTCGCGGAGGGGGCGTGTGTGGATGGGGTGGGGTGGGGGGTAGTGGGACACACACACACACACACACACACACACACACACACACACACACAGAGAGAGAGAGAGAGAGAGAGAGAGAGAGAGAGAGAGAGAGAGAGAGAGAGAGGCAGACATGGTGGTTATAGGATATTGATATTTGTCCCATAACTGCTGCGATAATTTTCCCCAGCTGTCATGAAAAATGACAGGCAAGCAAATGGATGAATGACTAGATAAACCAATCAGTCAATAAAGCTCGCACTTCATCTAGTCAACAACATATGAGCGTGCTCTTCACAGACGAGTACAAAGCAGGGTGTGAGCAATGTGGTGTCAGTCTGGGGAATCTGTCTGTCGGAAGATGTTAGAGATGTAAAGTCGAACAGTGCAAAGGTAGTCTTTCATGCCTGCGAAAGCTGCAGCGTTGTGGAAATAACAGAGGACTTTGTTGTTTTTTTTGTGTTTTTTTTTTTTGTTTTGTTTTGTTTTGTTTTTTTCAAATTGTACAGATACAGTATCTCACCCATACTCAGGATATTCTATTTCATTTTATTTTGTATCATTCTGTTTTATTTTATTCGATTTTATTGGAAGGAGGGGGGATAGTGAAATTGTACGAGTGCGGTAATTAGTATTCCCATCTCTTTCGAGCTCGCGACTTTGTTTTGAACGAATTGAAAATTAACTATGGAGGAAAACGTTTTGGAGAAGACGATTTTTAGGAAAAGTCTTTGAAGAGGATGATTTTGGAAGGGAAGAATGCTAAGAGCTTTTGGGAAGATTTTTGATGAAGGCTTTGGGAAGGAAGATTTTGGAGGATAAGGCTTTAGATAGGAAGATATCGGAGGGGAAGGTTTTGGGAAGGAAGATTTTGGAGCATAAGGCTTTAGATAGGACGATATTGGGGTGGGGGTGGGTTGGGAAGAAAGATTTTGGAGGATAAGGCTTTAGATAGGAAGATACTGGAGGAAAAGTCTTCAGTCCTTGGAGAAGATATTGCTTTGGACAGGAAGATTTGGAGGAGAAGGCTTTGGAGAAGATGGTTTTGGAGCAGATCTGGTCTTCGGAGAAAATTTTGAACGGGAATCTGCAGTACATTGCGTAGGACGAAATATGGCTGATCACACTAAAGTATTGTCAACACAGTGAGTTCATTGTTAACCAGATGATTATGATTATACTTTGACAAGAAAAATCAGATCATCATGTCAGCAGGGATAGAACATCGTGGGATAATCAGATGACCGGAGTACAGATATATATATATATTATTCAGATGGATGACATCGACAGAAAGATATTATGTAGCATGTGAGATGACTCTGGCAGAACTAGATTATGAACTGTGACAGATGACTGTGATGGATATTAATGTGATGGATGACAGCGGTGATTGTGAGCAGAGTCAGGTACTTCCGACAGTCTCAGCTTATTGTGATGAAACCAGCGTATTGTCAGGAGTGGTTAGCCGTCTGCAACACAGGTTTGGCATCACGCTGCCCTGAAGCCTTTGATCCTGTTCTGTGTTCACCATGTGGAATTTGGCACTGTACCTGTTGAGACTGGAATGGGGAGTGGGTGTGTCTGTAACACGTGCCGAACATCCCAGGTAAAGAATCTCTCTCTCTGTCTCTGTCTCTGTCTCTCTCTCTCTCTCTCTCTCTCTCTCTCTCCCTCTCTCTCTTTGTCGCTCAATATCTCTGTCTGTCTGTCTGTCTGTCTCTCTATCTCTGTTTGTCTGTTTCTCTGTCTCTGTCTCAGTCTCTCTCAGTCTCTCTCTCCTGCTGCTCTATCTTTCTGTCTGTGTATCTCTCTCAGTCTCTGTCTGTCTGTGTGTCTGTCTGTCTGTCTCTCTCGTTCTCTCTCTCACTCACTCACTCTCTCTGTACTTCTCTTTCTCTCTCACTCCCCCCCCCCTCTCTCTCTCTCTCTCTTTCCATTTGTGCAAGTCAGTTTGCTGAGGTATTTTATTTTCATTCCGTTACGCTGGTTGTGGCCAGTGCGGTCGCTCCTTAGCAGAAAGTTCCAAACCCTTAATTAGCACGCCTTTACTGCGCGTTATGAGTTGAAAAACGTAAAGCGAACATTTAAACTGTGATTACCTCTGAACACTCGGCTTATATCACAGATTGATATAAGTTTACATTTGGAAGTACCGTCTAATCGCTAAGTAACGCACCGCACCTCTCTGTATCTCGCGTGCACGTTAACTCTCTCCATACGAACGGCGAAAGAGACAACGTTAACAGCGTTTCACCCCAATTACCATCATCAAAATATTGCAAGCGGAAGGCTCTTATACTGAAGAGGTGAATGTTGACCAAGAATACCACAATTCTGACGATGGAAGCTAAAGGTTGGGTCATTCAGACACCCACTGGACATCCGAGGGGTCTGTGTAGAGGAGAAGAGAGGACTGGCCGTACTGAGTGAGTTAAAGAACGGATCGTGTAATATAAACTTGTTTCGCGCGCAGATTATGTGTGCATGTGGAATGAAAGGGCATAACTGATATATATATATATATATATATATATATAGAGAGAGAGAGAGAGAGAGAGAGAGATACATACAGACCTAGCTACCTACATACATACATACACACATACATAATGACAAACAGGCACGCAGATTGACATACATATTGACAGATATAATGACCCCCGAAATCGGAGTATGGCTGCCTACATGGCGGGGTAAAAACGGTCATGCACGTAAAAGCCCACTCGGGTACATGCGAGTGAACGTGGGAGTTGCAGCCCACGAATGCAGAAGAAGAGGAAGAAGACAGATATAAATGGAACTCTCCCCAAGAACTAACTCACCCTTTACCCCATTTATCAAAAAAACCCAAACCAAACCAAAAAGAAAGACAGAAAAAAAACCCAACTGAACACACAAATATAACTGGCAGTTCCCCCTCGCCAGCAACAAGTACAGGTGCTCCTCACGAACGACGCAGTTGGAGATAAGGCCTAAGGTGTTAGTAGTTTGGCTTCAGTCCTGCAGGACACGGTTGGATCGGAAGTGTTAGATGCTGGAAGGAGACAAAGGAGAGAGAGAGAGAGAGAGAGAGAGAGAGAGAGAGAAGTGTTATGAGCAGGGAAGATACACAAGCAAGAGAGACAGACAGACAGACAGATAGAGAGAGAGAGAGAGAGAGTAGTGCTATGAGCAGGAAAGATACACAAGCAAGAGAGACAGACAGACACAAAGAGAGAGTAGTGTTATGAGCAGGAAGGATACACAAGCAAGAGAGATAGACAGACAGACAGACAGAGAGAGTAGTGTTATGAGCAGGAAGGATACAAAAGCAAGAGAGAGAGGGGGATGGGGGTTGGGGGGGGGGGGGGGGTACTTAAAGCCCGTTAACAGGTAGATACAATTGAACTGGCACGTCGCCCGTCTTCGCCTTTGGTCCCTAATTTCTTCCCTCGTTTCGTGGAAAATTGGTAATTTGCCTATCGAAGGTCGGTGATAAGCTGACTGCGGAACGTGCGGCATGGTAAGTAACGGATGCTTTTCTTCTTCTTCTTCTTCTTCTTCTTCTTCTTCTTCTTCTTCTGCAGCCCGGTTAGCTCAGTCGGTTGAGCATCAGACTTTTAATCTGAGGGTCAGGGGTTCGTGTCCCCTATTGGGCGCTGCGATTTTTTTTTTTTTTTTTTTTTTTTTCCCAAGGCCTGACTAAGCGCGTTGGGTTACGCTGCTGGTCAGGCACCTGCTTAGCAGGTGTGGTGTAGCGTATATGGATTTTTTTCCGAACGCAGTGACGCCTCCTTGAGCAACTGAAACTGATACTGAAACTGATCATCTTCTTCTTTTAAATTGAGTTGCACAGACATACGCATCTCAGGTGTTTTCTCTGCCGTGTTTAAAACTTCTGCGGAAAATTGGGTCGCATGATATTTTTAGGTGGGCGCATGGCCTTTACGAGTTAACGAGTTAAAGAGACTGACTCCATGGGAAGAAGTCTTAGAAAGAGAAGGCTTAGGGGCGGGGACTGGGTTTTAGGGGAAGGGGGGTTGGAGGAGAGGGTGGGAATGCCGTGGGAAAAAAAAAGGGCTAATCGTAAGAGTCATACTGTTCTGAAAGGACAATTGTGATAGTAATATTGTAACGATATGTGTCTTTTTTTCCGGGGGGGGGGGGGGGGGGGGGGGGGGGGGGGCAGGGGGGGGGGGGGGGGGGGACAGACCGCTGGAGAGTTCGGCAGCCATCTTGGATCTTTCGCATGGGTATCTAACTTTCATCGAAATCGCGAGCAATGCACAAAGGCGATCGACATATACAGAAACAGCAATCATGTGCTGTCTTTCATTTTTCTCAGTTGATAGCCTCCATTGCTACAGCCAAACACTGTACACTGAAGTGTCATCGTGTACACAATAAGAAAACCAAAATGTGAAGCAAAACGTCGAAAAAAGAAGCCTGCTGTTTCGCAAGTTCTGCCTCTCTCGGCTGACTTTTTTGCTCGCAATTTTGGAGAGCCAATCAACTTCCAGAGCACAGGTCATGTGACGCGCCTCCATTAGTCATGTGATGTAAGCACGGAGCTCTCCAGCGGTATCTTCTCGCGAGACGGTCATGTGATATTGTGATAGAATGATTGCTGATAGACCCGACATTTGTGGGACAGAGTCTTGAATGTTTTTCCACATTCGGATTTTGTGATCTAGACGCTGGCAATTGTGGTATTGTCGGATAACTATGACAGGACGCAGTGTATTGTGAGGTAAAATTTGGGTAGTCAGATTCTCGTAATAGTATGATAGAGCCATATCATTCTGACACAATGGTTGGGATGCGAGTCAGACAGCAGTGACATATTTAGACTGATAGATTATTGTGATAGATCAAAACTATCAAAACACAGAGTAGGGTTATTGTGACAGATAATTCTAGGAGAGTACTACAAGGGAATCAGACTGTTGCGATAGAATATTTGTGACGATTGATTGTACCAGAGTGAGTTTAATGTAAGTCATACGATTATAATAATAACAGTGATACGAAATCATATTACTTTGATAGAGGTACACTGTCATGAGATAACCAGTTGAATGTGAGAGAGATGGGTTATTGTGTTAGTCAGGTACACCAGGAAGAATCAGCTTATTGTGACTGAGCCAGCTTATTGTCAGGAAGCCAGGGTGGTTAGCCAGCCGTCTGCAACACAGGTTTGGCATCAACGCTGCCTGAAGCCTTTGATCCCGCTCCGTGTTCACCATGTGGAATCTCGCACTGTACCTGTCGAGACTGGGGGGAAGAAGAGTGATTATTTGTGTAAAAACACTGCTCGAAAGTGTGGTTCGATTCCAAGAGAGAGGGGAGCAGACAGGGGGGTACAGGATCGACTGATGATGCACACACTCACGTGCACTCTCTCTCTCTCTCTCTCTCTCTCTCTCTCTCTCTCTCTCTCTCTCTCTCTCTCTCTCTCTCTCTCTCTCTCTCTCCACACTAATAGCAGGGCCACATGGAGTGGTTTTTACAGAGTGTTTACTTTTACTTTACAATAAACATAAGTAAGCAGTACATACACTAAGGGGTGGGGAGGGGACAGTGTGGGGGTGGTGTATATGATGACACTGCCGGCACACTACAACATTTGTAACATGTACCGAACACCCTTGGTAATCTTATGGTGTTTTTTTTTTTTTTTTTTTTTTGTGGTTTTTTTCCCCGGTTGTGTAAACCAATTTTCTTCAGATCCTTTCTTTCCACGACTTTTGTAGCAGCATCCCATTAGGAGGTTTCAGGTGCTGAACACGCTGCACCGCTCCTCGTTGCACTCAGTGAGTAAATATATGTTTATAATTATATCAAACAAACTTTGGAACTGGGGTCAGCTTTGAAATGCAGTTTAATAGCAGTCTCATGAAGAGCGAACCTAGGAAAAAGAAGAAGAAGTAGGAGGAGGAGGAGGAGGAGGAGAAGAAGAAGAAGAAGAAGAAGAAGAAGAAGAAGAAAGACAGCAACAAATGGTAGCTGTAGTTGCATTAGTTGTAGTAACAGCATCAGTAACAGAAGCGGTTGTCGTTGTAGTAGTAGTAGTAGTAGTAGTAGTAGTAGCGGGAATCCAGTAGCAGTGGATGTTGACGGCGGCGAAGACGATGATGATGATGATGATGATGACTGTCATAATAATGAAGAAAATGAAAATGATCCTCTTGTCCTTATAATTTCTTTCTCCGTGAAGGAAAGGAGATCTGTATGTAGAAACACACACGGTGAGGCTACAAGAAGGTAGTAGAAAGCAACAGCAGCAGAAACAACAACAACAACAACAAAATGAAGGTAGGATGTTGTGCACATCTTGGTTTCGTTAAACCCTCCCAGGGAATGCTGACGCCGATAAGGCTGTGTCCCGAGAGGAAGAGAGAGATCTTTGTGAGTCACACTTCACTGTTGGGTCAGGCCAATCCGTCCTTGTGGCGATAGAAAGGACACACGGAGGAGGAGGAATGAAAGAGAGAGAGAGACAGTGATAGAGAGAGGGAGAGAGGGGGAGTGAGATGAAGGGGGTGAGGGCAGAGGGGAGAGAGAGACACACACACACACGGAGAGACAGGGGGAGAAAGACAGTCAAAATGTACAGCGATAATACTCAACAATGGTTTGTGGACTTAAGCATCTGCTCCTATTACCTCTCTCTCTCTCTCTCTCTCTCTCTCTCTCTCTCTCTCTCTCTCTCTCTCTCTCTCTCACACACACACACACACACACACACACACACACACACACACACAGAGAGAAAGAGAGACAGACAGACAGAGAGGTCATATGCACTAGTAATGTCGGAACCGAACTTGACAACACCAAATTCATTTGTAATGCAAAAGATTGTTTGCAATGAAATTCAGGCCAAACGAATCTTTATCTACCATGCCAGTGTTTCATTTAAAAAAAATATTAAAAAATGCAGGACATCTTTATCGATTCCTTGCATAAAAAGACAAAACAAACCAGATTTCTGAATATGCTTTAAACGGTGAACAACATCAGAGAGAAGGAGAGAGGTGAAGAGAATGAATGAATGAATAAATAATTTTTGTTTTCCGAGTTTTTTTTTTGTTTTTTAGTTTGTTTGTTTTTTCATCCAGCCCTGTAAAACAAGCAAATAAACAACAGCAGAAAAAAATAAAACAGTAACACTAATTAAAAAAAAAAAAAAGAATAACAACAGGGTGAACACGACATGATCAGCAGCAGTCCAGCGCCAAACCGAATTTTGCCATGTCGCCATCTCCCTCCCAGCAAAGAGATCGGAGGAGAATGAAAGAGAGAGAGAGAGAGAGAGAGAGAGAGAGAGTGGGAAGACGGGGAGGGGTGAGGAAGGGGGTGGGAGGGGGCGGCAAGCAGGCAGGCAGGCAGGCATGCAGGGTGACATACGGTAGTCGGAGTCAGACAGGAGACACAGAGACAACAACGGAGACATGAGAGAGAGGCAGATAACCCCTAAAGCCACACCCAGACAGAAAAGACCCAGCCCCCCCCCCCCCCCCCCCCTCCCCCCACCACCACCCCCACTCCCCAGCAAGGAACGGGCTTTATGATTTAAGAATCATGAAATATGATTGGAGCGTTAAAAGCCTCCGCACGACTACGTAATAGCGATGACGCAGAAATTAAATTGGATACAGGAAAGTCCATTGGAACAAAATTCGATAGGAAAGGCGGGGGGGGGGGGGGGTGTTAGAGGGGGGATAGGGATGGATATGTGGGGGGGTGGGGAGACTTGTGGCTTTACGTCCTCGTGAAATGTGAGTCCAGGTAATTATCCCCCCGCGATGCTTTTAACCTGACATAACCTCTAGGCTTTCTGTTTCCAATAATTCATTTTTTTATGTCCGTGTCTGAATTCCTGGTGGGTAGACAATGTGTCTGTCTGCCTTTCTCGCTTGCCTCCCCTACCATCTCTCCCTTCCTGTCTCTTTTGTCTCTGTAAGCCTACCTCCCCATCTGTCTATTTCTGTGTCTGTCTCTTTCCGAGAGGTCCCTTAGTCCCTGTGTGTCAATTTCTCTCCCATCTCTTTCCCTTCTCTCTCTCCCCCCCATCCACATCCCACCCCACCCTCCCGTACCCCCTCTCCCCCCCTTCTCTCTCTCTCATATTGGAAGAATAGGTCCTTCTTAAATGACAGTCGTTTACATATTTCTGGGCTTTTTCTCCCACCACCTCTCTCTCTCTCTCTCTCTCTCTCTCTCTCCACACACACGCACACAATATTATGTATATATATATATATATATATAGAGAGAGAGAGAGAGAGAGAGAGAGAGAGAGAGAGAGAGAGATGTACATGCATCTTGTCCATCTATCTTGCCCACCCCCACCC
Organism: Babylonia areolata; assembly: GCF_041734735.1. Lineage (NCBI taxonomy): Eukaryota > Metazoa > Mollusca > Gastropoda > Neogastropoda > Buccinidae > Babylonia > Babylonia areolata. The sequence continues at coordinate 12,934,562 of NC_134899.1, forward strand.
CCACCCCCCCACTCCCCCCGTCATCCCCTTCCGCCCCAATCCCCCTCTCCCACCTCTCTTTGCTGCTTCTCCCCGCACGATTCGACAGTTCGACTGGCCCAATCCAATCGACTCACGCTTTCACCCACTCATACCTCACCGAAAGTGGCACTGGTAGACTAATCGTTCTTACCAGAAGTTGAGAAGGTTAGGCAAATCAGCTTTCCATCCATCTCGATGCCGGATTTACGCTGCTGCGAGGAGGGGGTGAGGGGACGGGGGAGCTTTGGGTGGGTGGGGGGGAGGGGGGTTGGAATTATGGAGCGGCGGCGGGAAGGAAGGGACAGTGATACGGATGTTGGCCACGAGAGCATTAATAGAACGTGATGCAATTTCCACCCAGATGGGATCTTGTGACACGAACAGATCGGGAAAAAACGGCGGTTAGATGAAGCGGGGTGCGGGTGATGGAGAACTTTCCGTCCCTTTTACGGTATGACATTCCCTAAAAAAAAAAAAAAAAAAAAAAAAAAAAAATTACCCAAATAAAATTTCCTTTTTCTCCATACAGTGCCAGTTATGCTTATAATATTTTGCTAAAAGTTATGAAGTTAGGACATTTTTTGTTTGTTTGTTTGTTGTTGTTTTTTTCTTTCTTCCTTTGTGATGGTTGTGATTGTGTATTGAAGATGTGCTGATGGCATTGTGATCGTGATGGTGGCTGGTTTCGGGCCGGGAGGCGTTTATCGCAGTTTTAGTTTAGTTACGTGTAGCAGTTTGTTACATCTAGAAACCCATAGTACCTTTCTGTCGAAGTGTGTGGTACACCCAGTGAACCACACACAATAAAGCGTGCTGTAAAACAATGGAAAACAGTTGTGATTTATGTGAACCCAGTAGTAGAAGTTCCTTAAACATGCATGCTTTCCCTGTGAAATCATAATTTGTATATATATATATATATATATATATATATTTTTTTTTTTTTTAGAAAATTAAAGCAGTCAAAAACCTTGCCCGATTTATGGATCAGCACTCTCTCCCCCTTCCCTATCCCCCTCACACAGACAGACAGACAGACAGACACACACACACACACACACACACACACACACACACACACACACACACACACACTCACACACACACACACACACACACACACACACACACACACACACACACTCACACACACACACACACACACACACACACACACACCCTTGCATATCGATCAGAATCTATTAAAGGGAGGGAAAACTGTATGATTCCACTGTGGATACTTACGTCCCCCTGGATGGCGGCTGGTTTGTGTGTGTGCCTGGGCTGATGGGAAGTCACGTGCTTCTGTTCTGTGGCCGCTCATGCACGTTCTATTTGGTTTATCACACACACACACACGCACGCACGCACGCACGCACACACACACACACACACACACAGGGAGGGATGCACTTAAACATGAAACATGTAAAAAGAAGTTATATCAGTTGTGCTATAACAAAAAAAAAAAAAAGCCAGCCAACAATGTCTTTTGTTAGTTGAGTTCAAAAGAAACATTTGTGGTGTTTCGTGCTGCATTACAGAGCATTCTAGTATACTTCAACCACAGCAGATTTCTCCGGGTGGTAGTTTGGCTGCTCTCCACAAAGAGAACGCGTCGACATAATCCTACGATGGTTTGTTTGAAGTGAATGGTTGATAAGATGCTTTAAAAGGAATCAGTGGAAGTTTGTGCAACATCCCTCCACTCCTCACAAAAATATTGCTTTGTTTTCTCCATAACCTCTCTCGTTCTCTCTTTGTCTGTGTCTGTGTATATGTCTATCCCTCTCTTTGATTTGTCTTTGTCCCTTGTGTCTGAATCTGTATGTCGTTAATTTTTTTTTTTTTTTTTTTTTTTTTTTTTTTTGATTGATGTGGATACTTATATAGCGCCTATCCTCGGTCAGAGACCATGCTCTAAGCGCTTTACAAACACGGGGACATTTTTGCACCACAGGCTGCCTACCTGGGTAGAGCCGACTGACGACTGACGACTGCCACTGGGCGCTCATCATTCGTTTCCTGTGTCATTCAATCAGATTTCAGACGCACACGCATACACACTCAGACAGACATGTAACACTTAATCAGTTAGAAGCATACTTGATTTCAGTTTAATCGTTCGTCAGTGTAAAGATATTGCCTTAGTTTGGTCTACTTGGCTCAGTTATTTGCTTTGACATGTAGTCAGCCATCTGCGCATTCACAGATAGATTCATGAGCATCCTCCCCCCCCCCCCCCACCACCACCCTCCCCCCATCCCCCAGCTGGATGACAACGATGGTCATCATCGATCTCGATGGACACACACCACCACCAGTCACAGCTCAGCTATGATGGTCTTCCTCCGTCTCTCTATGTCTGTCTGTCTATCTGTCTGTCTTGTCTGTCTGTCTGTCTGTCTGTCAGCCTCCACTGTTTTACATGCGGAAAGGGCCTGGTTCATTAAAACATTTGTCAGTGCCATTGTCATCGTCATTCTGTCTTCGTGACAGTATTAATGGAACGTGAGACAGTGTCCGATAGGACGGGGTCTGAGAGAGAGAGAGAGAGAGAGAGAGAGAGAGAGAGAGAGAGAGAGAGAGAGAGAGAGGACAAGCTAGCAGGCTGTGGTAAAATGTGAGCTGGGGAAAGGTGGATATTTTCTCTTTTTTTTTGTTTTTGTGGTTGGTGCTTTTCACTGTGTTATATAAATATATATATATCGATTTTGATGAGTGTATTGAGTGTTCATTTGTGACGTATTTCTGTCTGTCTCACCACTTCTGTCATCATCTCTTTCTTTCACTCTCGGTCTTCCTTCATTCTTCTTCTCTTCACAGTGCTTCTCTGTCTGTGTATCTGTGTCGCTGTTTGGGTGTTTCTGTGCCCTTTTTTTTCTCTCTGTCTCTGACTCCCTCTCCCTACATCATTCCCTCCATTTCCCTCCATGTTTTTTTTTTTTTTTCTCTCACCCTTTCCTCTCTCTTTCTGTTATTCAATATATCTTTGCTTTTTTTTTTTCTCTCTTGTTCTCTCTCCTTTTGTATGTTTTTTTTTTCGTCCCCCCTCACCTTTCTCTCTGTGACTCTCTCTCTTTGTCTCTAACTCTCTCTTCCCCCTTTCGCTTTCTCCACCCTCCCACCCCACCCCCCACCCCCTCTGCCTCTCTCTCTCTCTCTCTTTCTCTCTCTCGCTCTCTTTCTCTCTCTCACACACACACATCCCTACTTCCTTTTTACCCACTCACTATCTATCCCCTAACCATTCTCTTTAGATTCTCTTCTACGGGAGCAATAAAAAATGGAGTTCCTCAAGGATCAGTTTTAGGGCCACTTCTATTCTGCATATTTATCAATGATCTTCCTTTGTCTTTATCAGACTCCAGAATCTCGTGTGCCCTTTTTGCAGATGACACTTCCCTTCATTCCAGTGCTGCCAACGTTGCCTCAGTTCAGAATTCTCTTCAAACGGGCTTAAATGATGTTTCTAAATGGTGCAAATCCAACTGTATGACACTTCATCCCCCAAAAACAAAGAGTATGATTATCACGTCAAGACAAAAGCACCAAGAAAATCCCCTTGTTCTCACCCTGAATGTCGATGATACCTCCATAGATCAAGTTCGCGAGCACCGCGTCTTGGGAGTCATAATTGATGAAGAACTGAAATGGCAAGCTCACATTGATTCTGTCTGTAAAAGGTTGGCACGCAGTCTGTTCTTACTCAATCAGCTCAGACCTTACATAAACAGTGAAGCTCGCAAAATGTTCTTTCACGCTCACTGTCTTTCTCACGTCAACTATGCATCTGTTGTCTGGAGCTGTGCTGCAGATGTTCATCTTAAGAAACTCAATTCTCTCCACAAGAGAGCAGCCAGATTAATTCTACCAGATCACTCACTGTCAACGTTAGAAAAGCAAGCCAGATTAAATATCCTTCCACTTCAAAACCAGCTAGAATTCAACAAAGCATTGCTCATGTACAAAACACACAATAACTTAGCACCGCAATATCTCCAACACCTGCTCACACGAGCCTCATGCCGATACGGCTCTAACAAATACATTTTGCCACGTACCCGAATTGATTTGTTCAAAACTAGTTTTGCATTTTCGGGTGCATCCCTGTGGAACTCCCTTCCTTTGCACATACAAACGGGCAGTTCTCTTCCTATTTTCAAATCAAGTCTGCATAAATATCTTCACCCCTTCCAACAGTAAATAACTCTGATCTTTGAATTACTGTAGACAGTAACAAAGGGGTCAGTTATGTCTTATTTATTGTATCAGTCATTGTTGCTATTGTTGTTGTTCTTTCCTTGCTTTCTCATTTCATCGTGTTTTGTTTTGCTCTTTTTTTTTCTTTTTTTTTCTCTCGTTCTATTTCTTATGCATGCATAATCTATTCATTTCGTTCTATCATAATCGTGACAAGTGTTCAAGTAATATTGGTGATGGTGGTAGTCACTGTAGTATGCTGCACTTGCCAACATAGATTTCAGAGACAGTAACAATACTGTACCTTTTAAACACCCGGATGTTTCTGGAACTTCTATATTGATGACATCTCTCTCTCTCTCTCTCTCTCTCTCTCTCTCTCTCTCTCTCTCTCTCTCTCTCTGTGAATCACTGTCCTATCCATCTGTCAATCTTAGTGTGTGTGTGTGTGTGGGGGGGGGGGGGGGGAGTGAGGGGATGCTGTCAGTGTGTGTGTGTGCGTGTGTGTGTATGTATGTGTGTGCGCTCGCACGCGAGCGTCAGTGTGTGTATGCATGTGTGTGCACAGATGTGGGGGTGTGTGTGGGGGCCGGGGGAGGGGGGGGAGGGGGTGTTTTCTTCATTATGCATACAATTCTGCATGAAAACTTTTTCCTTTCATTTATGTGTGTGCTATTTGTACTAGATGTAGATTAGCAAGGACAGATTGGAAGAATAGGCAATGCCTAAAATCTTAATCCTTGAATAAAAACGTTTTGAGTTCTGAGTTCTGAGTTCTCTTGTCTTTTACCCACCCCATCCCCTTCTCAGCAAAAGTGTGCCCCCCATCTCCCAACCCCCCTCTCCCCCCACCCCACCCCCAGTCAACCTTTCACTTCCTCCCTGTCTTTCAATGCTCAGTGTGAATGTCCAGTCAGTCAACTGTCGGGGCAGTCCTCCTCAAGAGATGAGGCCACGTGTGTGAGTGTGTCTGTGTGGTGTGAGGGGGGGGGGGGGGGGGGGAGGGTGTTAGAGGGGAGAGACAGCGAGGAAGTTCCCTCCGCTATGGCCTCGATGATGCCAAGTTAGCATTGGAAGGCTGGAGGGGAGGGAATGGCTGGAATAGAGCGGCGGTGGGGGAACAATGACAGGGATGCTGATCCTGACAGCATTAATGGAACGTGAGACAGTGTCCGTGAGGACAGGGTCTGCGAGAGAGAGAGAGAGAGAGACGGGGGCGAGAGGGAGAGAGAATGAGAGAGAGAGAGAGAGTGATGGGAGAGAGAAAAAGAGAGAGAGGGGGGCGGGGGGGGGGGGGAGGTGACAAGCTAGCAGGCTGTGGTAAAATGTGAGCTGGGGAAAGGTGGATATTTTCTTTTGTTGTCGTTGTTGTTGTTGTTGTTGTTCTTGGTCAGCTATCGGGTAGTCCTCCAAGAGCTCGGGGGCCACGTGTGGAGGGGAGACAGCGACCAAGTTCCTACCTCCCCATAGCTTTGGTGCCAAGTTAGGGAAGGAAGGATGGAGGGAGGGAGGGAGGGATGGCTGGAATAGAGCGGTGGGGGAACTGTGGCAGGGATGCTGATCGTGACAGCATTAAATAGGAGTTCGGGGGGGTCTGGGAGGGTGGGAGGTGTGGGGTAGGGTGGGGTGTTAGGGGGGGTCGTGAAGGAAGAGACGTGAGCAGTGGTGGGGAGGTAAAAGTGAAGGGTTCATATTTTTGTTCTTTCACTTTTTTTGTGGGGATTATTTGTGTGTGTGTGTGTGTGTGTGTGTGTGTGTGTGTGTGTGTGTGTGTGTGTGTGTGTGTCTGTGTGTGTGTGTGTGTGTGTGTGTGTGTGTGTGTGTGTTTTTGCATGTGTGTGTGTGTGTTTTCATGTGTGTGTGTGTGTGTTTGCA
>NC_134899.1:12955660-12963160 GCF_041734735.1 Babylonia areolata
CCCTCCCTCCCCTCCTTCCCATCTTTCTTTACCCCTCCGAGTGAATCTGTGACTTCCTCACTACTTCTTCGATTTCTCCCTTTCTTTGCTCTATTCCACTCGGCCCCGACGTCGTGTTAAACATAGGAGTTCCCACTTGCATTCCCCAAACAACCAACTTCTTCCACTCCTTTGCTGCATACGCTTGCCACCACTAGCTCTCCTACAAGTCAGTGGTGCTGTCAGTCCACTTTCTAGACATCCCCCCTCCTACCTTTACCACTACCACGCTGTTGGGAATTCTCTTTCGACTTGTATTCAAATCAACTTTCCCTTAGTGTCCTTTATCACTCTAAAGCTACCTACCACCACCAAGCAGGCAGGCAGTACACATCCAGTTGACTTTTCGAGTGGCCAGGTCTGGAGAGCAAAGGGTGTTTTTTTTTTTGCCTCTCCTGTCTTGCTGCTGCCAGCTTTGGTCCGTCCGGGGGTGGGGTTGGGGGTGGGGGGGTGGGAGGGGTTTGGGGGTCGGGGTGGGTGGGGGGGGAGGGGTTGGCTGGGACGGAGTGGTGGAACAAGTGATAGGAATGCTGAGTGTGACGCAGCTTTTATTTAGCAAGTGAAGCAATTTCCACAGGAGTTGTGATCCTTAGGGGGGGGTTCTCTGTCCTTGTCCCTGCCTCTGTCTTTCTGTCTCTCTCTCTCTCCGTCCCTCCCTCCTTCCCCCCTCTCTCTCTCTGTCCCTCCCTCCCCCCTCTCTGTCCCTCCCCCCCTCTCTCTCTCTCTGTCCCTCCCCCCTTTCTCTCTCTCTGTCCCTCCCTCCCCCTCTCTCTCTCTGTCCCTCCCTCCCCCCCTCTCTCTCTGTCCCTCCCTCCTCTCTCTCTCCGTCCCTCCCTCCCCCTCTCTCTCTCCGTCCCTCCCTCCCCCTCTCTCTCTCTCTGTCCCTCCCCCCTCTCTCCCTCTCCCTCCCTCCCCCCTCTCTCTCCTCTCTCTCTCAAGGGGGGGGTTCGGGGGGAGGGGGTTGACTGGTAAAACGAGGGTGGACACGGGGATGAATGGAGCGCTTGGGGTTGATGGTAGATAGGGGAGACTGTGGACAGATAGAGGGAAAATGGGGCGATTTTTTTTTTCTTCTTTTTATTTTTTTTTATTTTATTTTTTAATAACCTTCTTTTTTTTAAATTTCGTATGGATGTGGATTTTTCGTTTCCGTTTTTACCCCGCCCATGAAAGGCCGCCTACTCCCTTTGGTTCGTTCCATGTGGTATTGCTTTTTCCGGCATACCACCAACCTTGAAAATTTAAAACTTTCGGCGTTTTGAACCCTTGCATATACAAGAAGGGGAAACTGACCGCAGACACCAAAAACACCTTTAAAAACCTTTACCCCCGCGCCCCCCCCCCACCATCCGACCCCCCGGCCCGGCACCAACCAACACACCTATGGCCTTCCTTTTTTTTTTTTTATTTTTTTTTTTTTGTTTGTGTGTTTTGTGGTTGTTTGTGTTTTGGTGTTCTTGTTTGTTTTTTCCCTCTCCCTCTGCGCTGTCTTTTGGTATGTTGGCTTTTCAGTGATGGAACATGCTTCCTTTTGGGCTTCCCTCCTAAACTTTTAACCCTTCTTACAAAAAGACAACCACCAACCCCCCCTCCCAAACCCCCTTTCACACCACACACAACCAACCCACTCCCCACACCCTCCTCACCCGGTTTCCTCCACCCTTTTAACTTGTCCCATGGTTGCCTTTTTCCCTTTTCTTTCCTCTCCCCCCCCACAACACACACAACCCTTCACACCCCCCTAACCCCACCATAACTCATACCAACCACTCCCATGACCATCCACACCACCACCACCAAAATTCCCTGCTTCCCTTCACCTTTTCTTTTCTCCCAAAATCTAAACAAAAAATTAACGAAAGAAAACGCCTTTACCTTTCAGGAAAGAAGCCCGTGTTCCCCTGTTTAAAAATTTTTTGTGTAAAAATTGTGGGAAGAAAGGTGCAGAACGAAGGGGGGGGGTAATGGATGGGGTGTGTGGATGTGGATGTGATTGTGGTGGGGGGTACTGGGCATGTGAAAGCTTTAAAACAAAAAAAAAACGGCTGCTTCCCTAGGGGGTGAGGGTTGTTTTGTGTGGGGGGGGGGGGGGGAGAAAGGCCGAGATGTGCTTGTGAAGACGGTTGGTTGTGAGAGTTTTTTAAAAAATGAATGAATGATTTGGGTTGATTCTTGTGTTGTGTGTGTGTGTGTTTGTGGTGTGGTGTGTGTGTGTGTGTGTGTGTGTGGTTTTGTGTGTGTGTTTGGGGGAGAGGGGGGCCACTAAAAAAAAAAAGGGGCAATATATATAAAAATAATATTTAAATGTTAAATTTAACACTTTTATTCTCTTTTTTTTTTCTCTCTCCCCCCTCTGGGGTGGAAAAATTAAAAAAAAAAATAAGATAAATATATATGGAGAAAGAAGATAGAATAATGTTGGGTTGTGTGGTGGGAGGGGGTGTTGAGTGGGGGGGGGGTGTGGGGTGTGTTTGTGGGTTGTTGTTTGGGTGGGGTGACGAAGGGGTTTTTCAAAAGGGTTTGTCTGGGGGTGTCATTTTTCCCCCTTCTCCCCCTTGGGTTTTTTTGTGGGGTGGTGGTGGTGATGATGTTGATGGTGGTGGTTGCGGTGTGACGGTACTGTCGATGTTGATTGAATAAGACAGAGGGAGATGGAGAAAACGACAAAAGGCAACAACAAACACAGCAATAATAGTATGTGTGTTTGCGTGCCTGTGCATGTATGTATGTATGTATATGTGTATATGTATGTATGTATGTGCGAGTACGTGTGTACGCGTGTGTGTATGTGCATATGTCCATGTTTGCATGTGCTCACAATTGTGTATGTACGTGTTAGTATGCGTGTATGTGCATGTGTGTGTTCGAGCATCCTGCGCCCACCAAGACCTATTGACAGTGAATTTGATTTGACGGAATTGTCCCATTTCTATGGAGAAAGGAAGTCAGAAAATTGTGTGTGTGTGTGTGTGTGTGTGTGTGTGTGTGTGTGTGTGTGTGTGTGTGTGTGTGTGTGTGTGTGTGTGGCTGGAGAGCGGTGACCACTGGAGAGAGAGATAGAGAGAGAGGGAGGGAGGGAGGGAGAGAGAGGGAGCAGAGAGGGGTATGGGGAGGGGTGATGGGAATGGAACAGAATCCCCTTTTGACACTGCTGTGCTAATATTGGTCGTACGGACTTTTTTTCTTCTTTTTTTTTTTTTCCCGCCGAGATCGAGTAAAAACGGTGTTGGAAAGAAGGGACTGTTTGGAACAGGAAGAAAAGAGAGAGAGACAGATATATATATATATATATATATATATATATATATATATATATATATATATATATATATATATATATATATAGGGAGAGAGAGAGAGAGAGAGAGAGAGAGAGAGAGAGGGGGGGTGGTGGTGGTGGTTATGGGACTGTGGTGAAGGAGGGAGGAAGGTGATTGAGGAAGGGGGGAGGGGGGGGGGGGGGAAGTGGGGGGGGATGTTTTTTCGTCAGGAGTCCACTGTATAAGCTTTGGAAGGCCTGCGGAGAATCGGAGCTGAAGGGATTTACATTGTGAAGGGAGGACGGGGGTGGGGTGTGGGTGGGGGACTGGGGATTGGTGGGGGGGGGGGGGGTATTTTGAGGGATGTGCAAGGATGGACCAGCTTGCGAACTGTGACGATAGTTTTTTGGTGTGGGTTTGTTTTTTTTTCTGTTTACTTTTTTGTTTTCGTTTTTGTTCTTGTCTTCTCTGTTGTTCCTCTTCCTTCTTCTTCTGACCCCTCCTCCTCCCCCCCCCCCCCCCCCCAACACCTCCTCCTCCTTCTCCTCCTCCTCCTCCCTCTTCTTCTTCTTCTGCTTCTTGATGATTGAACTGACATTCATTCATTCATTCATTCATTCATTCATTCTTATTATTCTGCTACTTTCTGATTCAACTGACATTCATTCATGCATTCATTCCTTCATTCCTTCATTCATTCATTCATTCATTCTTCTTCTTCTCCTTCTTCGGTCTGTCTGTCCTGATTTCTCTCTCTTCCACATCACTGTCTCTCCCCCTCCATCTGTCCAGTTATCGCAATATCTCTGTCTCTTCTTTCTGTGTGTTTCTCTCTCTCTCTCTCTTTATCTCTCTCTCTTTCTCTCTCTCTCTCTCTTCTTTTTCTCTCTGTCTGTCTGTCTGACTTTCTCTCTCTCTCCGATTCTCTCTCTGTCCCTCTCTCTCTCTTGTTGTAAAGAATGTTTGAAAACCGCTGTACTTTTTGTTTGTTTGTTTGTTTTTGTCCAGAGGAAACGAGGCGAGGACAGGACACGTGCTGGCAATTTGCCCACAATACGATTTTTTCTTCTTCTTTTTTTTTTTTTTATGGGGGGAAGATGTAGGAAGAAATACTTGTCAAAATATGCATAATGTCAGCATTCCCTTGCTGCCCTCGCTGCCGTGTGACCAGATATAGCAATGCTTTCCTTTTTTTCTTCTGAGCAAAGACAGCGCCAAGCTTAACGAGAAAAGCTGAAGTCGAGAGTTTATTTTAGCTTTCAACTTATTATTATTATTATTATTATTATTATTATTATTATTATTGTGTGTGTGTGTGTGTGTGTGTGTGTGTGTGTGTGTGTGTGTGTGTGTGTGTGTGTTGTTGTTGTTGTTGTTGTTGTTGTTGTTGTTGTTCTGTTTATATCATTTGTATATCTAAATAGACGTTTCTTTTTTTTCTTCTTCTTTGTTTTATCAACGTTTCAAAGATGGATATATGCGTGCAACACACACAGTGATTTGTGTACATGTCGGGGACATTGCCCCTGAGTTCCGAATTCTTTGTTTCTTCCGCCTCCTTGTCCAACCCCACCCCCCTCCCCCCACCCTCTCTCTCTCTCTCTCTCTCTCTCTCTCTCTCGCTCTATCTTTCTCTCTCTCTCTCTCTCTCTCTCTCTGTTTATTCTCCTCTTCCTCTTTTTTTTTTTTTTCTTCTTTTTTTTTCTCTTCTTCTCTTCACTGTTTTTTGTGCACCCTTGCCTTTTTTTGGGAAAGCATTGTGAAAACCGGCTTTTGCTTCATCCTTTTGCCCTCAAATAAAACATTTAAGTTGAAACATTCTCTCACTCTGTCTCTCTGTGTCTCATTGTCTCTCTGTATCTCTGTCTCTTGTCTCTCTCCTACTCTTTCTTTCTACCTCTGTATGTATGCATGTCTCTATGTATATATGTATGTATCCATCCTTCTATTTACCCTTCTATATTTCGGTATTTCTCTCTCCCTCCCGCCTTACTGTTTTTTTTGGGGGGGGTTGGGGGCGGGGGCGGGGGGGGGGGGGGCGGTTCACTCAACCCCTTCCCCTGCCACTTTAGTCCCCTCCCCCTCCCCTCCTCTCCCACTTCCTTTTCTTTCTTTCTTTCTTTCTTCTATTTTCGCTCCCCAGGGATGCGAAGCTGAAGGTATCGTCCTCGTCGTGAAGAACAGCAGAAACACTGGCAGTTTTTTGGGTTTGGTTTTTTTGTTGTTGTTTTTTTTGTTTTTTTTAGATTTTGTTTTATAGGGGTGTGTGGCCGTTGGGGTCGGGGGGTGGTGGGGGTGGGGGCGGGAGTGTAGGGTTTTTGTGTTGTTGTTTCTTTCCTTTTTTTTTTTTTTTCCATGTTCGCATGTGGGCTGTTTTCTCTGGCTTGAGCGAGAGTTTACCCAATCGTTGTGACAGTGTCCGCCTCGTCCTAAGAACTGCTGCAGAGATGCAGTGGTGTCAGAGAGGGACGGCGTGGTGTTACGTTGAGGGACAACAACCGTGGGGAGGTTTGGATTTGGGGGGAGGGGGGGAAGGGCGGGGGGGGGCGGGGGGGGGGGGGGGGCAAGCTGGGTGAGTGGTGGGTGGTGGGGGGTGGGATGGGGAGGTTAGGGGGAGTGTTGTCTTACAATACTTGCTTGCCTGTGGATGGCAGGTTGGGTTTTAGGCCTGAGAGTATTTCTGAATGTCGTGGACGACTCTCTCTCTCTCTTTCTCTTTCTCTTTCTCTCTCTCTCTCTCTCTCTCTCTCTGTCTCTGTCTCTCTCTCTCTCTCTCAGTCTCTCTTCGTCTGCTCACTAAAACTCTATAATTATATACAGAGAGAGACACAGACAGACACATACGAGCTAGACAAACAGAGGCATACAAACAGAGACAGATCGTAGACAGACAGACAGATAAACACACAGACACAGACAGACAGAGAAAGAGAAAAAAAAAAAACAGACATACTGACAGAGACAGACCGCGTGCTTCCGTTTGTAGAAGTTTGGGACAAACCCTGTTAACAGATAGTGGCATGTGAGAAATAAAAGTGATTGGATTTTCCACCCGACCAAATGATTACATAACGGCAAACTGAAGTTCATTCTGCGCAAGTTAAAGCAATATGGGGAAAAAAAAAAAAACAACACCCAACCCAATTCAATCAATAAGCTTGGGGCATTTTCCCTCTGTCCCCAATTTTCACTCCATCCCCCCCATTTGTCTCGCTACGGTCCTTGCACTGTGTCTTGCTGAGGGCTGTTTTGAAGGCCGTTTTGGGGGGTGATTTGATTTCATTTGATTTAGTTTGAAAAAAAAAAGTTCTATTTGACGCTATATTAATACCATATTTATAACATTATCTGTTCCATTATTCATTTATTTAGCTATTCGTTTATTTAGTTATTCATCTATTCATTCATCAGTTCATGTATTCGCTTATTCATTCATTCATTATGTTAGTTAATTAATTAGTTAGTTGCTTATTACATATTCGTTTATATATCCGGCTGTATGTATCTGTTTTTGGTTGTTGTTGTTGTTGTTTGTTTTGTTTTGTTTTGTTGTTGTTGTTGTTGTTATTTCTTGTCATACATAGAGCACTCAACACCCGCACCTAACCCCTTCACTCTGACAATAAGACTGGACTGGTCTCGCAATGACAATTATTGGTGACGGTACACAGACACAGACACGGACACGGACACGGACACGGACAGACCCGTCGCCTTCACTTGGCGGCGAATAGGCTGGCAGCCACAATTTCCGAAGCCGTCAGGGTGTGTTTGACCATGTGGACCATACTCTCTCTGCTGGCAAACGTAGGCTTGCAGGGTTCAAACGGGTGCGCTTGACCATAACTGCGACGGGCGCAATAGCCGAATGGTCAGAGCGTTGGACTTTCAATCTGATGGTCCTGGGTTCGAATCTCGATAACGGCGGAGATAAAGATGGAGATTTTTTTTTTTTCTGAACTCCCATGTCAACATAAAATATGCAGACCTAGCTGGTGCCTGAACCCCCTTCGTGTGTACACGCAAGCAGAAGATCAAATACGCACGTTAAAAATCCTGTAATCGGTGGGTTATGGAAACAAGAACATACCCAGCATGCACATCCCCGAAAACGGAGTATGGCTGCCTACATGGTGGGGTAAAAAACGGTCATACGCGTAAAAGCCCACTCGTGTGCATAGGAGTGAACGCGGGAGTTGCC
>NC_134899.1:12978160-12983160 GCF_041734735.1 Babylonia areolata
GCTAGCCTACTAATTAAGCGAGGCGGCTGGGTCTTGTCGGTCAGTCGTTTTAATCAGTTTTTTGTTGTTTATTTTTCTTTCTTTCTTTCTTTCTTCTCCTCCTCCACCATCTTCTTCTTCTTCTTCTTCTTCTTCTTCCTCTTCTCTCTCTCTCTCTGCCTCTGTCTCTGTCTTTATGTGTGTGTGTGTGTGTGTGTGTGTGTGTGTGTGTGTGTGTGTGTGTGTGTGTAGGAAGGTTTGAGGGGCGCGGGGCTTGGGGTGGGGGTGGGGGGTCGTTTTGGGGGTTTTGTTTTTTAGTTCCGTTTTGGCCGGGTTTATCTTTTTTTTTCTCCCACCCACCACCCCCTCCTGTTGTTTTTGATGTTTTTTTGATGTTCTTGTTGTGGTTTTTTTGGTGTTTTATTTTTGTTTGGTTGGTTTTTTTCCCCCTGTCTGTGGTTGTATTATCCTTTTCCTCGATTAGGTAGTTGCCTTGAGGCCGGGTTGGATGGAGACTGACTAGCGCTGGGAAGCAAGCTCTGGCTGTGTGTTGGTGATTTGGGGCTGACACAGGCAAGCACCCATCGGGGGATTAATAAAGGGAGGGACGGGTAGGGGTGAGGCTGGATCCGTCTGCTGGCTCCTACTGGTCTAGCTAGAACTCACTCAGCAGCAGACAGCGACGCGTGGACAAGTTCCGATAATATATATATATATAGTTTGGGGCGACCAGAACAGGAGGGTGTTGTTTCATGTGGGTGGGGTGGGAGGTGAGGGGGTGATGTGGAGGGGTGGGGAGAGGGGAGGGGGCGGAGGGATGGGTAGGCGGCCGCCTTGGGGGGGGATTGGAACTCACAACCTTCGGCACTTGGTCGATTAAGAAGGGACTGGTAAAAGATTTCATCACCTTTTTTCTTTCTTTTTTTTCTTCTCCCCCCCCCCCCCCCCCCCACACACACACCCTCGCGCACGCACACACACACACACATACACACACGCACGCACACACACACACACACACACACGCGCGCGCGCGCGCGCGCAAAGGGAGAGAGAGAGAGGGTGGGAGAGAGGGAAAGAGAGAGAGAGGGTGGGAGAGAGGGAAAGAGAGAGAGGGGGGGGGGGAGTAGTGCGGAAAGAGAGAGCACGCACGCACCGACACCAACGGACGAGATCAGAGTGGCACTGTCCAGTATCAATGAAGCCACTAATGGACTGGACAGTGGGCAGACTGGCTGGTTGGTCAGTGTTTCTTGCTTGGGGGGCGGGGGGGGAGGAGGGGGGAGTTTGTGTGTGTGTGAGTGTGTGTGTGTGTAGGGGGTAGGGAGCTATAGGTGGACACTTTGGGGGCTTTCCAAGGAGTCTGTGCCGCCGCTGCACACATCTTGATTCCTTCACGACCAGTCAGGACTCTCATTGCTGTCTCTTGGGTCTCTCGCTTTTTTTTTTTTTTTTTTTTTTTTTTTTGCTGTCTGTGTGTCTGTCTCTCTCTGTCCGTCTGTCGCTCTTATTGTGACTTTTCTTCTTCTTCTTCTTCTCACTTACTCACATTGCATGTGGTGCGCGCTCGCGAGAGAGAGAGACAGAGAGAGAAAGAGAGAGAGACAGACAGAGACAGAGACACCGACTCAGAGACAGAGAGAGAGACAGACAGACAGACAGACACAGAGAGAGAGAGAGCTTTTTATTGGCAGAAGTGGAATAAGCATGCATGTGCGGTTTTTTTGTTTTGTTGTTGTTGTTTTTACATGCAGACCTCAGGGCAAAGAGAAAGTGAAAAAAAATCTCAAAGTAAGAAAGGGTTGTAGAAGTAACACACACACACACACACACACACACACACACACAGAGAGAGAGAGAGGGGGGGGGTACATAAAGACACACAGAGACAGAGACAAAGAGACAGACAGACAGAGAGAGCAATCGTAATTAGTCACCACCAATGACGACTACTGCCACTCCAACGGACAGCTGCTGGCACTGAAACATGTACGCAGCAGACCCCTCCAGCAGTCATGCATGCACACGGCCCGTGTACTGAGGTCCTTGGCCCCTGAAGAGTCTGTTCAATAAACCTCCTCCCTCCCTCCCACGGCCCGCCTCCACCCCCAACCTTCTCTCTTCCCACACCCGTTTCCACGCATCAGTGGCTGAGAGAAAGAGAGAGAGAGAGAGATGCAGTGAGAGTGTGTGTGAGAGATAGAGGGGGTGGGTGGGAGCAAGGAGTGTGTGTGTGTGTGTGTGTGTGTGTGTGTGTGTGTGTGTGTGTGTGTGTGTGCGTGTGTGTGCAGTCATGTGCTTCGCACGCATTTCTGTGCATGCGTGAATGTGTGTGTGTGTGTGTGTAGAGGAGGGGAATCGGCGAAGGAATAGGGATGGGGAATCGTGCGAGGGGTGGCGGTTTTGGATGCGGGGGGGGGGGGGGGGGGGACTCGCATGACGTGGGTTTCTTCTCTCCCCACCCAACTACAGTTCATCACAGGAAAGTGTTTGCTCGTTAGCATTGCAGTTCTTTTCTTTTCTCAGGGTTGTGTGTGTGTGTGTGTGAGAGAGAGAGAAGGGGAGGGGAGGCGGAGGGGGGTGGGGGGGGAGTGGGTACACAGTGAACTTCCTCATCTCTCTCAACCCTTGTGAACACAGAGTTATGGAAGCACAGCAGCAGAGAAGAACAGCAGTTCACCAACTGATTCCTTCGTGGTCTGTCGCCGGATTCATTAATTTGTGCATCCTGCAAAGCGTGGAACGTTTAGTGTCATCAGATGTTCGGCTCCGCTAGCGTTGTTGTGGGAATTAGTGCTAATGCAACGGTGAGATTGAATTTGTGTGTGTGTGTGTGTGTGTGTGTGTGTGTGTGTGTGTGTGTTGTGTATGTGTGTGTGTGTGTGTGTGTGAAACTGATTGTCAAGAGGGCGATCGTGTGATGTGACCCTTTTTCCCTCCAACAGCAGTTCACTATAGTGCAGAAGCAGCGGTTTAGAGTGTTTCTGCTAAATGTAGTGTTCTTTTCATTAATGTTTTTTTGTCTTATGATAAATGATTTCTTGTTTGTTTGTTTGTTTGTGTTATGAGTGAAATAGTACTTGTCAACGTGTATATTGAGTGATGATTGAACGAATGAGCCCATTAATTCTAGTTTTTGACATCACTTTTTTTTTTTTTAATTTACAGGATATGTGTAAAAGATGAATGTATGTAATGTTTCAGTGCTCCCAGGGGGTACACGAAATAAGCTCCTTGTCTTGCCTTTTGCCTCAGTTCTTCTTCGTGGTTTTCCCGCTTCCCTGCTGCTTCTCAGTGTGGTCATAGTCAGTGAGGCTTGAGTGTCTTGATTTAGCTCTGCTTTCACCGCGAGGTTAGAGGGAGGGGGGGGGGGGGGGGGGGAGGAGGGGGAGGAGGGGAGGGGATGACCGTGGGGGGGGGGGGGGGGGGGGGGATTGACACATGACACCGAAACGTTTAATGTTATCAGCTGTTCGGCTCCAGTGATGTGAACAGCGCAAATACAATTGTTTGAATAAAACGAATCATTGGGGTGAGACGATAAACCGAATTCCCGTGTGCAGCGTGCACTTGGTGTACGTATTAAAAGAACCCACGGCAACATAATGTTTTTTTGTTGCTTTTTTTCCCTGGAAAAAAATTATGAAGAAAAAACCTACTGTATTAGGCATGTGTGTGTGTGTGTGTGTGTGTGTGTGTGTGTGTGTGTGTGTGTGTGTGTGTGTGTGTGTGTGTGTGTGTGTGTGTGTGTGTGTGTGTGTGTGTTGTGCGTGCGCGCGCGCGCCGCGGCGGGGCTTGAGACTGAAAAAGCCTGACAGAATGACACACGTAAGGAAACCTTAAGAGGCAGCTGTCAGTCGGCTCTGCCCCGAACAGACACGCCAGCCTGTGGTGCACGTGACTGCGTGCTTTCAGCTAAACAGCGCTGAGAGCTAGTCACGGTCTCTGGCCGAAGGTATATTATAAATAGGCGCTATTGAAGTATCTCGGAGCCCCGATAGTGAAATGGGTAAGACAGTTTCTTCTCACCCGAACGCGTGGGGTTCGAATCTGCCATTAGGAAGTATCTACAATAATGAGAACGTGTCGAGAGGTTGCCATTGAGCGACGTGATTCCCACTCCCAACACAACAGTCATGTTCATCACACATTGTCCGTGGTCGGTGGTGGTGGTGGTGGTGGTGGCTCGTTAGCGTTCCAGGTCGTTGTCACAGTTGTCTCCCGTCGTTTTTTTTTACCCCAGTCACCCATACCCTTCCCCCCCACCGCCCTCTCTCTCCCCCCACCTATCCCCCACCTCTCCCCACCCCCTGCAGCTCGTGTGGTCACAGTCAGTGAGGCTTGACTGGCGTTAGTTTGTTCTGCTTTGCTTTCCGAGGGAAGGAGGGAGGGGCGGGAGGAGAGTGAAAGAGAGAGAGAGAGAGAGAGAGAGAGAGAGACGGGAGGGGGAAGAGAGAGAGAGAAAGGAAGAGACAGAGAGGGGGTGTGTGGGGGGGGGGGGGGGGAGAGGGAAGAGAGATAGAAAGAGGGAGAGAGAGAGAGAGAGAGTTCTACTTATCTTTGAAAGGTAGAGAGAGGGGGAAAGGGGGAGGCAGACACAGAAATAGAAGACAAAAAGTGTGTGTGTGTGTGTGTGTGTGTGAGAGAGAGAGAGAGAGAGAGAGAGAGAGAGAGAGAGAGAGACGGGTGGGGAAGAGAGAGAGAAAGGGAGAGAGAGGGGAGATAGAAAGAGTGTGTGTGTGTGTGTGTGTGTGTGTGTGTGTGTGTGTGTGTGTGAGAGAGAGAGAGAGAGAGAGAGAGAGAGAGAGAGAGAGAGAGAGAGAGAGAATTCTACTTATCTTTAAACGACAGAGAGAGGGGGACAGGGGGGGGAGACAAACACAGAAAGAGAACACACAAAAAGTGATACACAGAGAGAGAGAGAGGCAGAGACAGACAGAGACAGAGATACATAGGGAGAGAAAGACAGAGAATGGGACAGAGACAGAAAGAGGGAGACAGACAGACAGACAGATAAAGCG
>NC_134899.1:12993160-12995660 GCF_041734735.1 Babylonia areolata
AAACGAATCCTCGGTACTTGCGTGACTTGAACAGCCTCTCGACTTACACACACAAAGGTAATCATCTTGAGCCATCAAAGTCCCCAGCGACTGGGTAATGTGTCAGCTGACACAGAAGAAAAGGGGTTGAAAAGGGAATTCTAACCTCCTTTTCCCCGTAAACGACCATACGGTCAGGCAGCCCACAACTACAAGGGGAAAAAAAAGGAAGGAAAAAAAAAAAAAAAAAGAGAGAGAGAAAAGAAAAGAACGAAAGAAAAAAAGTAGATGAGATCAGAATGGTTTTGTGGCCATTACTTCAAGAAATACGACACGCCCTGGTCAGCTCTATCTCCTCCCCCCCTCTCCCCCCTCCCCGGCACCATCCCAGTCACCCCTTCCCCACTTCCCCATCATTAATGCCTCCCTATCGACCTCCCCATCACTTCCCCCCCCCCCCCCCCCCCCCCCCCCCCCCCTGCCGCCAGAAACAAAATGGGGGTTCCAGAAGTTAACACGCTGGAAGAAGCTGGAGTTAATGAGGCGGGAAGAGGAAGGGGGGGGGGGGTGGAGGGGGGAAGACAGGGTGGTGGTGGTGGTGGTGAAGAACTGACGAAGGGAAGGAAGGGTAGATAGAAAATGGACACAGGACACAGGGATCGGACACACGCACACGCGCGCGACACACACACACACACACACACACACACACACACACACACACACACACATACGCGCACGCACGCATTCACACACACACGCACGCGCGCGCACGCGCTGCACGCACAGTGGACAAGGGGAGGTGATCGTGGCGGTGTCAGGCGGTGGCGGATGCCTCCCAAGGGAGAACAACACCTAGGCGTTCCGCTCGTCAGCTTTCTATCCGCTCGTGTTTGGCTTTCCTTCCTCACTGGATCGGTCAGGGCCTCCCTCCCTTCAGGAACAAGCGGCAAAGGGATGGCGGGGGTGAGTGGGGTGGTGGAGGGAAAGGAGGGGGGGGGGGGGAATTGGGGGTGGGTGTGTGTGTGTGTGTGTGTGAGAGAGAAGGGATACTACAGAATCTGACTGGGGGGGATGTAACGGGTGTGGGATTTGGATTGGTGATGGAGGTGGTCGGTTTTTTCTTTGCCCCCTCTCTCTCTCTCTCTCTCTCTCTCTCTCTCTCTCTCTCTCTCTCTCTCTCTCTCTCTCTCTCTCCCCCTCCCTCTCTCTATTCCCCTCTCTCTCACTCTACCTCTCTTTCTTCCTCCCTCCCTCTCTCTCCCTCCCTCTCTCCCTACCTCCCTCCCTCTCTCTCTCTCTCTCTCCCTGACAAACGGATAGTTATCACACGTCGGCCTGAGACACCCCTTGACTACTGCTGAAAGGAGCGACAAGGAAGGACGTAGGTGTGTGTGTGTGTGTGTGTGTGTGTGTGTGTGTGTGTCTGTGGAGGGGGTGAGGGAGAGCAACTTGGTGGGGAATCTAAATCCTTTTAGCAGGCGTGTCTTGTCCGTGTGTGTGTGTGTGTGTGTGTGTGTGTGTGTGTGTGTGTGTGTGTGTGTGTGTGTGTGTGTGTGTGTGTGTCGTTCATTTGTTCGTTTGTTCGATGTGTCACTGTCTCGTCTGGGTTGTTTCTGTCCCTCTGTCTTACTGGTGTCTTTTGTCTATCCTGATTTTTCCATCGTTTTTTTGTGTTTTTTTTTTCTCTTTCTCGGTTTCTGACCTGTCTCTTTCTTTCTGTGTTTGTCTCTGTGTCTCTCCCTGTGTCTCTGTCACAATTTTGTTTATTTGCTGTTCTCTCTCTGTTTCGTTCTGTCTGTCTGTCTGTCTATTATGTATGTTTATGTGTCTGTATCTCTCTCTCTGTGTCTTGTTCTGCCCCTCACCCCCCCACCCCCTCCCCCGCCAACCTACTCCCCCCGCCCCTCACTCTCTCTCTCCCCCTCTTCTATCCCACTTCACCTCCATCTTTGTGTGTGTGTGTGTGTGTGTGTGTGTGTGTGTGTGTGTGTGTGTGTGTGTGTGTGTGTGTGTGTGTGTGTTTCTAGCTGTCCGACTCTCTCTCTCTCTCTCTCTCTCTCTCTCTCTCTCTCTCTCTCTCTCGCTCTCTCTCTCTCTCTCTCTCTCTCTCTCTCTCTCTCTGTCTGTCTGGCTGTTTCTCTGTCTCTGTCTCTTTCCTTTTATCTCCTCATCTCTTCGTCTGCCCCCACCATCCAGCATCTGTCTGTCTCTGTCTGTCTCTGTCTCTCCCCCCCCTTCTCTCTTTCCCTCTCTCTGTCTGCCTGTCTGTCTACCTGTCTGTCTTTCTTTCTCCTTCCTCTCTGGTGGTGATGGTGGTCACTAAATGAGATTAGCAGACTCCCAGCGGACGGGGCGGCAGACACGCTGCTTGTAAAAGGTTAACAGCTTGCAGGCTCGCTGCCACCACCGCCACTGTTGTTTCAAAGACTTATGGAATCAAGGGGGTGTAGGGGTGTGGGAGGAAGGTGGGGAGAGAGGGAGGAGGAGGGGAGAGAGAGAGAGAGAGAGAGAGAGAGAG
>NC_134899.1:13000660-13005660 GCF_041734735.1 Babylonia areolata
TCTGTCTGTCTCTACCGTAGTCTGTCTGTTTCTTTCTGTCTCTACCGCTGTCTGTCTGTTACTTTCTGTCTCTACCGCTGTCTCTCTGTTACTTTCTGTCTCTACCGCTGTCTCTCTGTTTCTGTCTGTCTCTACTGCTGTCTCTCTGTTTCTTTCTGTCTCTACCGCTGTCTGTCTGTTACTGTCTGTCTCTACCGCTGTCTCTCTGTTTCTGTCTGTCTCTACCGCTGTCTCTCTGTTTCTGTCTGTCTCTACCGCTGTCTGTCTGTTTCTTTCTGTCTCTACCGCTGTCTCTCTGTTTCTTTCTGTCTCTACGGCTGTCTGTCTGTTACTTTCTGTCTGTACCGCTGTCTCTCTGTTACTGTCTGTCTCTACCGCTGTCTCTCTGTTTCTTTCTGTCTCTACCGCTGTCTCTCTGTTACTTTCTGTCTCTACCGCTGTCTCTCTGTTTCTGTCTGTCTCTACCGCTGTCTGTCTGTTTCTGTCTGTCTCTACCGCTGTCTGTCTGTTTCTGTCTGTCTCTACCGCTGTCTCTCTGTTTCTGTCTGTCTCTACCGCTGTCTGTCTGTTACTGTCTGTCTCTACCGCTGTCTCTCTGTTACTTTCTGTCTCTACCGCTGTCTGTCTGTTTCTGTCTGTCTCTACCGCTGTCTGTCTGTTTCTTTCTGTCTCTACCGCTGTCTGTCTGTTACTTTCTGTCTCTACCGCTGTCTGTCTGTTACTTTCTGTCTCTACCGCTGTCTGTCTGTTTCTGTCTGTCTCTACCGCTGTCTGTCTGTTACTTTCTGTCTCTACCGCTGTCTGTCTGTTACTTTCTGTCTCTACCGCTGTCTGTCTGTTACTTTCTGTCTCTACCGCTGTCTGTCTGTTTCTGTCTGTCTCTACCGCTGTCTGTCTGTTACTTTCTGTCTCTACCGCTGTCTGTCTGTTACTTTCTGTCTCTACCGCTGTCTGTCTGTTTCTGTCTGTCTCTACCGCTGTCTGTCTGTTTCTGTCTGTCTCTACCGCTGTCTGTCTGTTTCTTTCTGTCTCTACCGCTGTCTCTCTGTTTCTTTCTGTCTCTACCGCTGTCTCTCTGTTTCTGTCTGTCTCTGCCGCTGTCTCTCTGTTACTTTCTGTCTCTACCGCTGTCTCTCTGTTACTTTCTGTCTCTACCGCTGTCTGTCTGTTTCTGTCTGTCTCTACCGCTGTCTGTATGTTTCTGTCTGTCTCTACCGTTGTCTGTCTGTTACTTTCTGTCTCTACCGCTGTCTCTCTGTTACTTTATGTCTCTACCGCTATCTGTCTGTTTCTGTCTGTCTCTACCGTTGTCTGTCTGTTACTTTCTGTCTCTACCGCTGTCTCTCTGTTACTTTATGTCTCTACCGCTATCTGTCTGTTTCTGTCTGTCTCTACCGCTGCCTCTGTTACTTTCTGTCTCTACCGCTGCCTCTGTTACTTTCTGTCTCTACCGCTGCCTCTGTTACTTTCTGTCTCTACCGCTGCCTCTGTTTCTTTCTGTCTCTACCGCTGTCTGTCTGTTTCTTTCTGTCTCTACCGCTGTCTCTCTCTTACTGTCTGTCTCCACCGCTGTCTCTCTGTTTCTGTCTGTCTCTACCGCTGTCTCTCTGTCTCTGTCTGTCTCTACGGCTGTCTGTCTGTTTCTGTCTGTCTCTACGGCTGTCTGTCTGTTTCTGTCTGTCTCTACCGCTGTCTCTCTGTTTCTGTCTGTCTCTACCGCTGTCTCTCTGTTTCTGTCTGTCTCTGCCGCTGTCTCTCTGTTACTTTCTGTCTTTGCCGCTGTCTCTCTGTTTCTGTCTGTCTCTACCGCTGTCTGTCTGTTTCTGTCTGTCTCTACCGCTGTCTCTCTGTTTCTGTCTGTCTCTACCGCTGTCTGTCTGTTTCTGTCTGTCTCTACCGCTGTCTCTCTGTTACTTTCTGTCCTCCTGTTTCTCACCCATATCTCTCGGTCTCTCTTCCGTCCTCTCCTCGCCTCCCTCCCCCACCCCCCACCCCCGTTCCCCACTCCCATCTCCCATCACGTCTCTCTCTCTCTCTCTCTCTCTCTCTCTCTCTCTCTCTCTCTCTCTCTCTCTCTCTGCCCACTCCCCCTACCTTTCCTATCACCACCCCTTACGCTGCCCCCCTCTCTCTCTGTCTCGTCTCTGTCTGTCTGTCTGCCTCTCTCTCTCCCTCTCTCTCTCTCTCCCTCTATCTTACTCACTCTTTCACTCCTTCCCCTCATTACTGTGTTCTGCTCAATCTGTCTTGATGAAGACGACGAGGCTTACATACGCTTCGAGCTTTTTTTTTCTTCTTTTTTTCCAACGGACGGATGACGTATATCCGACATAATGAAGAAACGCTATCGATCATACGACAGTCTATGGGATCATCACCGTCGATACATGACAGAGGACGACAACACAAACAAAGCAAAACAAAACAAAACAAAACAAGGAGCGGCCGAGACGAAATCTTCTCCATGACTCACACACCTTATGCGGCACTGGCTCATTTGGAAATCGTCTGCGAATGTTCTCAGGAAAGAAAGGAAGAAGAAGAAGAAGAAGAAGAAGAAGAAGAAGAAGAAGAAGAAGAAGAAGAAGAAGAAGAAGAAGAAGAAGAAGAAGAAGAAGAAGAAGAAGAAGAAGAAGAAGAAGAAGAGGAGGAGGAGGAGGAGGAGGAGGAGAAAGTCCAGTTAGCATCGAATGGACCGGCCCACAAAGTTTTCCAGTTTGCACGTTCTTGTTTCTGTCTGTGTCAACATCTCTTACGTTCTTTATCCCCCCCCCCCCCCCCCTTTTTTTTCTTTTCTTTTGTTTTCTTTCGTGTTTTTTTTTTTTTGTTTTTTTGTTTTTTGTTTTGTTTTGTTTTTTTTTTACATTCAGACAGCTTAATGATGGGCATAAATCCAGCAGCTCATGTTATGGTGATCAACGTTGTCCATAAAATGAACCTGTGTGTGTGTGTGTGTGTGTGTGTGTGTGTGTGTGTGTGTCTGTCTCTCTCTCTCTCTCTCTCTCTCTCTCTCTCTGTGTGTGTGTGTGTGTGTGTGTGTGTGTGTGTGTGTGTGTCCTTCGCTTGCTCGTTTGGGTAGAGAGGCCAGCTGAATGGAGGCTAGGGGATGGACAGGATACAGTCCATTTCTGGCCCGTGCACCATCCACATTGCAAACCTCTGACTTGTCATCCACCCCAGGCAGTGTCTTTCTTTCAGTCATGCCAGATTTGCCTAAGCCGTTTACTCGCGGAAATGTTGCAGATTAACTCACTCAGTACGGCCAGTCCTCTTTTCTCCTCTACACAGACACTTCGGATGTCCAGTGGGTGTCTGAATGACCCAACCTTTAGCTTCCGTCGTCAGAATTGTGGTATTCTTTGTCAACATTCACCTCTTCAGTATAAGAGCCTTCCGTTTGCAATATTTTGATGATGGTAATTGGGGTGAAACGCTGTTAACGTCGTCTCTTTCGACGTTCGTGTGGAGAGAGTTAATAGCCTGTAGTTAAGAAGAAAGAAAGAAAGGAAACCAGTATTGCTGTACCTTAATGGATCGATTAATTTGCTTTATGTCTTTATTGTTTGCTTTAATGATGGTAACAAGGAGACTGTCCTGGATAATAATTGCAATTCATAAGTTGCTTTTATAGTCCTTGTTGTAGGTTACAAACTCACTCCTTTCACAATGGGGTTATGGTCTTTCTGAACGTAACACCAACGGATCAACCAAGCCATCAATCCATCGGTCGATCTTCATTCTTAGTCTCCCTGTTTATGTTTCTGTTACCATATCCATCTCTGTGGCTTACCGTGTCTCCGTCCTGATGCCAATATTGTTCTCGGTTTTTGCGTTAGTTCGTATTCGCTCAGTGTGTGTGTGTGTGTGTGTGTGTGTGTGTGTGTGTGTGTGCGCGCGCGTGCGTATGTGTGTATTACCCTTTTGACTGCATGGCGATAGAAGAAAACATTCTCAGAAGGCGGTCCATTGTTTCATACAGCTATTGACACTGGCTCCATTTAGAACGTGTATATATTGGTGCACTCGGGGTTTCTTGTGGAGGGTTGGGGACTTGCGTAAGGCACAGGAAAACAACTGCAGTCAGGTAATAATGGACTGCTGGTTTGACGCAGTTATTTAGGTGTGGAACTGATGGACTGATTGATTGCCACCAGCAGTCACGTGAAAGTAGGGTGGGAGGGGTGTGTGTGTGGGGGGGGGGGGGGGCAGGGGGGCGTTAAGAGAAGGACAGACAGGGTGAGATAGATAGGTATATAGATAGATAGATGGAGGGAGAGAGACAGACAGACAGACAGACACAGACAAAAAGGCATGGTAAGAGAGAGAGAGAGAGAGACAGAGACAGAGACAGAGACATAGAGAGAGACACACACACAGACAGACAGACAAAGATACAGAGAGAGAGCGAGATTGAGAGAGACAGACATAGTGGGAAAGTCACACACACACACACACACACACACACACACACACACACACACACACACACACACACACACACACACACACACACACACACACACACACACACACACACACACACACAGACAAAGATAATTGCAAAGACAATATTCACTCAGATTTATTTCGTATTATTTATTTCTTTTGATAACAATCTTATTTCCTTAAAAAAAAAAAAAAATCAAAAAAAAAATCAGATATTGTGGAAGGGATTCAACAATGAATGGGTTAGGCCAATGTGTTTATGGAATCGCATCGTTGCTTTCGAATCTTTTTTTTTTTTTTTTTTCCCCATTTCCTCACTTTGGCTTGTTTAACGGACAGCGGATCAATAGGACATGCAATATTGTTGACATTTCTCATTAACTCTTGCCAGTGCGATCATATTTTGATAGTATTTTGTGTGTCATGTGAGATTTCCATGCCCCCCCCCGCCCCCCCGCCCTCCCTCACCACCCCCCTCCCCCTCATCGCAACCCCCCCCCCCCCCTCAACCCACTCACAACCCCTCATTGTTGACGAACGTGATACGCACAATG
>NC_134899.1:13013160-13020660 GCF_041734735.1 Babylonia areolata
TCCAGTAGCTGAAAGCAACCTCTTCCCTCACTCCCCACTTCTGTCTGTAGCTGCCTTTCACTCCCCTTCTTTATAATGTTTATCCTGTTTATCACACATTCTTACCTGCTTCCTCGCTAGACGTCTATACGTTGCGTTCATGCCTTCCCTGGTCAGCGAATCAAACACGAAAGAATGAACAGAAGCTGTGAACAGCATCGTTAGCTTCTCTGTAACCATTACCATCTTCAATGACAACAAGAAGAGTCTCAGAGCGAAATAATAAACGAATCCTTGTTCTCGCCAGTATTGTTCCGAATGTTCTACGCGAGGCATTAAAATCATTGGGTGACAGAAAAGCTGGACTGTTCATGTCAGTATTCCAATAGTTCTCCATCAGTTTCTTGTCAAGGCATTCCCCATCCAAGCAGACTCCGTACAAGCTATCATGGTGATTCTCAGCAGTATTGATCATCGTAACATGATTACGAAGATCAGTATTGCTGACAGGACGTCAGAACCGTTTCTCTCGCTTTTTTTTTTTTTCGCAGCTGGAGTGTCATAGTGCGACAGAAGAGGTGTGTAACTATGTGGTGCATAAATAGAAGTAGCTGTGGCGAAACACGCTAAACGTGTTTGTGTTCCAATATCCCGCTCTCACTGTGTCCGTTGCTCATGGCAAAGCAGGGTTCTGAAAAGTGAAAGTTCTTCGCGTTGCTGGCATTTGTGTTCGTTGTCAATGGAATGAGTTTGGGTGGTGTACATTTTTTTCCCCCCCGAAAAGCAGAATGCAGGTGTAATTTATGTTTTTTTGTGTGATTTGGATTCCGTGTTGGCAGTGTTTGGCCAAATGTTTGTCTGCAGTGTTGACATTGTGTAGCCAGAATGAAAATGTGTGTCGTTTCGACACCGACGTAAGAACCTGACACACAGATGTATTGTAGTGGTGTTATGTGTGCTGTTGTGATTGCAGAAATAATTTGGAAGTTTTGATTAAGGTTAGTGCAGCGCAGTACGGTATCCCCCCCACACCCCCACACCACGTCCCAAACACGCTCCCAGTTACTCATCCAAACACACAAACATGCACACCGTCGCGCGCGCGCACGGGCACGCACACCTCCGAGAGCGATGTCCAGTCTGAAAAAAGGCACTAATGGTCTGGACTGTGGGCGGATGGACTAGTGGTAAGTGTTTGAGCCATAAGTCTGAAGTGGGACACGTTGGAGCCTTTGTGGTAGTAAGTGCTACTGTGCATCTTCACACACACACACACACACACACACACACACACACACACACACACACACACACACTTTTATGACTTTGTTTTCCTGTGTTGTCTTTTGTTTTTGTTTCGCTGGATACGAGTTGTCAACAATGAGGCAAAGTTTGTTTCTCTTCCACCTGATCTTCGCATGCAAATCACACTTGCTTAACGAGATTGGAGCTTTTGTTGTGCTGCCTCGACAATACCTTGTGTGCTTGGAACTGTCGGCAGCTTGGTTTCCACTGCTCAGTCACACACACACCTTTGTTGATCATGTTGCCCCACTCAGCACAAAGCAAATGATGGAAAGGACTGAGGATGTTGGCGTTTCGTTAGAAGGCAGTCAATGGAGGGGTGTTGAATAACGTATCAATGTTGTTTTTCTATCAGATATTGTACAGGTTTGGGTGTCCTGTGATTGTTTCGTAGATGCATGTGTCTGTGTCACCACCCCTTCTCAACCTTCTGAATTGAAAAAAAAAAAAATCTGTCTCCTTGCCTCTGTCTGTCTCACTTCTGCCACGCTCTCTCTCTCTCTCTCTCTCTCTCTCTCTCGCTCGCTCGCTCTTCCTCTCTTCGTCTAAAAAAAAGGTACTGTTTCTACATTCACTGTCTGGCTGTCTACCCGAGTTTCAGCTTGAATGTCCGTCTGCTGTCTGTCCCTTTCTTTGCTGTATTCACCCCACCCACCACCCACGGCCACCCCCATCCCCACAATCTCCTTCTAAGTGCCACGAACAACAGTGATGTCTGGAACGTCTACAGCAATCTTGCAATCACCCAAGCCATCCATTACCATTGATCTGTTTGTCTTCACTCTGCCTCAGTCTCCATCAAGCCAAGCGAAACCCCCAGGACTCCGCTTGTAAAGACCGATACAGCGTCGGTAACACAGCCGACCTTTTAGCCAAGCATGGCCAACATCCATTCTGAAATTGAAATCAGAACTTGTTTCCACTTTTCGTTTCAATGCTTGTCAAAAAAACAACAACAAAAAAACGCAACCCCGAAGTCATTAACTCTGCCACGAAAGCATACAAAAGTCCAGCACCACGAACAACTTGAAACCGATGAACCCAAACCATGACTTGACCCATAGCGATTGAACTAACTGATTGACAGTCGTGATGTTGGAATACAAAACACATATGGCGGTATTCGTCCAGAACTGATTGTGGCCTGCCGTCAAGCCATTGCACAATGGACACGCCACAAATGGGCGAGGCGGGAGGAAAAAGTTCATAGAAAACGTTGATCGGCCCTGGACGAGTTGACGCCCGCCATTGAGCTGACCGACTGCCTGGGGTCCTAACAAGTGGATCTGGTGTCATGTTCTGTACTATGTCAAAGTGGTGCAACCTGGGTCTACAGGTTTGCTCTGTTGGCCAAACGTCACGCATTACTGAAACTTTAGCCAGGCCCTTCGTCTGCTCAGCCAGTCAGAGCACTCAGTTAATGAAGTCAATCCTTTGACCAAAGATTCACTTTACAAGTCTACTAGCCTTGTCTCGCCTCAACTTTTTTTTTTACGAGCGTTAAGTACTGACACTTGATTCGATCTCATTTATTTCTGAATCGTTATTTTTTTTTTTTTTCTCTCTCTCTCTCTTCGCGATTCGTTTTGAATATTTGTCTTTTATTTCTCTTTTGGGGCCCAAGCCTGGGTTTAGATTTGTCCTGGTCATTATGCCTTGCACTCCGCCCCGTGATGGCCGAACCCGGGAGATTGGGTTGGTTTCACCTCGTGACTCCGAGCCATGCCCACAGTTTCTGGGCTCTTCTCCCGTTCAGGTTTAAAACCAGTGCGATTTTTCTCTTGAGACGTATCGTAGGAGGAAGGATCGACTCTAAAGTTCGGTCAGGAAGGTGATCAAGGGGACGCAAGGGTCGTGACTCTCACCCCAGTAAGTCTCTCCAGCCAGAGGGGGAGGGAGGAGGGGGGTTTCGGTGAAAGTTGTGTCGCTATGGGTTCCACCACAACGTAGGTCGAAACACCTCTCAGTGGGATTTGGTGACCGCCTTTTACTCTCAGCAGTGCACTGAAGATAGACATGGCAGTGATACAACTCTATCTGCACACCCCCCCCCCCTCCACACACACACACCATCCCCTCCCACACACACACCTTCTATGCCGAGTCCTCTTCCCAACTTCCGTCAGTGAGGGAGAAAGCTCTGGTCTCGTGTGGGCACCTCTCTTCAGCCCATTCTGGGAAACAGCAACCCGGTATCCTCACGGAAGGGGATGCTGACCGTGTTGACCTCGCTGTCCGGCAGCCCCCCCCCCCCCCCCCCCTCCCCTTGCACCTCCGGTTTCAGTGATGGGTAAAGTATGTGGCAAGTGTTTTAGCTACCCAGCCCCAACCCCCACCCCACCTCGCCGCCCACCCCCGGGGCTTCTGGTTCCAGCGGAAGGGTGTGGCATGTGGCAGGCGAGGCACACAATATCGCTGTCTGGCCTCTCTTCCCCCTGTGTCTCTTGACGGAAAGGGGAACGTGGCAGGCGACCCTTTCGCTCTTCGACCCCTGCCCCCTTGGGGGCGACTGGTTGGAAGCAGACAATCACACTATCTGGCTGGTTTCCTCTGCTGGGAGAGAGCAGTGTGCTGCAGGCGGTTCCAGGCCGTCATCTCGTCCGTCAGACGTCGGGTTCAACTCCCAGGTTGGACCTTACCTCTCCCCAACCTTGGCAAATTACTCCCTTCTACAAGGTCCTGGCGCCAGTGACCCATGGGGATGGCCACACAGGGTGGCTGGCGCCCACAATTTGATTCCACCAACCTACTTGGGTCATGCTGAGTCGGACTCTTTTGTCTCATGATATGTCTCTCAGTCAGTCACTCGTTTACTTTGTGCCTGCTATGAGCATCACAGACAGGAATGGTTTGTGGACCAACTCCACTTTTCCTGTCACCCAAACCATCCATTCCCATTTACTTGTATGTCTTCCCTGTTTCAGTCTCCATCAAGGTAAGGGAAACTGTGAGAGGGCCAACGTTTACAGCCAGATACAACATCAGTACCACAGCTGATCTTATAGCCAACCTCGGCCTACATGAACAGGGAACCTTTTCTACGTTTTTCTTAGAAACTGCCAATTCGAAGTCAGTCTGCCAAGTCATTAACTTTCCCACATACAAATGCTAATGATCTGCTCTGTGAGGATTATTCGTGATCACAAAAACAACAACAACAGCAACAACAAAACATGATTCATAGCAGTAGAGATGATTAAGAATCATAAGACGATGGTGACGTTCGGCCACACCTGACTGTATTCCTCCAGTTAGTTGCTAATCAATGGGCATACCACTAGTGAGCGAGGCGAGAAGGACCAATAGTTCAATTCATGGGTAAACGAAGATCAGCTGTGGATGATTTCGCTATTGAGCGGACTGTGTGAGGTTTCCTCGAAAGGAAAGGATTTGATGGAGGTGTGGACGAGGATGTGCAGGGAAGGACGGGAAGGAGTAAAACTATTCCGGCCACTTGCCAGTGGAGCTTTCAGACTTCTCACAGACGTTTTCAAACTGTGCTGGCGTGAAGTGTATGTGATTCGTAAGAGCTGTGGTGTCTGAGCCCCTTCTGGCTGCCATGTAAAGATGGTGGTGATTGTTGGGGGAATGGCCATCCTATTGACAGTGTCCATGGATGCTGGCGATAACACGTCACTCATCGGGAAACCGATACTTTCCACACGTCTCTTCAGCAAACAGACATACATGAGAGAGTGATCTCGGGAGGTGAGAGAGACAGACAGACAGACAGAGAGAGAGAGAGAGAGAGAGAGAGAGACGGTGGAAGAGGGAAGAGAGGGGGGGGGGACTGACATGGAAAGAGACATGAAGGGGTAGCCGGTAGATGGGAAGGGTTGGGTTGGAAGGTAGTAGAGAAAAACAAATAAAGAAAAATTCGTGCCTAAACTAAAATCAACATGCCTAAACTAAAATCAACACACTAAGTTAACAACGGACTGGTTTTCAGCATTTTGTCTTATTGTATACATCTCTGTGCCTCACAATACATCTGCCAGTCTGTCTTTCACTCACCAACTCACCCACTCACTCGTTCCCTGCTCCCCTATCCTTCTAGGTATCACAGACAGGGGTGATTTTCTTGAACGACTACAGCTATCCTGCCAGTCACCCAAGCCATCCATTACCATTAATTTATTTGTCTTCGTGCTACAGTCTCCATCAAGGCAATGGAAACCAGAATGTTCGGACGTACTCTTCTACAGACGGATACAACATCAGCATAACAGCTGACGTTTTATCCAAACGTTGCCCAGATACATGAGCAGGGAACCTATGCTGTGTTTTGTTTGAAAGACATCACTAAAATGTCACCTTGCACAGTTGTTAACTCTCTCACATACAAACGCAAATACTTCTGTCTGTGAGGAGCTATCGATCAGTGAACCCTCGAATAAAGCTTGACACACAGCAGTAGACATGACTGTGGGTCATAAGATGAGAACGCAAACACAAGATGGTGGTGCTCGGCCATAACAGAATGTATCCCTCTGTCAAGCAGTCAGAGGATGGACATAACACAAGTGAGCGAGGCGAAATGGAGAAGGATCCATTTCATGGGAAGAACATCGATCAGTCCTGGATGAGTTGACGTTCGCTATTGAGCGGACTGTGTGAGGTTTCCTCGAAAGGAAAGGATTTGATGGAGGTGTGGACGAGGATGTGCAGGGAAGGACGGGAAGGGGTAAAACTATTCCGGCCACTTGCCAGTGGAGCTTTTCAGACTTCTCACAGACGTTTTCAAACTGTGCTGGCATGAAGTGTATGTGATTCGTAAGAGCTGTGGTGTCTGAGCCCCTTCTGGCTGCCATGTAAAGATGGTGGTGATTGTTGGGGGAATGGCCATCCTATTGACAGTGTCCATGGATGCTGGCGATAACACGTCACTCATCGGGAAACCGATACTTTCCACACGTCTCTTCAGCAAACAGACGTACATGAGAGAGTGATCTCGGGAGGTGAGAGAGACAGACAGACAGAAAGAGGGAGAGAGAGAGAGAGAGAGAGAGAGAGAGAGACGGTGGAAGAGGGAAGAGAGGGGGACTGACATGGAAAGAGACATGAAGGGGTAGCCGGTAGACGGGAAGGGTTGGGTTGGAAGGTAGTAGAGAAAAACAAATAAAGAAAAATTCGTGCCTAAACTAAAATCAACACAGTAAGTAACAACTGACTGGTTTTCAGCATTTTGTCTTATTGTATACATCTCTGTGTCTCACAATACATCTGCCAGTCTGTCTTTCACTCACCAACTCACCCACTCACTCGTTCCCTGCTCCCCTATCCTTCTAGGTATCACAGACAGGGGTGATTTTCTTGAACGACTACAGCAATCCAGCCAGTCACCCAAGCCATCCATTACCATTGATTTGTTTGTCTTCGTGCTACAGTCTCCATCAAGGCAATGGAAACCAGAATGTTCGGACGTACTCTTCTACAGACGGATACAACATGAGCATAACAGCTGACGTTTTATCCAAACGTTGCCCAGATACATGAGCAGGGAACCTATGCTGTGTTTTGTTTGAAAGACACCACTAAAATGTCACCTTGCACAGTTGTTAACTCTCTCACATACAAACGCAAATACTTCTGTCTGTGAGGAGCTATCGATCAGTGAACCCTCGAATAAAGCTTGACACACAGCAGTAGACATGACTGTGGGTCATAAGATGAGAACGCAAACACAAGATGGTGGTGCTCGGCCATAACAGAATGTATCCCTCTGTCAAGCAGTCAGAGGATGGGCATAACACAAGTGAGCGAGGCGAAATGGAGAAGGATCCACTTCATGGGAAGAACATCGATCAGTCCTGGATGAGTTGACGTTCGCTATTGAGCGGACCGTGTGAGGTTTCCTCGAAAGGAAAGGATTTGATGGAGGTGTGGACGAGGATGTGCAGGGAAGGACGGGAAGGGGTAAAACTATTCCGGCCACTTGCCAGTGGAGCTTTTCAGACTTCTCACAGACGTTTTCAAACTGTGCTGGCGTGAAGTGTATGTGATTCGTAAGAGCTGTGGTGTCTGAGCCCCTTCTGGCTGCCATGTAAAGATGGTGGTGATTGTTGGGGGAATGGCCATCCTATTGACAGTGTCCATGGTTTCTGGCGATAACACGTCACTGATCGGTGGACTGGTATCCTCCACATATCTATTAAGCAAACAGGCCTGCAATGAAGAAGAAGAAGAAGAAAAAGATGATTATGATGATAATGAAGA
>NC_134899.1:13028160-13030660 GCF_041734735.1 Babylonia areolata
TTTTTCACTACTCCTATTGTGCACGAGGAGCGGCCTGCCCAGCATCGAAAGCCTGCTGAACCAGTGCCAGCTACGCTGGACAGGATACGTTGTACGCATGACACACAGCAGGATACCGAAGAAGATCATGTATGGCCAGCTGAAGGAACGCCACCGCGAACTTGGAAGACTGAAAGCGGTTCAAGGACACCTTGAAGACAAACCTCAAAGCCTGTGACATAGACATCGCTTCCTGGGAAACTGATGCCCTTGACCGCTCTCGCTGGAGGATGCTGTGCTGTAGTGGCATAAAGACGTTTGAAAACAAGAGAACGCTGGCCATTAAGGAGAAGCGTGAGCGAAGGAAGCAGGGCTCAGCTTCTGGAGACGTTTTCCCTTGCAACACCTGTGGGAAGTGCTGCGCATCCAGAATCGGCCTCTTCTCCCGTATGAGGACACACACCGACAGATAAACCTGCCTGCCTACTCCCGCCCCCCCCCCCCCCCAACCCCCACCCCCACCCCCTCTTCCTCCCTTACCCTTTAGCAGTGGGATCGTGACGAAGTGTCCTGGGTAATTTGTTCTTAATCATTGCCGTGGCCTGGACTCCAGTGGTAATTAGCTGCATAGGGAATCTGGTTCCAATCCCTGGCTCTCATTTATTGGGCAATACTTGTTGTTGGTGTTGTCTTGGCAGGGGATTTTTTTTTTTTTGGGGGGGGTGGGGGTGGGGGGGGGGGTAGGTTGAGGGGGGGGGGGCGGGGTGATGGAGTTGGAAAGAAACTTTCCTCTTTTTTTTCTTTTTTCTCTCGATGTGAAAAAAGTTTGTCATTTTCTGTTGCTGTTGCTGCTGCCTTGTTGTTATTGTTGTTGTTGTGTGTGTTCTGTCTGTTAATGTGTGTCTCTCTGTCTACGTCCCTGTCTTCCCCACACGTATCTCCACCCCCCCACCCCCACCCACCCACCCACGCAAACACACACACACACACCACACCACACTACACACATACACGACGCGCGCGCGCGCGCACACACACACACACACACACACACACACACACACACACACACACACACACACACACACACACACACACACACACACACAGACACACACACACACACACACACACACACACACACACACACATACTGCATCTGAACACCTCTTCCCACCACTGCGAACGAAGTGAAATGTTCGAAACCCAGAACCCAGAATTCCAGAACCTGGAGAAAGGGAGCCCTGAGAGTGAGCACAGTTAGACTGGAGGGGTCAAGGCCTGACTAAGCGCGTTGGGTGACGCTGCTGGTCAGGCATCTGCTTGGCAGATGTGGTGTAGCGTATATGGTTTTGTCCGAACGCAGTGACGCCTCCTTGAGCTACTGAAACTGAAACTGAAACTGGTAAGGTCAACGTATAACAGGCAGTGGGGCAATCCCTTACTTACCTTACTTATTTAGTTATTTATTTTATTTTATTTTATTTTATTTTGTACGCTTATAGTTGACTTCATCAAGTTTTTGCGCCTTACGCATATTATTATTAGTAGTAGTAGTTGTTTTTTTATGTATTTATCTCTTTTTTTTTTCTTTTCTTTTCCTCAAGGCCTGACTAAGCGCGTTGGGTTACGCTGCTGGCCAGGCATCTGCTTGGCAGATGTGGTGTAGCGTATATGGATTTGTCTGAACGCAGTGACGCCTCTTTGAGCGACTGAAACTGAAACTGAAACTAAAAAAGCAAACCCGCGCCCCTTGCGTCTCTTCTCTTGTCCGTGTTTCTTGCACAGAAAATAACAAGAAGCTAGAAGAAGAATCCTCCTCCACCTCCTTCTCCTCCTCCTTCTTCTCCTTTTTCTCCTTCTCCTTATAAGAAGCTAGAAGAAGAATCCTCCTCCACCTCCTTCTCCTCCTCCTCCTTCTTCTCCTCCTCCTCCTTCTCCTCCTTTTTCTCCTTCTCCTTCTTCTTCCTCCTCCACTACAAGCCGACCGACCGACTGATTCAGTGACGACAGTGGTTCCTTCATTCCTGCATGTAATGCATGCATGCTTGCGACAGAGTGATTCTGCGTAAATGAGCCACGCGAGCTCCATATCCACACCCTCCGACCCCCCCACCCCCACCCACAATCCCCCGCTCCCTTCCTTCAGCTCTTCCCCCCCCCCCCCCCCCCCCCCCCCCCCCCCCCCCCGCCCCCCACCAAACCGCCCGTCCCCCACCTGCCCCGTAATAGCGCTACATGATAGTTAGTGAGTGGCCCCGGGCCATCAATTAGTAACGCGATGGGGGAGGTTATGGGTTGGCCGAGGGAATGGAGTTGGGGGGGGGGGGGGTAGGCGGTTTGGTGGGGGAGGTGGGAGTGGGAGAGTGAGGGGGATTTTTGGTTACAATGCTCTGTCCAAGAAGGGTCGTCGCTTGGGGGACAGTTTTATGGTGCGTGTGAGACAAGTTATGAGAGAAATTGTTGGTTTGTTATTTTTTTTATTGTTGTTGTCGTTGTTTTTGTCCCCCCCCCCCCCGGC
>NC_134899.1:13040660-13060660 GCF_041734735.1 Babylonia areolata
GATGTAAGAAGGGGTTGTGTAATATGTGTATTTGTATTATTTAGAGTTGAATTCGTTTATATATTTGTTTCTACCTCTTTGTTTCGTTCACACAAACAGAGAGAGAGAGAGAGTCAATGTAGTCATGTTCACAGAATGCAGACGTAAATTCATAATGAACGCTCGTTACAGTGAAAGTTCCGCAGATTGATTTTGATGAAAAATGTTTTATGGATGTAGTTGTTCCTTCACAACTAATCATATCGCATACTAGTAACTTGATTCAGATGAAATATTAAAACAACAAAGAACAACAATATACCAAAAAACAAAAATAGAAGACTTCCGAAACATTAAAAGGAGATCTAAAAAAAAAAAAAAAAAAAAAAGCATGAGGAGGCCAGAACAGGAACGAAAAAGAAAAAAAGAAAAAAAAAAGAAAAGAAAGAAAAACTGTTGGGGAGAACTCCCTCTCTTCATTAGGCAAAAAGACCATGGTTTAAAAAAAAAAAAAAAGACCACCCACGCCCTTCGCCAATAAAACAAAAAAAACCTCAAAAACATCCGATTCAGTTGTAACGAACAAAACTTTAAAAGCGTCGTGCCACCTGGAATCTATCCTTCCATCTTTAAGGTAAATGCAATCCAAACTTCCGGTCACATGACTCCCCTCCCCCCCCCCCCCCCCCACCCCTCCCCCCACCCCGTCCACTCCCACCTTAACCCCAATCCCTTCCTCGCTCCCTCCCTTGTCTAGAGTCGACCGGCACAGAAGGCAGTTGATTTTGTTGTTGTAAACAGCGATAAGGCAGGCTTTTGTCAGCAATCACAGCCCGGGCAAACCCGGGGCCTTTTGACGTCTGTATTTGCCTGCCAGTGGAGCCCCAAGTTTGTTTCACTTGCAGCAGTTCCTACCTTAATCACGGGCTGCTGTAACGCGAGTGGAGAGAGCGACCCCCGGCAGCAAGCGAGCCCATTAGCTCTTGTCACAATGTTGACGGTGGAGATAACTGGGGTGGCCAGATTATGAAGGGTCGGGTGGATTGTTTGGACGCGGGGCAGTGAGGCGAGCACGGGGTAGGAATAGGGGTCCGGCCAGTGATACCTGGTAGTGGAAGGTAATGGAGCCAGCGGACTGCCATTGATTAGCTGATCAATATTGTTGCTGAGGTGTGTTTTTTTTAGAGAGGGGTGAGGAGGGAGGGGGGGGGGGTCAAGGGATCAGAGCGCAGGGAAACCTAACAGCCACTTCCTC
Source organism: Babylonia areolata (assembly GCF_041734735.1). Lineage (NCBI taxonomy): Eukaryota > Metazoa > Mollusca > Gastropoda > Neogastropoda > Buccinidae > Babylonia > Babylonia areolata. The sequence goes on from NC_134899.1 coordinate 13,041,895, forward strand.
TGTTCTGTTACAGGGCTTCTACTGCTGCTACCACCCCCACCCCCTCCCTCCTCACCGACTGGGTCACCCTGCACCCCGGGGGACACTCGCCGCACCCAGCGCAGTAGGACCGAAACAGCCCAACAATCACTCTGACAGGGTCTCCATTTCGACCAACACGTTTCGAGACCGTGGTGTTTGTGTGCGGGTGTGGGTGTGTGTGCGTGTGTTGTGGCCCAAAAGAAAAGAAGTGACAAATACTTCTCGCGAAAGTGACGAAAAGGCTGTCAGGGATCCAGAGTATGTCTTCCTCACTGAACAGGACCCGTGGTTCACAGTTTACTGCGCCTTGTTTCACTGTGGTGTCAGTGGTGGTTAGAGCAGCTGAAATCAGCAACATGGGTTCTTGACGGACAGGCGTTGTTCTCTTTCTTCTTTCGTCTACTGCTGTTGCTCACCCGACTTGTTTTCTGTGTGTAGCTGAATAGAATGGCACCTTCTACGCTTACGATCAGGGTGCTCCTACAAATGATGGTGACTTTGTTAGTCCATAGTCAGGACGACGATTTTTACAGGCTTGTCTACAACGTCACCGAGGAGCAAGAGCCAGGGATTTTCGTGGGAAACACGGCACTAGACACCGGTCTTTTTAACAGTGGGAGCAGTCAAGATTTTCAGGATCTTCGCTTCAAACTGTTCGACCAAGGGAACGACAAAGCGAAGTACTTTTCCGTGGATGAGCAGAACGGGGTGGTGAGGACCAAGCTGCGCATCGACAGGGAGAGTGTGTGCGGCAACAATGTGGACTGTACCATGATCCTGGACATCGCGGTGTACAGAAAGACCTCGCAGCAGGGCAGCTTCGACTTCTACAGGTCCATCCAGATGGTGGTGCGGGTGGAAGACAAGAACGACAACGCCCCGAAGTTCCCCCAGAAGGTGGTGACGTTGTCAGTGCCAGAGAACATGCCAGCTCCGTACAGGTTATACACCAGTGTGGCCTCGGACCCCGACAGTGTGGGACCAAACTCAGAGATAACTTACTATTTTGAGACCGCTTCCGAGTTGTTCGGGCTGGAGGTGGCTGAAAACGAAGAAAACGGCCTGACCGACCTGATCGTCCAGGTGAACGAAATGCTGGACAGGGAGGCGGAGGATTCATACTACGTCAGAATAGTGGCGTCAGACAATGGCTCGCCGAGGATGTCTGGTTCAGTCCTGATCAATATAGCTGTGACGGACAGGAATGACAACGCCCCGATTTTCATGTCTACCAATTACACCATCAATGTGGAAGAAGATGCCTCCACTCACGAGCCCATTCTGACGGTGTCTGCTGTGGACACGGACATCAACGACAACGGGCAGATCCTGTACAAACTGAGCTCTCGAGTCGGCCAGGAGATCAGAGACCAGTTCGAGATAGGAGAAATGGATGGCAAAATATCGCTCACTCGTCCAGTGGATTACGAACGAGAAAAGAAATTCGTGTTTTTGATAGAAGCCAGGGACAGGGGTGACCCTCCTCAGTCGTCCTCAGCCTATGTTGTCGTGAACATACTGGACGTCAACGACAACGCCCCAGAAATCACCCTGAACCTGTCGCCTGAAGGAACCGACATCTTGGAGCACGAGGCCCCCGGCAAGTTTATGGGGCACATTTCTGTTTCGGACGAGGACAGTGGTGTCTTTGGCAGCGTAGTCTGTGAGATTGATGATCCCAACTTTCGATTGGAACCGTTCGGAGGTCAGCCTGACGTATATAAGATCATCCTTGCTCGCTCTCTGGACCACGAAGACTTGCCACAGAGAAAAGTGACGATCAGGTGCCACGACAGCGACACGAATCCTCTGCTGGCGTTGAAATCGTTTGAAGTGAAAGTCATCGACATCAACGACAACACCCCCATTTTCAAAAACCCATCGTTCACTGGGTACATCCCAGAAAACCAGCCACCAGGCACCAACATCATGATGCAGGACAACGCTGATATTGATGATAGCAGTAGTCTACTGAGAGTCTTCGCAGAAGACCTGGACGGGGGTGAGTTGGGACGTGTGACGTACACCATCCCCGTCAACACCAACTTTTCCGTGGACCCTGTCACAGGCATCCTGAGCACTCTGGTCACCTTCGACAGAGAGGTTCAGGAGCAGTACACCTTCCCCATCGTTGCTCAAGACCACGGGGATGAAGCCAGGTCTGCCACGGCCACCGTCGTCATCCACATCGTGGACCAGAACGATCACCCGCCTCACTTCAGCCAGCCCATCTTCTTCCTGGAGATCCAAGAAAACATGCCTCCCGGGTCCACGTGCGGGAGGATCAAGGCCGTGGACGAGGACTCCGGGGTCAACGCCCGCATGATGTACGCCATCATCCCTGACGAAGACAGCAGTCGCTTCTTTTCCGTGGACTCCACGACGGGAGACGTGACATCCAACCAGGTGTTTGACCGCGAGATGCGCGACTCGTACACTTTTTTCATGGAGGTGCAGAACCCGTCCGTGTCCTACTACAAGGACTCGGCCCAGGTCATGGTCAGCGTCCTGGACGACAACGACCACGCCCCCGTCATCACCAACCCCACCCCGGCCAACGGCACCCTCACCCTGCCCAACAACACCACTGTGGGCTCGCTGATCCTCAAGGTGAGGGCCGAGGACGGCGACGGGCCGGACAACACGGATTTCGAGTACACCATCGCCGGCAGCGACAGCAGCAGCCTGTTCCAGGTGATCACGGTCACCGGGGAGCTCATCCTGGCCCGGGAGATCCGCTACGAGGACGCCAAGACCCACCGGGTCCTGCTGGTCGTCAGCGACGGGGGCTCCAAGCCGCAGTCCGCCACGGCCACCCTGCTCATCAGCATCCCCGCGGAGGGGCTGAGGGCGTCCCCGGCCGGCGCCAACCTCCTGACGGAGCCGAACTTCATCATCATCGTCATCATCGTGGTGGTGACGCTGCTGGTGGCCATGATGGTGGTGACGGTCATCTGCTGCATCTTCCGCAGGGACAAGAAGAGGAGGGCCGGGCGGCATCAGCAGAGACAGGTCAGTGAATGAGTGAGGGGGACACGGATGGTGTTTGGTGGTTAGAGGGAATGGTCGTTGTGGGTTTCTCATTGTTGTTGATGATGTTGTCGTTGTTGTTGTGCCCATCTTTGCTCTCTTTGCTGATGTTTGGAGACATGGAGAGGGGATGTTGGGAATGGTTGTAGTGGTTTTCGTGGTGTTGATGACGATGACGACGATGATGATGATGATGATGATGATGATGATGATTATGGTGATGTCGTTGTTGTTTATGCTCATTTTTCTGCCCAATCTTTGTTTTCTTTGTTGAACAATACCCCATAACATCTCTTGGGTTTGGGCGGTTGTGTGCTCACACGTCTGCCCGTCTTTGCTTCCTTTGCTGAACAATACCAGCAACTCCTCTTAGGTTTTGCCTGTACCATCACCATCATTTCTAATCAATATAGTCCCCGAAGACAAACCTGTGGTTTGAAACGTTGGACACTTCTAATGGAAACGGAGCCTTGTTTTTATAGCCTACAGAATTTTTGTTTTGTTTTGTTTGTTTGTTTTTTGTTGTTGTTGTTTTTTGTTTGTTTGTTTTGTTTTATTTGTTTGTTTTGGGTTTTTTGTTTGTTTGTATGTTGTTGTTGTTGTTGCTTTTTTTTTGTTGTTGCTTTTTTTGGGGGGAGGGAGGGGGTGCGGGGGGGGGGGGGGGGGGGGGGTTTGTTTTAAAGACATTCTTCGGTTGTTGTTGTGCTCTGGGAGTGCTGCACAATACTGCTGTTTGTCGGATGAGATTTTTTGTCGAAGGACATTGTGTCTGTCTGCCTTGTCTCTGATTTATGTCTGTTTTTGCCGCACTCTATTTCTCTGTATTGTATTTCAATGTCTCTCTCATTCTCATTGATATATGTCTGTCTCTCCCTGTCTCCCTACCCTGCGCGCGCGCGCACACACACACACACACACACACACACACACACACACACACACACACACACACACGCACACACATTTATATATAGAAATCATGACTAATTACTTTACAAAGCAGATGACAATATTTTAACCCATCTTGAGCTATGGGCATCAAGAAAGAAGGCATTCAAGAAAGAAGAAACTTCGTTAACTAACGCAGGAACATTTTCCGATGTTGTTTTTTTTTGTTGAATGATATGAATCGTGCTTAGAGAGGAAGCTGAGAGGATGAAAAAAGCATTATGGTGATTACTTCAATTTGTATCGTAATTGTTCACTCGATAAATTGAGATTTATTGATACGCTCAGATCTCTTTCTTTCTTTCTTTCCTCAGTTATCAAATTCTTTCTCTCTGTCTTTCTTACATTCTTCTTTTGTTTGTTTCTTATTTATTTTGTTTTGTTTTGTTTTTGTTGTTGTTTTTATGTTGCTAACCAATTTGCTCACGAGAGCGTGCATGCTTTGTGTGTGTGTGTGTGTGTGTGTGTGTGTGTGTGTGTGTGTGTGTGTGTGTGTGTTTATGTAAGGTGTGTGAATGTTTATGTGTGTATATATGCATGCGCGCGCGCGCTCGCGCGCGTGTGTGTGTGCATATGTGTCTCATGATTTTCATGCGACATATTAATGGCAATTGGCAGAATATGAGAAGCCAGATGTGTACTGAACTTATTCCATTCTATGGTAAATGCAAAGGTTTCGCAAATCGAAAGCTATTTCCACACATAATTTAAACCTATGCATTCTAACGAGGATAGAATTTGGCTCTTTTTTGTGTGTTGATAAAAGAACGAACGCGAAATAACATTGTCTTGAACGCACGTACGCACACACACACACACACACACACACACACACACACACACACACACACACACACACACACACACACACACACGCACGCACGCACTCACATAAACACACACACACGTGGAGGCAGTGGGTATTGGTCCAAACAGAAGTTACAACCACTACAACAACTACTACTATTCTGACAGAATCAACACAGCTTATTGTATTACCCCCTGCTTTTTAAAACACGTGTTTAAATTACGACTACTGCTACTGCTACTACTACCACCGCCACCACCGTCGCCACCACCACCACCACCACATTGCTGTTGTTGTTTTTTCCTCCCCCCCCCCCCTTTTTTTTTCCTTACTTCCTTTTTCTTTTTATTTCTTTTTTTTTTAACAAATTTTTAAATGACGGCTTTTTGTCGGTTTTTTTTTTTTTTTTCCATGGCATCATCGCCAGGTGAAGGACAAGATGTACCAGGCTGCCCAGTGGGTTAGCACGCACTCGCTGCCCCCAGGCGGTGAGTCCAACGACCTCAGCCCCCCTCACCAGACCCTCCGGCGCGGCGGCGGCGGCAGCGGCTCCCCGCCAGAAGGCGGGCTGGAGAAGAAGGGCAAGAAGGAGGTGAGCTTCTCCTTGGAGGAGGAGGATCTGGAGAAGGAGGGGGATGAGGGGGAGGTCGGGGGCAGGGACCTCGTCGACACCAGCGGGTCGCTGGGGTCCGGGTCCGTCTTCGCCACCACCACCACCACCACGTGCTCCCTGCCGATCCCTGCCACCCAGGACAACAACAACCTGGTGAGTTTGTGTGTGTGTGTGTGTGTGTGTGTGTGTGTGTGTGTGTGTGTGTGTGTGTGTGTGAAGTCAAGTCAAAATGATCTTCATTGAGGGAAAAAGAATAAGCTTATACAGCTTTTTTACATCCTGCCCTCATAAAAAAAGAGAAGAAATTTGATTTTTTTTTTAAATCAAAAAAGGAAGAAATGGGGGAAGTCGGGGTCTGGAAAGGATGTGTGTGTGTGTGTGTGTGTGTGTGTGTGTGTGTGTGTGTGTGTGTGTGTGTGTGTGTGTGCGTGTGTGTGTGTGTGTGTGTGTGTGTGTGTGTGTGTGTGTGTGTGTTGATTAACAAATAACGAGGCCAGGAGATGAAATGATTAACAAATAGTAAAGAGTGGTAACTCTCTCCATTCACAAGGAAAACACCTTCAAATCTGTGCTGCTTACGCTACCGATTCAGCTAGCACACAGGTAAAATAAAAGGTACATTGGAACAAACCCAGACACTTCCTCAAAAATAAAATAAAATAAAAAAAAAAAAAAAAAGGAAGCGCCGGGCCTGTCCTTATACCGATCATTTGACATGTGCACACAGCAGCAAAGACAGAAGAAATGTGCAAACACAAATTAGCTTTTATGGGTTTGTTCCAATGTACCTTTTATATACCTGTGTGTTAGCTGAATCGGTAGCGTAAGCAGCACTAACTTGAAGTTGCGTTCCTTGTGAATGGAGATAGTTACCACTCTTTACTAGTTGTTGTTGGTTTTTTGGGTTTGGGTTTGATGGTGCGGGGTGGTTGTGGGGTTGGTGGGTAGGTGATGGGTGGGTGGAGGAGTGGGGGAGTGGTGTAGGTGTGTGGGTGTGGGTGTGCGTTTGTTTGTTTCGTGTGTGTGTGTGTGTGTGTGTGTGTGTGTGTGTGTGTGTGTGTGTGTGTGTGTGTTGAGTGTGTGTTTGTGTGTCTGTGCTTGTGTGTGTCGTGTGTGTGTGTGTGTGTGTGTGTGTGTGTGTGTGTGTGTGTGTGTGTGTGTGTGTGTGAAGCTCACAGGATATTATGAGCTGATCAAAATAATTCCCAGACTATTATGAGGATTACAGGGCCCACACGCGTAACAAAAACAAACGCCAACAAAAAAAGATGCTATCACACACACACACACACACACACACACACACACACACACACACACACACACACACACAGGGGTAGGATAGGGAAAGGGAATAGAACTGAACATAGTTAAATGCGTAACGTACCGAGCAGTTAACTAATTTTCTAACTAATTGATAAGCCACCAAACAGCCAAGCACCTGACCAGCATGAAAACCAAACTGGCTGATTTCCGAAAAGACCGCGCTGCCAGACAACCGTGTGTCTGACAGCAACCGACCAACACACCAGTAAACCAACGACCAACACACCAGTTAACCAACCGACCAACACTCCAGTTAACACACCAGTTAACCAACCAACCAACACACCAGTTAACCAACCAACCAACACACCACACCAGTTAACCAACCAACCAACACACCAGTTAACCAACCGACCAACACTCCAGTTAACACACCAGTTAACCAACCAACCAACACACCAGTTAACCAACCAACCAACACACCACACCAGTTAACCAACCGACCAACACTCCAGTTAACACACCAGTTAACCAACCAACCAACACACCAGTTAACCAACCGACCAACACACCAGTTAACCAACCAACCAACACGCCAGTTAACCAACCGACCAACACACCAGTAAACCAACCGACCAACACACCAGTAAACCAACGACCAACACACCAGTTAACCAACCAACCAACACACCAGTTAACCAACCAACCAACACACCAGTAAACCAACGACCAACACACCAGTAAACCAACGACCAACACACCAGTTAACCAACCGACCAACACACCAGTAAACCAACCAACCAACACACCAGTTAACCAACCAACCAACACACCAGTTAACCAACCGACCAACACACCAGTTAACCAACCGACCAACACACCAGTAAGCCAACGACCAACACACCAGTTGACCAACCAACCAACACACCAGTTAACCAACCAACCAACACACCAGTTAACCAACCGACCAACACACCAGTTAACACACCAGTTAACCAACCAACCAACACACCAGTTAACCAACCGACCAACACACCAATTAACCAACCAACCAACACACCAGTTAACCAACCGACCAACACGCCAGTTAACCAACCGACCAACACACCAGTTAACCAACCAACCAACACACCAGTTAACCAACCGACCAACACACCAGTTAACACACCAGTTAACCAACCAACCAACACACCAGTTAACCAACCGACCAACACACCAATTAACCAACCAACCAACACACCAGTTAACCAACCGACCAACACGCCAGTTAACCAACCAACCAACACACCAGTTAACCAACCAACCAACACACCAGTTAACCAACCAACCAACACACCAGTTAAGCAACCGACCAACACATCAGTTAACCAACCGACCAACACACCAGTTAACCAACCAACCAACACACCAGTTAACCAACCAACACACCAGTTAACCAACCAACCAACACACCAGCTAACCAACCAACCAACACACCAATTAACCAACCGACCAACACACCAGTTAACCAACCAACGAACACTCCAGTTAACCAACCAACCAACACACCAGTTAACCAACCGACCAACACACCAGTTAACCAACCGACCAACACACCAGTTAACCAACCGAGCAAAATTAATAACCAGCTGACCGACTGGCCAACTGACCAGCCAGCTTGCTAGTTAACTGTCTGTATGATACAATAGTCAGTCGTGTCCGACTATGACCATCAGAACAACAGATGAGGCAACTGCCGCCCGTCTATTTGGGCTAGAATTTGATTATAGTGGAGAGTGTCTTGCCCAAGTTACACTCCCACTTTCTCGGCCAAGAGGGTTTTTAGGACGGTCAGCGTTGGGATGGTTCCCAAAGACCAACTAACTCCCACGGCTGCAGCACTAAGTGCCAGCACAATCTTGCCTCCTAGTTTGAGAGTCAGAGTCCGTCACAAAAGAAAAGCCTAACTGACCTACTTCTAACCGATTGACAGACTGATTTACTACACCTACTTGTGCGGTTGGCCGGGCTATTGGCAAAAAAGAATAAGTGCAACTGACTCATCTACCAACTAACTAACTAACTAACTAACTAACTAACTAACCAACTAACCAATTTATTTAATCGATCAAGTTATTTTACAAATGATTAAACAACGCAGTAACGAATGTATGAGTAACGGACAGAGTTTTGAACAAAGTGAACTAAACGCCCCCGAGGCACTGACCACTGTAAACAGACCAAATATAGCTGTGCAGGAGTGTTCGGTCAGTTTTGTGAATATGCGGTCAGTTATGTGGAGGTGTGTGAGTGTGGTCAACAGTGACTGCTGGACCGGGCAGAAAACCTGAGTTGTGACCAGCGTCAAGTCCTATTAACGGGTGGTCTCGGGTACCTATATAATCAGGCTCATAAGAATCATCTGTCACCCATCCACGCATTCAACTCATCATCCAAGTGAGTAATTGCGCTCGCGCGCACACAGACACACGGACATAGACACACACAGACGGGCGCAATAGCCGAGTGGTTAAAGCGTTGGACTGTCAATCTGAGGGACCTGGGTTCGAATCACGGTGACGGCGCCTGGTGGGTAAAGGGTGGAGATTTTTACGATCTCCCAGGTCAACATATGTGCAGACCTGCTAGTGCCTGAACCCCCTTCGTGTGTAAACGCATGCAGAAGATCAAATACGCACGTTAAAGATCCTGTAATCCATGTCAGCGTTCGGTGGGTTATGGAAACAAGAACATACCCAGCATGCATACCCCCGAAAGCGGAGTATGGCTGCCTACATGGCGTGGTAAAAACGGTCATGCACGTAAAAGCCCACTCGTGTACATGCGAGTGAACGTGGGAGTTGCAGCCCACGAACGCAGAAGAAGAAGACACACACATACACGCGCGCGCGTCCTTCATTGGATTTGAATTACTATATTGACTACATTTCGATTTGTATCATCATAATCACTGCCATCACCTCTAAGCGGAATAGTTTGCTCTGAAGAATGGATCGAGGCAAAATATATCCCGAGTCTTGCGCATGGTTATTGTCGCTGGTGACAATAGTTATATGCCCGGGTGACAATATCTTCCGGCACCAATGTGCCGTGGACGTCAGGATACATTGTCGCGGGCGACAATAATTATTACATGCCCGCCTACAGTTACTGTGACTCGCGTACGGAGAGCCAGCATGTGCAAAATTCAGCTTTATCGTCCAGTGAACGCAGATGTAGCCGAGCGACCAAGAGAACTCGCCGTGACAGTGTTGGTGTTGGGGATTAATCTCATTTTGTTTTCTTTTTTTTTTTCTTTCTTTTTTTTTTTTTTTTTTTCTCTCAGTCAGTGAGCAGAATGATGCAGTTTTGCGGCTGCCTATTGTCTGCAATGGGCGCTTGTTCGCGTGTGTGCCGAGCAGGTGGACGTTGTTGCCCGTTTGTTCTTTGTCTGGTTTCATCTGTGTTTGTATCACCCTCTCTCTCTGTCTGTCTCTCCCTCCCTCCCCCCTCCCCCCTCTCTCTCTCTCTCTTGCTGTCTATTTCTCTAGGCTTTGTCTCTGTCTGTCTGTCTGTCTGTCTGTCTGTCTCTCTCTCTCTCTCTCTCTCTCTCTCTCTCTCTCTCTCTCTCTCTCTCTCTCTCTCTCTCTTCCTCTGTCTTTACTGTGCCTGTCTTGTTCTGTCACTGTCCGTCTATCTCCCTCTGTTTCATTTAATCTTTGTCCATCTGTTTGTCTGTCTTACTCTGTTGTCTTTGTCTGTCCATCTGTTTGTCTGTCTTACTCTGTTGTCTTTGTCTGTCCATCTGTTTGTCTGTCTTACTCTGTTGTCTTTGTCTGTCCATCTGTTTGTCTGTCTTACTCTGTTGTCTGTTGTCTACCCATCTGTTTGTCTGTCTTATTCTGTTGTCTTTTGTCTGCCCATCTGTTTGTCTGTCTTATTCTGTTGTCTTTTGTCTGCCCATCTGTTTGTCTGTCTTATTCTGTTGTCTTTTGTCTGCCCATCTGTTTGTCTGTCTTATTCTGTTGTCTTTTGTCTGCCCATCTGTTTGTCTGTCTTATTCTGTTGTCTTTTGTCTGCCCATCTGTTTGTCTGTCTTACTCTGTTGTCTTTGTGTTCATCTGTTTGTCTGTCTTACTCTGTTGTCTTTGTCTGTCCATCTGTTTGTCTGTCTTACTCTGTTGTCTTTGTCTGTCCATCTGTTTGTCTTACTCTGTTGTCTTTGTCCATCTGTTTGTCTTACTCTGTTGTCTTTGTCTGTCCATCTGTTTGTCTGTCTTACTCTGTTGTCTTTGTCTGTCCATCTGTTTGTCTGTCTTACTCTGTTGTCTTTGTCTGTCCATCTGTTTGTCTGTCTTACTCTGTTGTCTTTGTCCATCTGTTTGTCTTACTGTGTTGTCTTTGTCTGTCCATCTGTTTGTCTGTCTTACTCTGTTGTCTTTTGTCTGCCCATCTGTTTGTCTGTCTTACTCTGTTGTCTTTGTCTGTCCATCTGTTTGTCTGTCTTACTCTGTTGTCTTTGTCTGTCCATCTGTTTGTCTGTCTTACTCTGTTGTCTTTTGTCTGCCCATCTGTTTGTCTGTCTTACTCTGTTGTCTGTTGTCTACCCATCTGTTTGTCTGTCTTATTCTGTTGTCTTTGTCTGTCCATCTGTTTGTCTGTCTTATTCTGTTGTCTGTTGTCTACCCATCTGTTTGTCTGTCTTACTCTGTTGTCTTTGTCTGTCCATCTGTTTGTCTGTCTTACTCTGTTGTCTTTGTCTGTCCATCTGTTTGTCTTACTCTGTTGTCTTTGTCTGTCCATCTGTTTGTCTGTCTTACTCTGTTGTCTGTTGTCTACCCATCTGTTTGTCTGTCTTACTCTGTTGTCTTTGTCTACCCATCTGTTTGTCTGTCTTATTCTGTTGTCTTTTGTCTGCCCATCTGTTTGTCGGTCTTATTCTGTTGTTTTTTGTCTGTCCATCTGTTTGTCTTACTCTGTTGTCTTTGTCTGTCCATCTGTTTGTCTTACTCTGTTGTCTTTGTCTGTCCATCTGTTTGTCTGTCTTACTCTGTTGTCTTTGTCTGTCCATCTGTTTGTCTGTCTTACTCTGTTGTCTTTGTCTGTCCATCTGTTTGTCTTACTCTGTTGTCTTTGTCCATCTGTTTGTCTTACTCTGTTGTCTTTGTCTGTCCATCTGTTTGTCTGTCTTACTCTGTTGTCTTTGTCTGTCCATCTGTTTGTCTTACTCTGTTGTCTTTGTCTGTCCATCTGTTTGTCTTACTCTGTTGTCTTTGTCTGTCCATCTGTCTGTCTGTCTTACTCTGTTGTCTTTGTCCATCTGTCTGTCTGTCTTACTCTGCCTCTTTCTGTTCCTCTCTGCCACTCTCTGACTGTCTCTATCTTTGTGTGGGTCTCTCTCTGTGTATCTCTGCATGTTTGTGTGTATGTGTTTCTCTCTGTATCCCTTGTCTGTGTCTGCCTGTCTGTCTGTCTGCTTCTCTCTTTCTCCGTCTGTGTCTCTGTCTCTCTCGTCCCTGTCTCTGTCTCTCTGTCTCTGTGTCTCTGTCTATGTGTCTGTCTCTCATTCTCTCTCTCTCATATATATATATATATATATATATATATATATATATATATATATATATATATATATATATATATATATATATATATATATATATGTGTGTGTGTGTGTGTGTGTGTGTGTGTGTGTGTGTGTGTGACCCTACCCGGTGTTTCCAATTTTCCTATTTTCTGTCTCTCTGTTCGTTGTTTTGATTTATCAAACACCCCCCCCTATTCACCCCCTCCCCCTTCAACCCCATCCTCTCTCTCTCTCCCCCGTTCACCCACTGACCGCCTCCTATCTGATTATATTTTTCTGTTCCTTTCATGTTTGGTTTGCCGATTCCTTCTTCTTGTTGTTATTTGTTTAAAAAAAAAAAATCCAGCACATTTGCCCATCTGTCAGGAGGCATTATGGCGACTGGAGTTGATTTTGTGGGGGGCGTGGGGTGTGGGGGGTGGGGGAGGGTATATTCTCGTTTGTCTGTGCCGTTCCTGTTCTTTTTACTCGGTTGATATTTTTCTTTCTTCTTCTTTTTTTTTTTTTTTTTTTTTCCATTTCTTTTTGGATGGAGACAGAGAGGCGGACAGAGGACAGAGAGAGAGAGAGAGGAAGGGGATTGGGGGGGGGGTCGGGGGGGGGGGGGTCGGGGGGGGGGGGGGGGTTGAAGCGAGGAAGGAAGAAAAAGAAAATGAAAGAGAGGGCGGATTCCTTGGAGATTAAAGAAGGAAAGTTTTCCCTTCTCCACAAACAGATGGCTGAAGAAAAAAAAAAAAAGAGAGAAATAGCAACAACAACAAAAAGAAGTAAAACGGAAAAGTTTTGTGGCTGTTGGGCGACTCAGTTCTTGATGTGCTCTTCAAACTAACTTGAAGGAGGATGGGGGTGGGGGGGGGGGAGGGGAGCGAAAATGAGGACACAAAAAAAGGATTTTAAGAATACCGTCAATCAATTCACTGGGACACAACTGAAATTGTAACTTTCCCTCGTCTTCTGTTGAAACTGCTAAGCATCCTTCTGACTCGGAAGTTTTATACTCGGCTGATTTGATGAGTGTGTTTTGAAAGACTTCCCAAGTTCAGAGTGGTTTAAAAACAAACAATAAAAAAAAAAAAGACAGTCAGCGTAAGACAGAATTGAAAGACCTCCGAAGTTCAGACTGGTTTAAAAACAAGCAATAACACAAAAAAAGAGTCAGTAGAAGACAGTGTAGACAGAAGAAGTGAACACACACACACACACACACACACACACACACACACACACACACACACACACACACACACACAAAGATTACTTTCTTTGACTTTCATTGGGATCGTGCTCATCTCAGTTTCGTTTCCTACCTTTCTTTTTCATGTTCTTTCCCTCTCTGTCTCCCTCTCCCTCTCTCTCATTCTCTTTCTGTCTCTCATTCTCTCTCTCTCTCTCTCTCTCTCTCTCTCTCTCTCTCTCGTTTGAAGTGAGGAGACAGAATGCTGGCATAAAGGGTGCCTGTGTGCGAGTGTCTTTTAGTTTGGAGGAAAGAGTGCACAGAAGCGAGTGCGACTCCACGATGTCTTTGAAGCCTGCAGAACTTTCCTTTCCCCTCGCTTCAGGGGTAGTCAAATCCAATGAAAGTGCTGGCTCCTAAATAGACTTCGGAGAAGTTTCTGGTAACAAAATCAAAAATGTGAAGGTGGGAAGTATGTGAAGGCTCTCTCTCTCTCTCACTCTCTCTCTCTCTCTCTCTCTCTCTCACTCTCTCTCTCTCTCTCTCTCTCTCTCTCTCTCTCTCTCTCTCTCTCACTCTCTCTCTCTCTCTCTCTCTCTCTCTCTCTCTCTCTCTCTCGTAACAGAATCAAATCTGGAGAGGGGTAGTGTGAGCAGTTTTCATGGTGACAAAAATCAAACGTGAGTGGAAATTGGTAAAAAGACTTCTTCTTCTTCTTCTTCTTTTATATTTTTTTTTAAGATGGTCCTAAGACAGAATCTCAGTTCTGGCGAAATCTGATCAAGAGATGAAGCAGCTGGTCCTTTTGGAAATTGCAGTGAATGAAGTTCTCTACTCCGGGATCGGAAATAGAAAGCGTTTTCAGAAAGTTATCTGTTTAGACACACAAGATTTCATGCATTGCTGCGTTGCCTCGCATAAATTTGCATGGGATGAAACAGAAATGTGATGAATGAAAAAAAAAAAAAAAAAAAAGAAAAGAAAAAAAGCATCCATTGATTCAACTTAAAAGGTGTTCCTAAGAAGTGAGGGTATGCCCCCCCCCCCCCCCCCCCCCCATACATACATACATACATACATACATACTTCATCTTCTCCTTCGCCTTCTCATTCTCCTTCGTCGCCTTTTCTCGTCTCCCCCCCCCCCTCCCCCCCTCCCTCCTTCCTTCGCTCTTTTCTCCTCCTCTTCTCTTCTTTATCTTCTTGTTTTCGTTTGTTTTGTTTTTTTTCTTCCCTTTTCTTCTTCTTATGGACGGCGTCACATTTGTTGTGAATTACCCCCCATTGGCTTCCGAGTCCAATTTGTCATCCTTTTTTTTTATAATTCATATCTTATTCTCCGCACACAGTCTTTGTGTTTCCCCTGGCGCACTCTAAATGATCGTTCTGAGGCCATGAAAAAGAAAAAAAGAAAAGAAACAACCAAAAAGCAAACAAAACCAAAACCAAACAGAACGCCAAAAAGTCAAACAAACAAACAAAACAAAACGTCTGTGGTCTTCGCTTCTGATAACAGATTGATTTCCCAGTAGCCACATTAAAGACTTTTTTTTTTCTGGAATTAGTTCCTTCTCCCTCTTCATTTTCTCTCGAAAAAAGCATTCTCATTATATACCACTACCAGGGTGTGTTTGTTTTTATTAGTCCCCCCCCCCTCCCGCCCTTCTTTCCCCCCCTATCTATGATTTATATTGATGAGTATATTTATTGATTGTTTGGTCTGTCTTAATTTGAATCTAATTGGCGTATTATGATTATTTATTCATCTATTCATTTGTTTATCTATCTATCTATCTATCTATCTATCTATCTATCTATCTATCTATCTATCTATCTATCTATCTGTCTATCTGTCTGTCTGTCTGTCTGTCTGTCTATCTATTGTATGTTTAAACTCGTAATCATGTTTCAGATGTTGAGATCGTACTGGAGGCTGACTTAACGAGCGTGTTTTGAAAAGCCTCATGTTTTCCTTTTCCTTTTTCCTTTTTTTTTTTTTTTTTTTTTCCTGTTTCCTTTTTATTTCTCCGTTTGAAAGGAGACCAGTTGAGTGCGCTGTGAAAAGAACACAGGCCGCAGAGACACTTTATTAACCCTTTCACCGCCAGACTCGCATTTATGCACAAGCTAGGTAGAGGACACATGTCACAGAAAGGTGACCAGATCATGGGTCTGTTGTCCATGAACCTACTGCTCTGAATGTTCAGTGGAAGGATAGGCCATATTTTCTACACATTGCAGGGGGAATCCCCAGCTGTTCTTAGACACCATATTTACTGTGTTCATAGCACAAGTGAAGTTTGCACTCTAAATTGACTGGCGGTGAAAGGGTTAAATGGGGCAGTGAACAGCTCAGTCGTTTGACCGGAACAGCAAGGAGTCAACTGCTCCCGCCCGGTTTGTTCCCCGTCTGTCCCCCCCCCCCCCCCGCACCCCTCCCCCCCCCCCCGTCCCCTCACCCCCCTCTCTCTCTATCTCTTTCTCTCTCTCTCTCAGTCTCTGTCTGTGTCTGTCTGTTTTGTTTTTTCTATGTGTATCTGACGGTCTGTCTCTGTCTCCCTGCACCCCCCCCCCCCCATCTCCCTTTATCTACCCCGTCGTCGCCCCCTTCCCTACCCCCCCCCACTCTCTCTCTCTCTCTCTCTCTCTCTCTCTCTCTCTCTCTCTCTCTCTTTCTCTCTCTATGTCGCTCACCCTCTCAATAGACACACAACACCTCGTTAGGAAAGTTGCTGTTGTAGATCGGATGAACAACTTTTTGAATTCCCAACACTCAAACGACCTTCACTGTCTGAACAAGGACACCCGATCTTTTCTTTTCTCCCCCCCCCCTCCCCCCCCCTCCCCCCCCCCCCCCCCCCCTCCCGAATGAAATAGCACACCCACCCCCCCACCTCTCCACTCGATCTGCGCTCACAAACACACACACACACACACACACACACACACACACACACACACACACACAGTGGAGTGATGGCCTAGAGGTAACGCGTCCGCGTAGAAAGCGAGAGAGTCTGAGCGCGCTGGTTCGAATCACGGCTCGGCCGCCGATATTTTCTCCCCCTCCACTAGACCTTGAGTGGTGGTCTGGACGCTAGTCATTCGGATGAGACGATAAACCGAGGTCCCGTGTGCAGCATGCACTTAGCGCACGTAAAAGAACCCACGGCAACAAAAGGGTTGTTCCTGGCAAAATTCTGTAGAAAAATCCATTTCGATAGGAAAAACAACTCAAACTGCACGCAGGAAAAAATACAAAAATTGTGTGGCGCTGTAGTGTAGCGACGCGCTCTCCCGAATTTCACACAGAGAAATCTGTTGTGATGTAAAGAAATACACACACACACACACACACACACACACACACACACACACACACACACACACACACACACACCTTATGACACCCACCCGCTATTTTTATCACGGAATTTGCATCGCATCTGATCATCAAAAGTCGAAACGCTGAGCTTTTTTTTTTTTTTTTTTTTTTATTTTTTTTTTTTTTCTTTTTTTTTTTTCTTTTTCTTTTTTACGTACATAAATCAAGACAAAGAAAGATCTCCGTCATAATCCCCTCCTCAACGACACACGTACCCAAAGAAAACTCTCTCTTTTCCCGTGTTAGGTTTCCATCCAAACCACACCGTTATAACTCTCCTTACCTTAAGGCTTGTCAGTATTCTGACACCTGCCTTTTTACCTGCTGCGTGGAGAGTCCCTGCCGAACTCGAACAACAAAATATCCTATTACCTGAGTCATGTATGTACGTGAATGACGTTGATAGATGACTTAAAAAAAAAAAAAAGTAGTAGAAGAAGTAGAAAATTTTATTATATGGAGCAATGCTCTTTTCTTCGCTTGTTGCTCGGGTTTTTTGTTGTTGTTGTTGTTTGTTTGTTTGTTGTTTTGTTGTTGCTGTTGTTGTTGTTTTAATGTGGGTGCCAGAGAAACGTTCTTTTTTTTTTCTTTCTGACGAGAGTGCGACTGCAGTGCAGTCGGAGTGGGAAGGGAGATAATGGTTGTGGTGAGAGTGGTAAGCATGGGGCGGAAACATGGATTATGTCCCTTAGAAGAAAGCAGAGCGAGCTCCTGTCAGAAGCAGTAAACGTTGATCTGCGGTTTTTTGTTCTTTCCCTGAACCTCATGAAAGGAGATACGTTTCTCTGTGTGTGTCTTTCTGTGTTGTTGTTCGTGTTCTCCTTGTTTTTGTTGTTCTTCTTGTTCATGTTGTTGTTGTTCTTCTTCTTCTCTCTCTCTTTCTGTCTGTGTGTGTGTGTGTGTCTGTGTGTCTGTCTGTGTGTCTGTCTGTCTGTCTGTCTCTCTCTCTCTCTCTCTCTCTCTCTCTCTCTCTCTCTCTCTCTCTCCATGTCTATGTCTGTCTCTCTGTCTTTCTATCAGTGTCACTGTCTCTGTCGCTGTATATGTCTCTGTCTGTCTGTCTGACTCTACCTCTGTCATCTGTGTAGTAGGTGCGTGCTCGCGCAAGAGAGAGAGGATGTGTGTGTGTGTGTGTGTGTGTGTGTGTGTGTGTGTGTGTGTGTGTGTGTATGTGTGTCTGTATGAGTCCGTGTCTGTGTGAGTCTGTGTCTGTGTCTGTGTGTTCTTTTGCTGATAACGATGACGATGACGATGCTGATGCTCCAGTAATGATAATGTTCATGATAATGATGCTTACAATGATAACTATGATAGCGATAACGACGATGCTAACGAGAACCGAAACGCTTTGTGTTCTGTGCTGTTCTCCAGAAGTCGCCCATGGACGGGCAGTTCCTGACGTTCACGAGCGGCAAGACATCCCCAGGGTGCCGCTCCTCCCCGTCCTGTTACGAGAGCTCTGACGCCGGTCACACCTACGCGAACACCCCGCCCATCGCCGAAACCGATGTCAGTACCTTACATTGCGTGCATGTCAGTCAAGTGACGCTGTTTTGTTGCCGTGGGGATATTGCCTATTTTTGTTGTTGTTGTTGTTGTTGTTGCTGCTGTTGCTGTTGTAGGGTATCTGCTTATTTTCTGTTGCTGTAGTAGGAGGGGGTATTGTTGCTTATTTTCTGTTGCTGATGTGGGGATATTGCTTATTTATTGCTGATTTTCTGTTACCGTAGGATATTGCTTATTCATTGCTTATTTTCTGTCCCCACGGGATATTTTCTGTTACCGTAGGATATTGCTTATTCATTGCTTATTTTCTGTCCCCACGGGATATTTTCTGTTACCGTAGAATACTGCTTATTTTCTGTTACCGTAGGATATTGCTTCTTTTCTGTTGTTGTTGCTGTTAGATATTGCTTCTTTTCTGTTGTTGTTGCTGTTAGATATTGCTTCTTTTC
>NC_134899.1:13068160-13075660 GCF_041734735.1 Babylonia areolata
AGGTAGACAGGTAAATGTGATGAGTATCCATGCTGTAATGGTCTCGTTTCAAGTAAGGTGGATGCACTGCTGTCTCAGAGACCACCAACTCAGGCAACGAAATCTGTCTTAGTTCATGGACCTGGTTGCATGTTTTCGTGGGGTGTGACTTAAGCCTTGGTATAGATCTTCTTGACAGTGCCTAGGGGGCAGGGGTTAGGGGGGTGGGGTGGGTGGGGAGATATTTTGTTTTCGTATTTTGTCTGTGACTATCTCTTTCTCTCAGTCTCAGTCTCTTGTCTGTCTGTTCCTGTCTTTTTACGCTTTTTTCATTGTCTGTGTATCTCTGTCTTCTAGACGGAAGGGGAGAGCGAAGTGGGTGCGAGGGGATTGGGGGGAAAGGGTGATGGTGCTAGTCGTGTATGCCTTTCGCTTTGTGGAGCAGTGTCCATCTCTCTTCTATTGTCTATCGAATTCTGTCCTTTCTGTTTCTTTGTTTCTGTCTTTGTCTGTTTGTACCTCACATCTTCGGCAGGAATTGTCATGACGTCAGTTCTGAAAAAAAAAACAACGATAACAACATCAAGAAAAGCCCACACATGCACACAAACAACAACAACAACAACAACAACAAAACACTGCATCTGATGATCCCCCATCATCGTTCGAGGAAAGGGTACAAATAACAGGAGTGTCTCCAAGTTTTACTTTTCATGCTGTGAAGAAAAACGAAAACGTATCACTGATACATGCATTGATTGAAATGACACCCACTCAGCCAGAGATTGCTCGAAGCATGTCTACCCTTTGATGATGGAAAATGTCTTCTTTGTAAAGAATGTAAAACAAAAATGTGAAAATAAGATGGAATATACTTTTTGTGATTGCTACATCCTCACCCCCGCATCCCGTGTTTTGAATGTTGGCCCACGGCGAATGTTCATTAAAAATTTTAGATTTTCATTTCGAATTCCTCTCTTTCTCGATCATTATCTTCTTCTTCTTCTTCTTCTTCTTCTTCTTCTTCTTCTTTCTGTCTGTCTGTCCGTCTGTCTGTCTCTCTTTTATTCCGTATTATCTTTTTTTCTGATTATGTGTATATTTGAGTGCGCGCGTGTGTGTGTGTGTGTCGGGAGGTGTGGGGATGTGTATGTGTGGGTTAATGTGTAGGGGTGAGTGGGTGTTTGTGAGCGTGTTTCTCTCCGTATGTCTGTCTGCCTTCCATGCATGTCATTGCACCCATCGCTTTGCCAACCTACACATCCTCTAGCTTGACTACCTTCCTGTCTACCTCCCTGTCTGTCCCAAATCAAATACATTTTAAATTCAAAAAACATTTTGCCTCCGAAGGTATGAAGAAAAACCCCCACAAAAACAATCCAAGCTTTAAAACAGTGTGTTTGAACGGTCACCTTATCATTCACGCTGTTTGTCTGTGTGCAGACCCACGGTCCTTCCACCCCTCCCAGTCCCAGGGTGGCAGCGGCTACATGTCCTTCACTGGCACGGACCGAGGACGTCGGAAGCCCCCTTCCCTCTCCTCCCTACCCGAGGAGCACCACCACCACCACCACCACTCGTCCAGCCTCCTGCAGCCTCAGCTCAGCTACTACAGGGCGTCCTCCGAACAGCTTCCTACAGCACACGGGCTGGGTTACCCGCCGGGCGGTTCCAGGAGCTACTCCTTCAACCCCGCCAGAGACAGTGCTAGGGACAGTGGCAGCAGGGAGGTGAAGGACGGCTATCACAGCATGGACCGTAAAGGGGGGGAGGGGCCGTACCGGATGATGAGGGGGGACTCGGGCATGGGGCAGCAGCAGCAGCAGCAGCAGCAGGCAGGGGGCAGGAGAACGTTCCACACGTTCGGGCCTCAGCACCAACAGAACCAGAACCAGAACCAGCAGACCCACCCTGCCTGGAGGAGGGCTAAGGGGCTGGATGGGGGTTGGAGGTCGGCCGCCACCTCTCCCACCACCTACACCAACGACGACGAGACTACGACTTCCGGGAGCTACTCACTGACCCCCGAGGACCCGCCCGCCCCTGACACTGGGGAGGTGCCCTTCCACCAGGTGCACGACATCATGGTCTGACGGACACGCTGTTGGCGCTGTGGCAGCCCCCCACCCTCCCACCCCCTCTCCAACCACCACGTCCCCTCTCCGTCCCCCCACCACTACGCCCCCTCCGTCTCCCCGCTTGCATCACATCAGCTTCACTTCAATATCAACGTTCCGGACTCTCTTAGACAGGCATATCCCCCCGCTGTTAGCGATGCCGGATCCCAGTGATGCAAAACGTTTGGGAAGGTCTGCTTTTCGTTCTTCCAATAGCACGATCATCTGCAGACCTTTCATGCTGGCAATATTACCTGTCGTAAGGATGTACCTTGGAGCAATAACGTCATTGGAGAGAGGTTTCCTTTTATTAGAGGCCCACCCTCGCTGCATTCAAACAAACATCTTCGTATCTTTATAAGGGGTCGGTGTTCATGAAATTGTTTTGATCATGGGGGCAGTTGAAGAGGACAATTTGATCAAAAGCGTCTCCACAGAGGACGAATTATGGCCAGTGACGTCAGTGCTGCCGCGAAACCATGCCACGTTCAGCAGCAACGATTATCATCCACACATCTTCTGATGACGATTCTCACTTAGTGCATATCTCACTGCATTAGGTGGCAGAACGATCAATCTGAAGATCTGTTGAAACAATGGTAGAAGCCAACGAGTGCGTTCTTCACTTGACGGGCGGGGCATTGAGAAGTGTTGCGTTGACTGATACCGGTGTGTGTGTGTGTGTGTGTGTTGCTTTATTTCAAGCAATATGTTGAGAACGTCTGATCCGGCCCGGGGACCCAACTCGGCATCTGCCCACTGGACCCAGAGAGCGGAGAGTGGGTTAGTACCAGTGCTGACCACGGTGTTGCCATCGTTTATATAACTTAGTGTGCTCGATTCCAGATCAGAATCGTGAAAAAACAAAAAAATACAAGAAGAAACAAAACAAAACAAAACAAAACTGTACATGTCATCGTCTTTGCTTTCACTTTCATACAGGTGAATAGCTGCCCAAGACAATGTCAAGAAAGAAAACGGTTACGTTGATAAAGCAGGTGTGAGAGAAGCTACACAAGATCCACCCAGTGGATGGATCCTTTACAACGCTACTGTTCTGGAGTTCCCGGTTGTCATCAAACTGGGTCAGAAGGGACATCATTAAAATGGACATCATTTATAATGGACATCATTCCGCCGTGTTGTCCAGCTGGCATGTGTTTCCTCACCTGTCATCAGTACCTTTTTTCTTGCGTGGGACTGTCATGACGTCACATCGGACAGGCGATTTCCATCAATAAAGTTCTTTTTTGTGTGTGCATTTATACTTTCATCTGAACTGTTCAGCACTTCTATGTTCTTCCTCATATCGTCATCAGTATAAACATTTATTATGCGTGAATTTTGTGGTGCGAGTGTTTTACTTTATGAAACAAGGTACTTTAAATATTAAGCAATATTACTGTTTGTTATTAGATTTTTTTGTGGAAGTATGTACAAATAAATGAATATATATATATATATATATATATATATATATATATATATATATATATATATATATTTACACACTTGTTAATTCTGTTAAAACGAGAATGTCAATAATAAGAATAAGAAACGAAACAGAAGTAGTAGAGTGAAACTTAGAAAGATAAGAACAAGAAGAAGAAAAAGAGCAATGTCACAAAACAACCATATCGTCTTGAAACTGGTTTTGATAGATAATGTAAAGGTATACAGATCTTTAGATTTCTTCTTTTTTTTTTTCAAAAACGTATTTTACATACTTGTGACACTGCTGAAAAAAAAAAAAACAGTTGAGTTTCGGGTTAGTCTACATGACCGTTGTTTTGTCTGATGATTAGGTGCAACTGCCATATTTATGCGATGCTTGTTTGTCAACTTGTTTATTAATTTTGTGTTTTAGTTTTGTTTTTTTTCCTGTCGATTTGTTGTATGCTTGGTTGAAGTTTGCTTGCCAACGTCCCATCTCGGCTTCATCTGTTTGACCTCCTTTATGATCAATTCTC
Organism: Babylonia areolata; assembly: GCF_041734735.1. Taxonomy (NCBI): domain Eukaryota; kingdom Metazoa; phylum Mollusca; class Gastropoda; order Neogastropoda; family Buccinidae; genus Babylonia; species Babylonia areolata. The sequence continues at coordinate 13,072,227 of NC_134899.1, forward strand.
TGTGCTGCTATTGTTTACAGTGTCACTCGTCACATGTCTTTTGATGGGTATGACTCTTTACTTCTGGCGAAGCAGTGAGGCCTGCAAGTTTCTGTATGTTTATTGTTGAAACCCAAACTATTTTGCCGTTTATTACACTTCGTTGGCAGTTGGGACATAAACACAATGACCATTGTATTCTTAAACGTTAATACCCCTCGAAGAAATGCTGATGTGATTAAACGCACACAAACATACACAACATGCATAAAACAATCAAGAAAAAAAAAAGAGCATTACCTCCCTTTGTGTTTTGTTAAAGTCAGAACTTTTTCGTTTCGCATTTAGATAATCACGAATGACATTGTTAGTGAATATTGACATAAAATCAAACACACACATTTCATTTCTCGATAACACTTTTTAAGTTTTAGAGTGGATTTTGAATCGAAGGTTATATCTTGCTCAGCAGCCATGCATTTGCTGCAGACAAAGTTCCGCTGGTTGAGAGACCACCTAAAGGACGAACTGATGGCTGGGATGTGCATCAGAATCAAAATCGAAATCAAAATCCGGTGGAAGGCTAAGTCAAATATGGTCAATGTACAGCACTTAATCTACAGTTGGGACATGGTGTATCACCAATATTGCCGATCATCTCATCGTGTGTTGTTGGCAGGGTGAGAACAACTGTACCTTACTTTGTCTCAATGTGGATTGTGTTAGAACAGTGGAATTGGTGGCACCCCTGCCCTTTGAACTGGTCACGTAGGATATAGTGGTGCACAAACCCCAATGGAAAGGTGTGAAAGCATGCATGTGTGCGTGTGTGTAAATGTGTGTGTGTGTGTGTGAGTGAGAGAGAGAGAGAGAGCACAAAAAATGAGTGTTTGACCAGGCAAGTTTCTCTCTCTCTCTCTCTCTCTCTCTCTCTCTCTCTCTGTCTGTCTTTCTTTTCTTTTTTTCTTTTTTCTGTTTCATTTCTATTTTTTTAAACTGTGACTTTTATTGGTCATTTGGAGAGCAGCATTGAGATGATGTTTGTCGCTTTGCTGTCCATTCAAACCTGGTGCCGTTTCTAACTTTTATTTATTTGTCTATTTATCTGATTATTTGAAATTTATTTATTTGTTTCTTTATTCACACTGTCAAGTATCTATCTATCGATCTGACTACCTTTCTATCTATATCTGCACGCGCGCTCGCGTGTGTGTTTGTGTGCACTCATTTTCAATTTGCTTGGCTTCTTGTTTATTGCGTTATGGGGATTCCGTGCTGCTTCTGTTTGGGTTGATATACAATACAGTACAATACAACACAACGCAATACAATATTTTGTGTATTTTATTATTATGTTATTCGGGTTTTTTTTCTGTTATTGTCTTCTTTATCTTTTATCTTTATCCTTGGAACTAACTGTAACTCAGTGCAAACTGCGAAATTATGAAGCTCCACATACCTGTTAGCCTGCACGTGTGTGTGTGTGTGTGTGTGTGTGTGTGTGTTTGCTCATCTGTATCTGGGTATGTGCACGATCCAGGTTATCGACCATGAGACACACGTGCAAATTGTTTTAACACTCAAGTGCTTGCCGCCCACGAGAAGTGCGCACTCGAAATTATTGATAAGATTTTCTGTTTAGTTGGAACATAAATGAAATGCCCTCTCTCTCTCTCTCTCGTTCCGTCCCTCTCTCCATCTCCCTCCCTCTCTCTTTCATTCTCTGTCTGTCTGTCTGTCTGTCTGTGCCCCCACATCTCCATGTTTATTTCCGTGCATTTTTTTAATTTTTTTTATTTTATTTTTTAAGCAAATGATATTTTCAGTGAATGAAAACAACGGAACTGGTCATATCTATATCCTTTTGTTGTTGTTGTTGTTCGTCAGATGAATGTTTTTTCTTTGTATCGCCCAGGATGTTTTGCCGTTGTGTATGTTGTTTTCAGTTTTGAGGAATGTATTTGACATTCGGAAATGCTCTCGTGAGAGACTGACCCCATAAGGATGTCGTGTAGAGGATGACCCCATTAAATTGCATATATATATATATCATGCATATGTTATCACATGTTTAGCGGTACGATGGAGATGGAAGAGGGGTGGGGTTAATGGGGGCAGGGGGGGTTAGAAAGAGTGGAGGGGGTTGAGAAGCCAAAAACAAGCGTTTTCAGTAGAACTGAGCGAGTCAGAGTTATTATGGAGGAGTTTGTACTGTCATCGTTCAATAACTGCATGCCCATAAATAGTACGTGTGCTTGCTTGCGCGCGCGCGCGCGTGTGTGTGCGTGCGTGCATGTGTGTGTGTGTGTGTGTGCGTGTATGCGAGCGCGTGTGTGTGTGTTTTTTTTGTGTGCATGATCGCGTGCGTGCGTACGTGTTAACTGTAAATATGAAATTTGCTTAAATTTCACGATCCTGTCCATATAATTACGAAGAAATATCGACGTGCTGTTGAAAAAAAAAATCAATGTCAACATGAGAAAAAAAAAAGCGAAAAGGAAGAAAAGGAAAAAAAAGCCCACAAATTGACCGAACTGCATCAGACGATCCACCATGCTCTTCCTTTAGTTAAGGATCGTCCAAATTGTACATGGTCTTTTCTTCTTGCTTCTTTTCATCTTGTAATATCGTTAATGTGATTCATTGATCAATTCGTCATTACGATGTATGGATTGAGTGTTTTGTCTGAGGATCGCATGATTTACATTGATGTCAGTAAAGAAGGATGCGAACGAAACAATTGTGTGTGTGTGTGTGTGTGTGTGTGTGTGTGTGTGTGTGTGTGTGTGTTTCCATGTGGAGTGATGACCTGGGTGTAACGCGTCCGCCTAGGAAGCGAGAGACTCACAGCGCACTGGTTCGAATCACGGTAGAGTCGCCAATATTTTCTCCCCCTCCACTAGACCTTGAGTGGTGGTCTGGACGCTAGTCATTCGGATGAGACGATACACCGAGGTCCTGTGTGCAGCATGCACTTAGCGCACGTAAAAGAACCCACGGCATCAAAATGATTGCCTCTGGCAAATTTCAGCAAAAAATCAACTCAGTTCGATAGGAAAAACAAATAAAACTACACGCATGAAAAAAATACAAAAAAATGGTTGGCGCTCTCAGTGTAACGACGCGCTCTCCCTGGGGAGAGCAGCCCGAATTTGACACAGAGAGATCTGTTGTGACGAAGAAGAGAAATACAAATATCTTTCTATTTTCTGCTTTCATCATCAACAGTGTCCATGTTCTCTGGATTTTATTTCATTCTGTCGATTTCTGCCAACACACACACACACACACACACACACACACACACACAAAGGGGGCAGAGGGAAATAAAGAAAAAAGAAAACATCATTGAGAAACATTGTTCTTCCCCTAATTTCGGACTCCCATTATTATCTTTTCATTGACCTGAATATAAAGCAGGATCTGGGTTAACTTTATTCGCGTTCTGGAACGAC
>NC_134899.1:13078160-13108160 GCF_041734735.1 Babylonia areolata
GAACCCCCTCTATGTGTATACGTAAGCAGAAGATCAAATACGCACGTTAAAGATCCTGTAATCCATGTCAGCATTCGGTCGGTTACGGACACAAGAACACACCCAGCATGCACCCCCCGCGTAAACGGAGTATGGCTGCCTACATGGCGGGGTAAAAACGGTCATACACGTAAAAGCCCACTCGTGTACATACGAGTAAATGTGAGAGTTGCAGCCCACAAACGAAAAAGAAAAAGAAAGACCAGACAAAAATTAACGGTGAGTAAACCTACTGCCCCTGCTATCACTTGAGCATCCCCCCTCCCCATGACCGTCTGGCGAGGAAGACAGCTGTATGACCCATGTCCCTACAGTATCACCACGGCCATCACTGGCTTTGCGACGGACTGCTATCAAAGACCACAACTGACCTTTTTTTGTTTATTCTTTAAGCATCTGCATTACCAGGCTGAGACGTCACAGGTGAAACAAACGTACGATTTTTGTGTCGAGATCAAGTATTCTTGAAATTTGTTCCGATAAACTTATTTTCGTGTGCAAAGCCATTGAGAAAATTTCTAATACTTGCCGTTCCCGGACGTTTGCAGAATCCATCACAAAATAAAGATTTTCATGTCGAAAGCACGTTTGTGATGTACAGCAGCTACATTGGTTTTAGAATGCGGAAGGTACGTTGCCTGTTCTGGCCAGCCCCCAATGGAGGATTGAGGACTGAGCAATGTTCAGTGTGAAACATTTGAAATGTCAGTGTCACACTAGTGTCCGCGTGGGGTGGACACGTGTTCAGATCGGAAGAATGGACTCAGGCCACGGTCACGTTTCACGCCCCCCAGCTGACGTTTCGTTTTGTGTTTTGTGCAACCGCCTCGATCCTTGTAAAACCGAGTGCATTGCTTGTGTATATGTGCATCTCCGCTCTTACTCTGACTGTTACCTCTTGAAACTTCCTCGTGTCAATACAAGAACCTATGGTGAACGTTCTTTCTTCTTTGCTGCTCCTCACATCTGGAACAACCTTCCTCATCATATCCGTGCATCTGATTCTATATCTGGTTTTCGTTCATCACAAAAACTCATCTTTTTAAAACCAATCTGTAAGCACTCTCAGCTTCCTTGTTCTCCAACACCACCCATGTCAGCTCACTTTGGATGTATCTGGAATGGGAGAGGGAGAGTGTGTGGGGGGGGGCGGTGGAGGGGGGAGGTTTTTTTGAGAAAGAGTGGTCATGAATGTTTTATGTAACTTGTGATATTTTTCTTTCGTGTAAAGCACCCTGAGCTCTTAGAGAGAAAGGGCGCTATATAATTGTACATTATGATGATGATGATGATGATGATGATGTTAGTGTTGCTCCTCTGTTGTTCAGGATGGCGGTTACAATGGGTAACGCATTTTAGCGATTTAGTGTTCCACGCTTAAAAAAAAAATCTCCTTGAAGAGGTAAAAAGTATCAGCAAGTTGAAATTCCTATATGATGATTAATATAAATTATCATTGTTATTACTCCTGAGCAAATGCACTGGCAACTGCAAGTGATGTTTTGTTAGACTGGGACACTAAAAAGCCGCGAGGCTAATGAAACGTCCCAAGAACTGAACTGAACTGAACTGGAGATTTATGAAAGATGGGCGTGTGACACTGACTGTTGGATGGGAGAAATATACCCACTTGTTGTGTCCAGCTGGGTGTTGGTGGTGGACGTTGTCCAGTCGGGGGGTGTTGTCGTCATCGTGCAGTTGTTGAGCCAGAGGGGTGTTGTCAGACTGGTCAGTTTGGAGGGTGGAAGGCTGACTGACTTCTGACCACTGGTTGCCGTCTCCGTCATTAATGCCTGAACACCGTGTTGTGAGTTGTCGTTGTCAGCAAGCGTCGTCTGCTTCTCGTATGAGTGACCGCCCTTTGGTGACAGCAGTCCCGGGGTAAATGATGTCTGCTGTGTGTCCCTGTTTCACAACAGTACTTCTGCACCTGCCAGTTTGACCAAGGAAGTGCATGGACGTGTACCGCAGCAGATGAACTGTGCCGTGAGATGATTCACAACAAGCAAGTGCGTGCATGATGTAGACAAACAAACCGTCGTGTGTGTGTGGAATTCTTGCAAGACGGTTTGTATCCGACTGCGGTGTCAAACTTGCAAGGTTCCCTGCGTTTGTTTCCCAACCTTCCCTCTGTATCTATCTATCTATCTATCTATCTATCTATCTATATATATATATATATATATATATATATATATATATATATATATATCATCCCCCACCCCGTGTGTGTGTGTGTGTGTGTGTGCCTCGTGCAAATATATCCCCATAAAATTTGCCAGACCAAGATTCACATAATTCAACTCCAGGTAAACTTTTGTCTAGAGTCAAAGAAGAAATGGAAGAACTACCCGCCCGAAAACAAACAAACAAACAAACAACTAAACCAACATAGAATCGACGAGAAATAAACACACTGAAATGGGTTAAAAAGTCTTTACTGTTTTGTCTGATAGGCTTTTTTTTATTTTTTGTACCCTCATCCTCTTCATACATTCTTTTTCTCTCTTCTGGTTTGTGTTTTTTTTTTTTTTTGTTGTTTTTTTGTTTTTGTTTGTTTTTTTGTTGTTTTTTTGTTTTTTGATTGTGTTTTTTTTTTCGAATTTCAGCGGTAAAGACACGAAGATGTCTGAAGCAAGTTTTATTGCGTCTGGATACCACACAGACTGGTTGGCAGACAAGGTTGGCTTTCCACCTGTATGAAAAAGAGACAACCATATCAAACCAAACTAAAGAAGCATTTGCGAACATAACGACAAAATAAGGAGGTCTTAGACATTTAGCATCGTTTTCACTTTTTTTCTGATTTTCGGAATGTTGACCTAATTCCCGCAGATTTCATTTTTCTCGTCGCGTGTTTCTTTTCTATGCCAGTTGGAGAGGAGCTCACCTTCCGTGAGACTCTCTCTGTCTGTCTGTCTATATCTGTCTTTGTCTGTCTCTGTCGTTGTCTTTCTCTTCCCCTCCCCTCTCTCTTTCTCAGCCCTCTTTCTCTCTACATAATTTAACGAGTTCATTCTGTTCTCTCTTCTTTTTTTTTTTCACACCGAAAAATGGAAGAAAAGGAGTATCAAGAAAGTGTTTCGTGGTTTAACTTTTAACTTTGGACCAAAATCGGTGTCTACTGACTTGGAGTACTTAGACAGTCCACTAGAAGACATTAGGGAGAAAATGTCAAAGATGAAAGTCAGAGATAGATAGATAGATAGACAGAATGATTGATTGATAGATTGAAAGACAGACAGAGGGACAGATAGATAGATGCATGTACGCATACATACATACATACATTCATACATACATTCATATATACATACATACATAAACTTCTTCGTGACGTGTGGTACATAAGGCCGCTAGCAGCCATCTCCATTGCTGCCTATCATGTGCTCTCTTAGCATGGCTTGCTTCCCCCATGTGTAGAACCATTTTCCTTCAGTTATTTTTCAACCGTTTTGCGTCGTGTCTATCCTTGGTCTTCCTCGTATTCTTTTCCTCATCTGTTGTCGAGTGAAGGACTACTCCTTGAATGTCACTCTGAACTGGCGTCTGCAGACAGTCGCCAGAAAATATGCAGGAGAAAAGGAATTAAAACGACAACAACAACAAACAACAAAAACAACAATATCAATGTCAATTCAATATCGGAAAGGGCAGTTGAAAGTTTTTATTGTCTCAAACACTTCCAGGAAACTCCTGTCTGATTGATGCTGCTCACTTGTGGATCGTTCTATCTGGCAAAGAACGCTGAATCTTTCCCACTCCCCTGTCTTTCCGTCGTGACGGGGAAAGGAGACTTACTCTCTTGTGAGCTAGTTTTGCCTTGCCTGAGGACCACTTAGACTGGGTGTCAGACCAATTAATGACAGTTTATAAGTGTCGTCGTGGGTTCAGTAAGTGAGATAATCATATTCTTACGGCGTCAGACAAGAGACGTTCGGCGACTTGGCTTCAGTAATTTAGCATTGAGACTTCCTTACCAAACTGCGCTAGCAGGCTCTTTTTCATCGATCGAAAATCGAACAGGGTGTTGTCTAAGTCTGAAGCTTTTAAATGAGACGGGGATGATTGTTTTGTATTGTTCCCCAGTTACACGTGTCACAAGATTAAGATTCAGTCTCAGATCCATAATCAGCCAAACAATTAACACACATTTGTTTGTTTTATTTTGCATCTTACCCACACAGCAAGCACACAACAATCACGTAGCACGAAGCTGTTGTTGACGGAAGAAAATAACTGATACTACTAATTTTGTTTGGATATTATACCAGCAGTCACTTCTACACACACACACACACACACACACACACACACACACACACACACACACACACACACACACACACACACACACACACACACAGCACATGATCTCAGACACAGTCACTGTTACAGCCTTGTGATTATGACAGTTCTGGGAAAGAGAAAGGACTGAAGAGGGGGGTAGGTGGAAGAAAGAAAGAAAGAAAGAAAAAAAAGAGTTGGGGAATGTAGGGTGGGGGGATGGTGGTGGGGAGACAAACGGAGAGACATGAGGGAGAGAGAAGGACAGACATAGAAGAGCTTCGGATTAAATGTCTTTACAGCAGTCGGGTGGAAACTGTCCTTCAGACAGCCACTTAACATTTTCCGCTTCACTATCTTCTGCCACAGGGGTAAGAGGCTGGGAGAAACGATTCAAAGGCAGATTGAAGACGTCTTCCAGACATTGCAGCCTCCAGCCTATGATTTCAGAGGAAGTCTACACCACTCTTGTCAGTCCTTTTCTTGGTCAGCAACCGCAGCGCTCCTATATAGTTCCAGACAGTGACTAAGAAAGTCAGAATACTTTCGCTGGTACACCATAGATCATGACTGCTGTAGAAATTACAAACTTCTTCAGTTGACACAATAAACGCAGTCCGTGCTGTGTTCATGATTATTATGTACTCTCGCCAACCGCTACCCCCTCCAACCCAGAGGTAACGCGTCCGTCGAGGAAGCGAAAGAATCTGAGCGCACTGCTTCGAATCCAGCACTCTCCAGTTTTTGTTTTGTTTTCTAACTGCACTAAAATCCCACTCTCGCCACCACCCCCTCCCCCCGCCTCCTTTACTAGAGTGTTGGTCTGAACGCTAGTCATTCAGATGAGACGATGAACCGAGATCCCGCGTGCAGCATCCACCTAGCACATGTAAAAGAACCCACGGTTGTCCATGCATAACAATTTTGTAGACAAATCCACTTTGATAGGAAAACAAACACACCGTCGCAAAAAAAAAAAAAAAAAAAAAAAAATATATATATATATATATATATAAGTGGGTTGAACCCTCCTTGTAGCGACGTGCATTCTGTGGGGAGAGCAGCCCGAATTTCACCCAGAGAAATCTGTTGTGACGAATGAGGAACACACAACACAACACAACACAAGAATCTCCCTTCCGCCCTCTTTTCACTTCTTCCTTGCTACAACTTTTTTTTTTTTTTAATCAAGTCATGTAATATAATAAGCAAAACTGTCGAATGAAATAATATGTAAATGCATGACTTGTGACAAACTCAGCTTGCGTGCTTGGCTGAGAAGTCGCTAACAACGTTAAACCCGTACGTCAGCAGACTGAAGCAACGGAGTCTGAGGGGCTGACTGTCATAGGCCTTGAGGTACGGAGAGGGAATAGGAATGATCAAATCATCCGTGCTGTGGAAGAAAAAAAAGTGTGGAATGTAACGAAAGAGCCGGTGGAAACATATGAATTGCATCGAAGCTTTTTTTTTTTTTTTTTTTTTTTTTGCTTCCGTTTTGTTGTTGTTGTTGATCTGTATAAGGTCCGTCTACCGGCCTGTCTCTTTCTGCATCTACCCACAGGAATCCAACCCAATGTCACAGCCGACATACTGTCAGTAGGTCGAGACCCGCCAGAAGACGTGTGAGATGAGAATAACAACACACACACACGCACACACACACACACACACACACACTTTTTTTCCCACTAATATTCACATGCATTCCCTTTCCTTTATACACTACTTTACTCCTTTCCGTCTAAAAACACTTATAGTGAATAGACGTTAAACTGAAGAAAACACACGTCCGTCGAGGAAGCGAAAGAATCTGAGCGCACTGCTTCGAATCCAGCACTCTCCAGTTGTTGTTTTGTTTTCTAACTGCACTAAAATCCCACTCTCGCCAGTATACCCCCCCCCTCCTTTACTAGAGTGTTGGTCTGAACGCTAGTCATTCAGATGAGACGATGAACCGAGGTCCCGCGTGCAGCATCCACCTAGCACATGTAAAAGAACCCACGGTTGCAAAAAGGCTTGTCCATGTATAACAATTTTGTATACAAATCCTCTTTGATAGGAAAACAAACACACTCGCAGACAAAAAAAAAAAAAATATATATATATATAAGGAGGGTTCAACCCACTTATATACATATATATATACATACATATATATATATATATATATATATATATATATATATATATACATACATATATATATATATATATATATATATATATATATATATATATAAGTGGGTTGAACCCTCCTTGTAGCGACGTGCATTCTGTGGGGAGAGCAGCCCGAATTTCACCCAGAGAAATCTGTTGTGACGAATGAGGAACACACAACACAACACAACACAAGAATCTCCCTTCCGCCCTCTTTTCACTTCTTCCTTGCTACAACTTTTTTTTTCTTTTTTTTTTCTTTTATCAAGTCATGTAATATAATAAGCAAAACTGTCGAATGAAATAATATGTAAATGCATGACTTGTGACAAACTCAGCTTGCGTGCTTGGCTGAGAAGTCGCTAACAACGTTAAACCCGTACGTCAGCAGACTGAAGCAACGGAGTCTGAGGGGCTGACTGTCGTAGGCCTTGAGGTACGGAGAGGGAATAGGAATGATCAAATCATCCCTGCTCTGGAAGAAAAAAAAGTGTGGAATGTAACGAAAGAGCCGGTGGAGACATATGAATTGCATCGAAGCTTTTTTTTTTTTTTTTTTTTTTTTTTTTTGCTTCGTTTTTTGTTGTTGTTGCTTATCTGTATAAGGTCTGTCTGCCGGCCTGTCTCTTTCTGCATCTACCCACAGGAATCCAACCCAATGTCACAGCCGACATACTGTCAGTAGGTCGAGATCCGCCAGAAGACGTGTGAGATGAGAATAACAACACACACACACACACACACACACACACACACACACACACACACACACACACACACACACACACACACACACACACACACACACACACACACTTTTTTCCCCACTAATATTCACATGCATTCCCTTTCCTTTATATACTACTTTACTCCTTTCCGTCTAAAAACACTTATAGTGAATAGACGTTAAACTGAAGAAAACACACACACACACACACACACACACACACACACACACACACACACACACACACACACACACACACACACACACACACACACACACACACACACACAGAGATTCGATCCCATGCGCTCAGATTCTCTTGCTTCTTTGGCGGACGCGTTACCACCAGGCCCAACACTGAACCAGCAGAAAAAGTCTGATCTGTGTAGGCAGCATCCCTTCCAGACACTAGCATTAGAAACAGTTGCAATTTACGATCGATTTCTACCAGTCATTAAATGGATTTTATTCACCACCACTCGATGCTACCCCAGCGGGTCACCCTTTATCGCCACGTGGTTTTGGTGGTGGTTGTTGTTGTTGTTGTTGTTGTTGTTGTTGTTGCTGTTTTGTGTCTGGAGCGATAGCAATGAACCAGAGGTTAATTATCTCTGCCTCCCATTTACATCGCCCGTATTTGAATACTGCCTTTAAAGGTCTGCAAAAAAGGGGGAAAAAACGAAAGAAAAAACGTGTGTGTGTGTGTGTACACACACACACACACACACACACACACACACACACACACACACACACACATCCTGCCCTTAGAAAATAAAATAAAATGGAAGAATAGAATGGGAAGGTAGGGAAAGCATAACATGAAGAGAGAGAGAGAGAGGGAGAGAGTCAAAGAGACAGACAGACAGACAGGCACACAGACACACACTTAAATAGAGAGGCACAGAGAGAGAGAGAGAGAGAGAGAGAGAGAGAGAGAGAGAGAGAACTGTCCAAACGTGAACAACATGAATCAAGCATCATTTTCGTGACAGCCGTGGCATTGTAAACAGTTTCTAATCCCCACTCTGGTGTTACTTTTCGTTTTCCTGTGATGGCCTTGAGTCAGCCGTTCTTTATTCCTTCTCGCCGTATCTTATTCATAACATCTTAAACATCGCCAAGCCGACATGTTCCGCCGAGTTTTGCCTCTGACTTTTTGGGGTCAAGAGTGGGGTAATTTGGGATTTGCATTTACATTAACATAAATCATACACAAGACTCCTCTCTCTCTCTCTCTCTCTCTCTCTCTCTCTCTCTCTCTCTCTCTCTCTCTCTCTCTCTCTCTCTCTCTCTCTCTCTCTCTCTCTCTGCGTACATGGCGGGGTAAGAACAAAACAGTTATACACGTAAAATGTTACATGTGTGTCTGGGTGTGTATGTGTGCGTGCCTGAAATCTGATTGAATGATACAGGAAACGAATAATGAACGCCCAATGGCAGCCGTCAGCCGGCTCTACCCAGGTAGGTAACCTGTTGTGCAAATGTCCCCGTGTATGTAAAGCGCTCAGAGCTTGGTCTCTGATTGAGGATAGGCGCTATATAAGTTTCCATAAATAAAAATTGGAAAAGCTATTGTTTATCTGTTTATATTTCAATTAATGATAGGCCGAAGCTTAAAGGTGAGAAGAAATAACCTCTCTCTCTGTCTCTGTTTCTCTCTCTGTCTCTCTCTCTCTCTCTCTCTCTCTCTCTCTCTCTGTGAGTGTGTGTGTGTGTGTGTGTGTGTGTGTGTGTGTGTGTGTGTGTGTGTGTGTGTCTATCTATCTATCTATTTTCTCTTTCCAGTCGCAAGCTCCAGACTTATGTGTAAATATGTGATTGATTTAAAAGGAGAAGAAGTAGCCAGTGCAATTCGTTCGACAAATATCAATGCTATTTCTCCGCAGCGCTATTTTCCCTCTGTCGCCAACTCTGTAGCGCCGCGAGGGTAAGTATGACTGTCTCGTATGCTGAATTCGAAACATTCAAAACGGCCCCTTGGTACTGCCGATAAAACTGGTCTGGCACCCACTCAGTGCCGCGGCCAGGCATAGTGAAGATGGGTGACATGAGGCTGGGTGGGGGTGTGAGGGGGTGGGGAATGGGGGGGGGGGGGGGGTCTCTGCTAGCTCCCATGCACCTCCACCAAGACAGACTGATGGGTAGGATCGATGATGGAATGATGTGATGATGTTGTTGTCCCTGCAGACCCCAACAGTCCACAAGTGAGCGGTATCAGTCAGGTTTCTTGTTGTTGGTGGTGGTGGTGGTGTTTTGGGGGGGGGGGGTTGCGCTTTTTTTTCTGTTTTTTTGTTGTTGTTGTTGTTGTTTTACTGACAGTCTTGGGGCGGGCTTGACATTCTGACTATCCTTATAATAATCGATTACGCATAAGTGATGCGTGTGTGTAAAACCATCCCTTGACCTCGGAAATAAACATTTCATCGTTTGGGAAGTGTTTGCCCTTCAAAAATGACTACATGGTTGTATTTCAGTTTCAGTTTCAGTAGCTCAAGGAGGCGTCACTGCGTTCGGACAAATCCATATACGCTACACCACATCTGCCAAGCAGATGCCTGACCAGCAGCGTAACCCAACGCGCTTAGTCAGGCCTTGTCAGTGGATGGTGCGGGGATGGTGCAGGGAGGTGAGGAACGATCTCAGCCACAGGACCGTGCCTTCTTCTGGGGAAAATGCGACTAGTGAACCGAGGCGTTGTCTTGCAGAAGGCGGACACCTTTGGTCAGCATGCCACGCCTCTCGGTTTTGATGGCCTCTAGCAATTTGTGCAGCAATGAAGCGTAGTATGTCCCGGTAATTGTAGTACTCTTTGCCAGAAAATCCATCATCAGAATAGGTGCTGCTCAGCGCTGGTCCCAAAAGACCGTGAGCATGACCTCGCTCGCCGAGGGTTGGACACGTGCCTTCTTCGGAGTTGGTGAATCAAAATGCTTCCACTGCTTCGACTGGACCAGTCTCTGGATCATAGTGATGGACCCATGGGAGCACGTGACACGTTCCGCCTCCTGGAAAGGTGTGAGCAACCGTGAAATCCAACATGCAGACAACATCCCCGTGTGTAAATGGTCATGGATGATGTTTTCTATCGACTCTAAAATGATATTGACATCCTGGGCTAGTTGGCGAACGGTTATGCGACGACTCTCTAAAATGGCGGCTTCCACTTGCCGGGTGGTGTGTTCATCAATGGCGGACTGTGATTACACGGGAATGGGAGCCGTTTCCAACGATGTCCGACCACACTTGAATTGACAATATCAGTGTTTGACTACATCATACGATGGTGCATCCTCCCCATAAGACTCTTTCATCTCACCGAAAGTCTCCCTTGGTGTGCGGCCTCTCAAGTACAGAAACGTGAAGGCCGCTCTGCATTCAGCTGACTCCATTACCACACCTTACTTCACCGAGGCACGTGTAAAAGAGAAACTGTTATGAGTTCAGAGATGCAAAATTACACATGACCGATAGAAATATGTATCACTATGAATGTACAATGTCAGCCTTCTTCAATAAACAGAAGTAAGTCAGTGGAAATCGTCAATGAACATCCCTCGTATGAACGCCCCTGTCCCAATCCACCTCTCTCTTCTCTACTTCATGTGTTTCCCAAACTCACATCGGCTATCACATGTGTTGAGCTCGTCTGGGTCCCCGCCATTCTAATGGTGACAAACGAACTGCAGTGTTCCCCCAGTGGAAAGGACGTTTAGTCCATGAACCGCAGTTTAACCAAGCATGATCTACTTTTCCCCCAGACAGCCATTCCACCAAGTTGCTAGCTACGTCTGCAGACTTCAAATTCCATATTGATTCTGTCTTGCGAAACCTTTCCACTCCCTCCCTCTCCACCTCTGCCAGTGTCTGCACTTATCTCCTGCAGACAGGGGAGCAATGGTCGCGATTATTTTCAAAACATATTAGGAGATGTTCAGCCACCTCTACTAACGACCCTGATCATGATCCTGTTTTCGTATTCCCGGTCTGTCTGCTGCATCATCTCTGTACACCAGTGATCGCAGCACGTTTTAGTTCACTCCAATGAATTATGCTGATCTGTGTAATGAGGCTGCATGCGTGGTTGTATGTATGTAGTCGTTCATTTCTCTGTCCCTGTCTTTGTGTGTCGGTCTCTCTGCAAGTTGTCTTCTTTGTTCACACATACACAGTCTCTGGCCTACCTGCCTGTCTGTCTGTATGTATGTCTCTGTCTCTGTCTCTGTCTCTCTCTCTCTCTTGTCTGTGAATGTAAAAAAATAAAAGAGTAAAAGAACGTAAAGAACGTGTTCTTTCCTCCACTGTAAACATCAGTGGTTTGTTATCTTTTAAATTTCCACTTCGTTGACTATGTGTCCTCTTTCGATTTCATTTGTCTTGTCGAAACCCTTGTAGAAGAATGTAAGTCTTTAGTATTTGAATGTTACATTGAAACCTCAATTCCCCTGACAGCGTGGCTACATGATTAAGAATGATTGTCAGAAGGTGACTTACTACCTTCTTCCTATATCGATAAATCAGCGTCAACGCGTCAACACAGGCACGAATATGAGCCAACAGGACTGTGATACTTTCTTGAAATTATTTGTCCGGTTTTTCGCAGACGACACAATATTTTTTAAGAGACTGCCACAGATTTACAGAAGGGTCTTACTGCAATAAGACAGCATTGTGAAAATGGACATTAAAGGTGAATGCTAAAACAATTTCCAGGGGTAAAGTAAGAACATTCGCTGATGTTTACATCGGTGAGGGAAAACAGAGTTTGTGGGTGACTTTCAGTACTTGAGACTGAAACTTAATTATGATAGTAAAATGCATGTTGCCCAACGTGACTTACGACCGTGCTTTGAGAGCAGCGTTTGCACTTCTGAGGAGAACTTGCCTGCTGAAGCTTCCTGTTGAGCAAGATGCTTATTTCACAGTGTTACCAAATGATTCTGTTACTGGGGTACCAGAGTTTTTACAATCAACAATGCACTGTCTGTTAACAAACAAGCTAAAGCTTCCTGCTGGTCAATATGCTTATTTTACAGTGTTGCCAAATGATTATGTAACTGAGTTATCGAGGTTTAGAACAAATAACAATGAACTTAACTGCCTGCTAACAAACAGCGTTTCAACAAAAATGTCAAACGAACTATCTGCACCAGACAAGCTCTAGAAACGCAGAGGAGTCATTCTCCTTTGCCCCTCTCTGCCTTCCACCTGTTTTTTCTAACTCACTCTACATTGGCCATCAAATGTCTGGTATGAGATCTCATTACCATGACGGATGGACTGGGATATCTATTTTCCCCAAGTGGGAAGAGCATTTGAACGCGTACAGCTAGCGTTAACTAACCATCATTCTTCTGACAGTCATTTCAGAACATTCCCGGACACTGTTCAAGCCGTCTCCACTGACTTCAGTTTCATATTGATTCTGTCCTGAACCCATGATTCCGATTCCCCTTCCCTGTCTGCACCATCTCTTGCAGACTGTGGCCCAGTGGCCGCACCGTGTAATTCCAGTGAATGCTGCTGATGATGCTGTGCAGTAAAGTTCCCGTTCATGCGTATTGTGTGTATTTGCCCTGGGCCCAGCGCTTGGCTTGCTTATATCACAAATTCACATAAGCTTACAGTTGGGCCAACAGCAAAGTGAGAGCTACATGATCAGTGGTTTCTCTGTTGCAGTGGGAAGTCGTTTACAGCTTAGTCTTTTGTGAAGGACTATGACTCCGAAATTAGGAGACAATATTGCACTGGCTCTCAGTGCCGCAGCCTTGAGGCCTAGTTGGCCTTTAGGATCCACACCAACCCAAACTGTCCTAAAAAATTTTTCGGTTGAGAGAGTGGGTATGCAACTTGACCCAGACACTCTCCACTATAAACACATTCTGATGCCTCCTCTCCCGTTCTAGTGGTCATAGTCGGACGCGACTATCACACACACACACACACACACACACACACACACACACACACACACACACGCACACACACATAATGTATTTGCCCACTCTCTCTCCTCCTCCTCCTCCTCCTCCCCCTTCCCTTCATTTCTCTCCCTCACCCTCTCTCTCTCCCTTTCTCTGTACTCAAGCAATTTGTCAAGTATATGTCAGAAAATTGTCATATTTGTTTGCCACTTGCCCCCTGTGCCCCATCCTCCTCCTGTTCCCCCTCTCCTCCTCCGAACTCTTCATCTCCATCTCTCTGCCTCTTTGTCTGCTGAAGCTATTTGTCTCGTACGTGTCAGAGAAAATCACCACAACTCTTTGCTTCTCTCACTCTTTCTTTCTTTCTGTCTGTCTGTATGCCTCTCTCTCTCTCTCTCTCTCTCTCGCTGTCTTTCGCTCTCTCTCTCTCTCTCTCTCTCCCTCTCTCGCTGCCTTTCACACACACACACACACACTCTCTCTCTTATATTGCTTTCTTTCTTTCGTTAACTTGTAATTTGTATTAATTCGTTTTCCTTACGATCTTTTACCCATTTTCATAGGCGTGGGCTAGATGAGAAGAAGAATGAAAACATCACTGCTGGCTTATTTGATTACGCTCGGGGTAAAAAAAAAAAAAATCATTCCTTCGTTCAGTCATTCGGTCGCTCGTTTGTTGTTCATACACCCATACTCTCTCTCCCGTCACTCATTCCCTCTACTTGTCTCTGCCACATACTTCCTTTCTCTGCTTCTTTCATTCTCTCTCTCTCTCTCTCTCTCTCTCTCTCTCTCTCTCTCATCCTCTCTTTCCCTCCATCTCTCGAACACCAGTTCACCAATTCATTAAATACGTATCAGAAAACCATCACAACTAAAATCAAATTGGCATGAGAATCGTATTTAGGGAATGAAATATGATTTGTGTTAATGCCTTATTCGGGCTCTCAGCTCAGGATCCTCAGCTTGGAACGTGTATGTCAGCAGAATGGAAGAGAAAAAGATGGGTGGTGTATGATGTAAGGACAGACAGACGCTGCTGGATCATCCTTGCTGTCTGTAGTTTAATGAGAAACTGCCATCCATGTCACCAGTTATATTGGGTACGGGCTAGACTTCGATTAATAATGATAATGATAATGATATTTATATAGCTCTGAATCTTGTGCAGAAACAAATCAAAGTACTTCATTATCATTCTGTATTTTTGTTGTTGACGTTGTTATTGTTTTTCTTGTTCTTGTTGCTGTTGTTGTTGTTGTCCATTTCACTGTGTCTGCCTCTGTCTGTCTGTCTGTCTGTCTCTCTCTGTGTAAATTTTCCAGTCAGCATAAATTAGCATTACTCATGGCTTCTCGGCATGGACAGACCATTCGCAATTTGTCAATTTATTTGTCTAAAGCATTCAGACTGCGATCAACTCTGGTGTCTTAGAACACTGAAGTTTGTTCTTGATGATATGACCGCTTATTTCTTGTTGTTTTTCTTACATGATCATGTGTATGTACCCCTTCATGAGGGGCAATGGCCTATACATGAATAAATCATCCGTATCCGTATCTCTGTGTGTGTGTGTGTCTCTCTCTCCGTGCCTATCTGTCTGTCTCTCTCTCCGTCCAACTTACATCTCT
This sequence comes from Babylonia areolata, assembly GCF_041734735.1. Taxonomy (NCBI): domain Eukaryota; kingdom Metazoa; phylum Mollusca; class Gastropoda; order Neogastropoda; family Buccinidae; genus Babylonia; species Babylonia areolata. The sequence goes on from NC_134899.1 coordinate 13,092,929, forward strand.
ATTTTATTTTCATTTCTGGGTCTCTGTCTTTTCCAGATCCTCACCCACCCCATACCTATTTTCTTTCTACCCTTCCCTCTCGTTAGTGTATCATCCTTGCTAAAACCACTGACCAAGTAAGGAAGGACCTGCTATGAGCAAAACATTCAGGGTTCTAACAAACCTTGGGGAATGTAGCTTGTGAATACGTGAATTGTTGCAGCCTCTTCTTGTTTTGTTTGACTGAGAAGCCCGTAACAACTTTACAGCTGTATGCAGGCAGCCAAAGAGCTCAAAACATAATTGATTTTTTCTTTTTCTTTTTACGGAAGGGAGAACGAAACTATGTTCAAAGGAACCACGCCAAACAAAAACGACATTTCTTCTGCAACTGCTGAATCAGTAAAACTCGGCAGTACACCTATCTGTCTTTTCCAGCTTAGCCAAGAACCTTGGTGTTACTGTTGTCAGCACACTTCCCATGCAACGGTTCATCAGTAAGACTTTACGATCTTGTTACTTTCTGTTTCGAAGGATCAGACACTGTTGGCAAATATTTGTCTACTGACGTCACATCCGTGCTTGTCGCACCTCTCAGTCTCTATGGTAACTTTCTCTCTCTCGTCTGCAGTGCCGACTTCATCAATCAATTGACTACAGCGCATACAGAAATCTACTGTCCTAAGGGTGGAGGTAGGAGATCCGCCTACATCCTCCCGTCTTAGTTACTTCATTGGCCTTCTTGTCTCAGAAGTAATGATGTAAACAATCAGCATCCATCGCTGTAAATACGTACACACAAAAAGTGTTTCTTTATACATGTGTCACTGTCTTCACACTGTGCACCTCACACCAGCCGCCGAATCATTCCGCCTACACACTGCCTCCTGTTCAAACAGTCGTCGACCCATTCTGTCTCTGAACGAGCTCCCTTCTCAGACCACGCTTTCTCGCAGATCCGACGCTTTCTCGAACATTCCGAGAAAGGGTGGGGATGGGCGTGAGGCTGGGGTTCCCCACGCTTTCTATTTATTTGTGAGAAGGAGTGGGAAGTTTTAATGTGTATACGCACGCAGAAAATCAAATATATACGTTAAAGATCCTGTAATCCATGTCAGCGTTCGGTAGGTTATGGAAACAAGACCATACCCAGCATGCACCCACCCCCACCCTACCCCGAAAATGTAGTATGGCTGCCTACATAGCGGGGTAGATATACAAAAGGGTCATACACGTGAAATGTTACATATCTGTCTGAGTGTGTATGTGTGTGCCTGACATTTGATTGAATGACACAGGAAACGAATGATGAGCGCTCAGTGGCAGCCGTCCGTCGGTTCCACTCAGGTAGGCAGCCTGTTGCGCAAATGAACCCGTGTTTGTAAAGCGTTTAGAGTTTGGTCTCCGACCGAGGACAGGCGCTATATAAGTATTCATATCAATCAATCAATCAGTCAATCAATCAAAGTGTTCCTGGTTTTATTATCATTATCATTATCAAAACATGTCCTTCGTCATCCGTGTCAGTCTCTTGTCTTTTCGTGTAAAGAAAAATGTGCGAGAAAGCGTGGGCTGAAATCTCCCTTTCTCTTCAGCATCATTTTGTCAGCCCCGGAAGCTCGCCCGTTTTCAAAACACTGTCTCTGTTCACCTCTGATTTTGCATGGCAGTGTAAGCGTTCTCTTCCTTTTGTGTCAGTCCCCACGTTTTCTTTAACCTGGTAATCTGTTTCTGAACGTGCATGTAAAATTATAAGTGCTTTATTTTTGTTGTTGTTGTTGTTGTTGTTGTCGATTTTACAAACTCATACCATCCTTGCTAGGTGTTTATGTGTGCGTATGTGAACGGGTGGTCGGTATGGTGATGTGTTGTTTTTACAAACACGATTTAGCGCTTTGATACACCATTATTGTCATTATTCTTGTCGTTACTGCTATTGTTGTTAGTAATAATAATGATGATAAATACTGAATAATGATGATGATGATACTGATGATGATGACGATGATGATGATGATGATGATAATGTTATCATCATCATCATCATCATCATCATCATCATCATTAGGAGTAGTGGTGGCGTCTGTCTGTCTGGAGTTTCAGTGCTTATAAAATATAATGGAAGTCAAAACATCCTTATTTCTAAGAACAGAAACAAAATACGGGCTCTAGTGAGAGACTGGTAGTACCGTTATGAATTGACTTACAGACTGCAGTTTTTATACGATAAAAGAATCTTCTAAAATCATTAAAAGCAATTTAGAATGGTTCCATTTTTTACATATTCTTTTTTTTTCTGCGAATTGCGAATGGCGTTTTTGTCTTGTTGAGCAAATTATTAAGTTTAATCGCCTTTTTACTACCAACTCAAAAAACAAAACAAAACAATATCCCCCCCCCCCCCCCAAAAAAAAGAGAGAGAGAGAGAGAGAGAGAGAGAGAGAGAGAAATATATGTATGTGAACAACACAGCTTAAACGATTAACAACAACAACAACTTAAAAAAAAAAATAACACAGAAGAAGCTAGCAAAGACTAAAATATGAAAGATATGAACAGGATAAAGCAGTCCATAGAAATCCCCAATGTTAACTAACGCAAACAGGTTCCAGCCTGTGCAATCCAAGCAGTCCCCGTGGAAGTTTTGGTCAGACCACCATTCACACACAGTTCAACTCGAGGCAAACTTTGGTTTGGAGTTTAAAACGTCTAACAAAAGAAGCGGAGCAGGAAGAAGAAGAAAAAAAAAACACACAAAAAAACCCAGAACGATGAAAGCTAACACAAGAATCGATGGGGGAATAAAAGGAAAAGGAAAGAGAAGGTCCGTTTTTTTTTTTTTGTAACGACTGTCGGGGAGATTCATCTCTGAGACTGTGGGAAGCTCTTTTCACAGAGAGAAATCGAACTCGTAGTTTTTTGGGATTTTTTCCCCTCCGTCAATTATTTTTTTTTTCTAACCAAATTTAGGTGGTAGGGAGACTTAGATATCTGTGACGAGTTTTATTCCGTCTGGGGGTACCTCGCAGACTGCTTGGAAGACAGACTACTGCCAGGGTAAAACAAAGCAAAAAAAAAAAGAAGAAGAAAAAGAACAAGCCCAAAAACTATTCTTAAAAACACTAAAAAAAAAAAAAAAAAATCATTGAAAAACCATAGATCAATGTACGTCACAGCACAAACTAAAGTACGGGGACTATAGAAAGTTAGCAGTAGCTTAATATTGGATTGATCTCTTCCCGAAAACGGAGTATGGCTGCCTAATTGGCGGGGTAAAAACTGTCATACACGTAAAAACCCACTCGTGTACTTGCGAGTGAACGTGGGAGTTGCAGCCCATGAAGGAAGAAGAAGGAATGATCAAGAACTGGACTTGTTCCATGAGATTTCATTTCTGGTTGTGTTTCTATCTCAAGATGTCTCCATGCTCTTTCTGTCTTCCTCTACCCCCGTCTCTCTGTTCGTCATTGTAATGCTGAGCCATCTCCCATCCCGGACTTACTCATTTGTTGAATCTTGTAGTGTTGCTCGCCATGTCAGTTAGAGTGTTAATGGAAGGGATGGAGGATAGGACGAACGATGAGAGAGAGAGAGAGAGAGAGAGAGAGAGAGAGAGAGAGAGAGAGAGAGAATACGAATACGAATACGAATACGAAATTGTTTATTCAGATTTAGGCCTAAGCCCCTTACTGAAGGGGTAAGTCACAATTATATCAATCACACAAACACTTTTCAAAAACACATTGTTAAACATTTACACTTCAGATGCTTGTTATGTTTGACAATCTATGTTGATATTATGATCTAAGTTATAGCAATACGCAAACGCTTTAAGGCATTGTAAATGTATAACGCCACATTGCACAATACAGTTTCATTTCTGGATGACATTAGCAAATTGAATCTAAAGCGGCATGGGTTATTATAAAACTTAGGCTGGATATGTTTCAACCTTAAGTCAAGTAAACAAGGACAACAAAACATAAAATGAATTTCATCTTCTTCTGACTGATGGCATAAACGACACAACACTTTCTCAGCTCTTTTTTCACTGCATCTTAAACGATGACAGGCAATATCTGATACACCAAGCCTAACTTTGGTCAAAGCACATTTCACATATCTATTCATTTTCATTTCAATGTATGGCTCCACATTATTTGTCAACTTAAACATCTTATATTCAGCAAATCTGTCACTACTCTGAATGTGGTTATGCCAGTCCTGCCATCTACAATCAACAATTCTTTGTTTGAAATATTTTATGAACCATGAAACATTTTCAACACCCTGGTTATCCCAGACATAAGAAAATCCATAAGAGCACAAACACTTTCGAATACCTGTAACCCAAGTCTTTTTTCCGTTATTGTCTAAGTTATACAGCATCATGTAAGCCTTGTATGGTAATCTATAATTATTCATTCTAGTTATCTTTAGCCAGTATCTAATACACTTTACATATGAGTTTATATATATTGGATATCTACCAAGTTCACCATAAATTAAATCGTTGGGTGTTCGCCTATCAACATTTAAGAAGCGTTTCATGGCAAACATGTGCAATCTTTCTATTTCAACATCATTCTCAAAAGCCCAGATTTCTGCACCATACTGTAAAATAGGCTGTACCTGAGAATCAAACAACTTAGCAAATACTGTGTATGAGCTACAATCTAATCTATATATAACATGAAGTATAACCATAACAGCTCTCTTTGCCCTGTTTACTAAATCTTGACAGGCATAAGTAAAACTGAGTCTGGTTGAAAAAAAGATCCCAAGATATTTATACACATTTACCACTCTTACAGTTTCATTTCCATATGACCATCGTTCACGTCTACCTAGATAACCACCCCTACGAAACACAGTGATATTTGTTTTTTCCATGTTTACTTTTAAGTCCAATTTCATTGCTGCTTCATATAAACTATTCAGCTGTCTTTGCAAACCTACAACTGATATTGATAACAAGATCATATCATCAGCAAAAAGCAGCATAAACAACTCTATCAAATCAAAAGTCACTCCATGTCGTCCATTTTCAACAATTTCAAGGGCAATCTCATTCACAAACAACGAAAATAGAACAGGACTGCACACATCACCTTGTTTCACGCCTCTTGTACAATTCACAAAATCTGATAATTTCGCTCCACTTCTTATCCTAGCTTTAACTTCTCTATACATACTTTTAACACATCTATACAGTTTACCTCTAATTCCATTTTTTAACAAAACCGGCCATAGTAACTTCCTAGAAATTGAATCAAAAGCTTTTTCAAAATCAACAAATGCAACATACAATTTTTGATTATTGGCAAATTGTTTTTGAACAGCAGCTAATAAAATAAACATGTGATCGATAGTACAGTAATCTTTCTTAAAACCAGCTTGATGTTCACCTGTTATGTTATTCAAATTAACCCATTCCTGTAATCTGTAATTAATAACAGAACTATACAGTTTGCTACTTATGTTACATAATGAAATTCCTCTGTAATTGTTCGTGTTATTGACTTTACCTTTCTTGAACAATGGTAGAATAATCGATTCAGACCAACTTTGTGGATATATGCCATTATCAAATAAATGATTAAATAGTCTAACTAAAAACGTTATTGTAGAATCCCCTGCATTTTTGAAAAACTCACCAATTAATTCGTCAGGTCCAGCTGATTTCCCAGTCTTCAATTTTCTTACTGCTAACAATACTTCTTCTCTTGATATTGGTCTGTTTATTCCTTCATCTCCTTCACCTACGACATCTTCATCTAAAATATCATCTTCACTGTACTCCTCTGCTTCCTTTTCAAGGACATTTTTAAAGTGATCAAACCACTGAGAGAGAGAGAGAGAGAGAGAGAGAGAGAGAGAGAATCGGGAGTGACATACAGAGATGGACAGACTGCAGTCATATATACTTCACCACACGTTCAAACGCGTGCGCACACACACACGCGCGCGCGCGCGCACACACACACACATGCACACACACACACACAACAACAAAAAACTAAAGTTTATAAAAACCTTTTGGGTTGTAATTGAATCCTCTTAGTTTTGATACGACGTTTCGGACCATAGGCCCGTTGTCAAGTGATGAGAAGAGGACAGTGTGAAAAGGAAAGCCTGTGTGAGGAAAGGGTGATGACATCTCACTGCTTTCTGTTTTGGTGGGCCATGCACACTAAATACTTGCTGATCACCATTCAGTGCCATACGTATTCACTCACACACACACACACACACACACACACACACACACACACACACACACACACACACACACACACACACACACACACACACACACACACACACACACAAAACAAAACAAAACAAAACAAAAAAAAACACGTCGTGTCAAAACTAAGAGGATTCAACTACCACCCAAAAGGTTTTTATAAACTTTAGTTTTTTTGTTGTTGTTGTGTGTGTATGTGTTTGTGTGTGTGTGTGTGTGTGTGTGTGTGTGTGTGTGTGTGTGTGTGTGTGTGCGTCTCTGACCACGTCTTTGAAGAATCCCGCAGTCATTTTTGTCTTCTTCCCATACACACACACAAATATACTCACACACACACGCACGCACACACACACACACACACACACACACACACACAACCCCCCCCCCTCCCCCCGCACCTCCCCCCCCCTCCCTGCCCACACACACACACACTCACATTTGTACACACAGATGCGTGCGCGCATAACACGTTCGTTTAAGGTCTGTATACTGGGAGTCGCCAGCATATTGTACGTGGATGGAACAGGATAAACGGGAAAAAAAATATTTAAAAAAGCACACAGTCCATGTATAATCACCCAGGCAGTACGTCTCGGAACTCAGTCTTCTGAAAATGAGCATGGCCATTGTCTGAATGCCACACGGATTGGGTGACAGACCACCGAAGGTCTTTCGGAAATCCAGCGAGTGAGATAATCAAATCCGAACAGAGTTGAGTTTGAGAAGATAGAGGTGGCGATGAAACGGTGTCTAGAATTGATCCTTGCATAAAAATGGACTGCGTTCACAGCTCTTTTGAATCGATCATAAAGCGTTTTGTGTGAGAGATCGTGAGGTTCTGAAAATATGGGTGAATGCGTGAACATAGTTTTTGCGTGTGTGTGTGTGTGTGTGTGTGTGTGAGGCAGACAAACAGAGACAGCCATACATAGTGAGACAGGGGAATGAGAGACAGACAGACAAACAGACAGACAGACGGGTGTGTGATGGTAGGGGTGGTAACGGAAAAGCAGGGGTGGGGGTGGGAGGCAGGAGGAGAAAGTTAATACTCCGAGCCAGAAGCGACATTACCCGTACTTCGCTATACAACGAATACCGACGACACATGTTCTTTTCGTAGCGTAGACACAGACTCTTTTTTTTTTCAAATGGTCGACACAGACACTTTTCCATAAGTTCGACACACTCTTTTCCATAGGGTCGATACACACTCTTTTCAAAAGGGTCGACACACTCTTTTCCATAGGGTCGACGCAGACTCTCTTTTCCAAAGGGTCGACACAGACTCTTTTCCAAAGGGTCGACACAGACTCTTTTCCAAAGGGTCGACACAGACTCTTTTCCAAAGGGTCGGCAGACTCTTTTCCAAAGGGTCGACACTTTTTTTTTTTTCCCAAAGGGTCGACACAGACTCTTTTCATCATAGGTCGACACAGACTCTTTCTTTCATACGTCGACACAGACTATTTTTCCAAATGGTCGACACAGACTCTTTTCCAGAGGGTCGACACAGGCTATTGTTTCCAGAGGGTCGACACAGGCTATTGTTTCCAAAGGGTTGACACAGACTTTTTTTTTCCAAAGGGTCGACGCAGACTCTTTTTTTTCCGAAGGGTCGACACATGCTATTGTTTCCAAAGGGTCGACGCAGACTCTTTTTTTCCCAAACGGTTGACACAGACTCTCTTTTTTTTCCAAAGGGTCGACACAGGCTATTGTTTCCAAAGGGTCGACGCAGACTCTTTTTTCTATAGGGTCAACACACTTTTCCAAAGGGTCCACACCGACTCTTTTTTTTCTTTTTTTTTTTCAAAGGGTCGACAGATTCTTTTTTTCCAAAGAGTCGACTCAGACTCTTTTTTCCCTAGGGTCGACACAGGCTCTTTTTTTTTTTCCAAAGGGTCGACACAGATTCTCTTTTCCAAAGGTTGACACAGACTTTTTCTTTTCTTTTCAAAGGGTCGACACAAACTCTTTTTTTCCAAAGGGTCGACACGGACTCTTTTCCAACAAGCTCCACACAGCCTGAATGAATGGTTAACTTCTGTTTCTCGTGCATCTCCTCCAAGCCCCTAGTCGGCCCCTTCTAATTTCCGTCCCTTTCTGTTGACTTGCATGTCTGATGTGATTTCAGACAGGTTGCCACAGAGGCAACTGCCACAAGCTGCACCCCGTTGCCCCCATTCCCTTCCCTTTGGTCGAGAAGATTTTTTTTTTCTTTCTTTTTAGCTGAAGTTGATGAATGGATGCAGAGAGAGAGGGGGGAGTGAGGCAGAGAGAGAGAGAAAGAGAGAACTCAGAACTCGGAGAGAGATAGAGAGAGGAGTGACATGCAGGGATGGAAAGACTGCAGTCATGTATACTCCACACACACACACACACACACACACACACACACACACACTCTCTCTCTCTCTCTCTCTCTCTCTCTCTCTCTCTCTCTCTCTCTCTCTCTCTCACTCTCTCTCACTCTCTCACACACACACACACACACACTCTCTCTCTCTCACACACACACACACACACACACACACACACACACACACACACACACACACACACACACACACACAGATACTGGCACAATATTCGTATATTCGTGTACGCACATGTAAATCAAGTTGTCAAGTTCGTCCACTGATTCAGCAAGATTCATGAGTTAAAGGCTGTGTCTTACCGACCAGTAGTGACAGAGAAAAGATAGTGTGGGCAGGGTAAAACCAGGTTAAAACAAACATTGAGAAAATACAGTGTTCGAATAGGGAATTGAAAACATTTTACAGCGAAAAGGCTGTCCGGTCTGATTTACGTTGTTGCTCCGATGTGGGAAGTTCTTATGTCTATCAGTTCAGATCGATTCGATTCTTAAGTCGTTTCGTCTGGGGAATAGGAAGGCAAGAAATCAAGATGTCTGTATCGAGGTCTAACTTGACCGGATACTTTCCCTCTCCCATTGCCCCCACCTACCCACCCACACGCACGCACGCACACACACACACATACACTCTCACACACACACACACACACACACACTGTGTGTGGGTGGGTGTGGGTGTGTGTCCGCGCACGCGAGTCAAAGGCATTGTTAAAAAACGACCGCTTCAAATCGAAGCATATATAGTTGGAATATGATTTGATATCATTTATTGCTTGTGCTCCACACTGGAAAGGTGTGTCCCGATGATTTAGCTTCGGGTGTTGTGGACGTAGATTCGGTTTATGACAGCTATAGATCGATCATAAATTTGATACTTTTTTTTTCGGGGGGGGGGGGGGGGGGGCGGGGGGGATGGTTCTGTCTGTAACAGTATTGTCTTACCAATAACAACAAGAAAGGCAAGGCCTTCAAGACTCACTTGTGATACACTTTAAGAAAATAGAAAATAAATAAATAAATGAAAACTTATAAAAATTAGTTTGTTGAAATATGTTCTCTATTCTTTATTATAATTATATAAAGGTTCGCGCAAAAAACAAAAAAACAAAAAAAATAATAATAATAAACTCAACAGCGCAGATTCGACCCAAGGATGTTCGGATTGAGAAAGGTTTGTTTTTTTTTTCCATTTGGCTGACGCGGGTTCAACAATGACTTTCAAAAAATATTATTTAAGCATGTACTTAATAATAAATCGGTAGCGGCAATCGAAGTGTTACCGCTTTTTAATTCATGCTATTTGGGTCATTTAAAAATGTCTTTTAAGTCCGAGGTAAAGGAGACGATCCCACACACTGCAATATGTTTCCGTTTCTTTATAGATCTGCAGAGATCCGTGTTCGACAACTCTTTGCAGCAGTCACTGAGAAACTACGACACGGTCCATTCAGTTTATCTTGTCTGTTCATTCTAGTTATTTCAGTATCCACTTTCAAACATTCATATGCAGTAAACACGTCAATGATTATTTAAGAAATTCTTTTAATTCGGCGGTAAAGCAGAGTTGCCATCGCGTCAGGCTTTGCATCAGTTTTGTCAAGATCTGCACAGACCAGTGTAGACAAGGACTATAACTCAGTCAAACGGTCGATTCAGATTTTCTTTTATGTTCATTCTGGTTAATTCAGTGTCCACTTTAGAAAATTCATATGCAGTAAACACGTCAATAATGTAGCTAGTGTCACTGTATGCGTTCTGTCCAGAACTTGTATTTCTTTGCTTTTAACTGCGAAGAAGAAGAAAAACGGGGTCATAAGATTGTCTTCATTCGGGCAGCTGCAAAGGGGTAACAGCGTTTTCGGATTCCGGATCGACGGGCGCAATAGCCGAGTGGTTAAAGCGTTGGACTTTCAATCTGAGGGTCCCGGGTTCGAATCACGGTGACGGCGCCTGGTGGGTAAAGGGTGGAGATTTTTCCGATCTCCCAGGTCAACACATGTGCAGACCTGCTAGTGCCTGAACCCCCTTCGTGTGTATATGCAAGCAGAAGATCAAATACGCACGTTAAAGATCCTGTAATCCATGTCAGCGTTCGGTGGGGTATGGAAACAAGAACATACCCAGCATGCACACCCCCGAAAGCGGAGTATGGCTGCCTACATGGCGGGGTAAAAACGGTCATACACGTAAAAGACCACTCGTGTGCATACGAGTGAACGTGGCAGTTGCAGCCCACGAACGCAGAAGAAGAAGAAGAAGAACAGGATTCCGGATCGAGAATCAACGAAATAAATTGCTGATGATTCGGAAACACGGCTAAATTCGGGAGACTAACAACCCGTTATTGGTATGTCTGTGAAGACTTTTTTCCTTCTATTTTTAAGCCAAATTTGGTATTGGCAGAAAAAAGTATTTCCAGAGAAGTGGCAATGTTAAAGTTTACCACGGACACACAGATACACACACAGACAACCGAACACCGGGGTATAACATAGACTCACTTTGTTTACACAAGTGAATCAAAAAGGAACTAATAGGATCAATAGCGATACTTTTGTCAAGTACAAGCTTTGCGAATTGCTTGGTTATGCGCAAATTTTGAACATTTGACTTTTCTTTCTTTTTTCTTTTTTTTTTTTTTTCATTACACCCATTATGATGCTTGCTAGAAAATGTTAAGTGTGTGCATTTTTTATTTCATAATATAATTCTTTGTCAGATGAAAAGACACAAGCAACGTAACACACTTCCATCGAGGATTTAGCGATCAGCCAGCTGGAAGCTGATTGAAGGAATGCTTTAATTAGTGAAGTAAGGAAAGCAGTATAATTCGTGTAATGCCTTGGACAAAACGTTTAACATTATATTCCGACGTCTTATTTCGTTCCTGTTCTTGATATAATCCTTTGTGGCCAGCTTTGGAAAGTCATCGGATCGTGATTTTTCTCCCTCCCACTGACATCAAGAACACCACTAATTTGTAGGAGGATAACGGTTCACTACAATTTCCGACATATCTTATGAGTCCACGGGGTATTGAACTTAACTGCAGGCATACGAATGGCTCTCTGGCTAAGATGTATTTCGTATGGCTCCTTCTTTTTTCTTTTTTTTTTAAGTGGATCAAATTCTCCTTTTCTCTATGTACTTGGCATACGTCACAGAAGCTAAATTAAGCAATGACCTAAATCTTTCACCAGGACTCTCTCTCTCTCTCTCTCTCTCTGTGTGTGTGTGTGTGTGTGTGTGTGTGAATACTAAATTCAAGGCGTCGTTATATCGGGTAGACTGATAAATATCAAATTTTGGTGTACCGCATATGCACACATCAATAATGCTCTTCTGAAGTCTTCGTGGCGTTTTGCACCACCGTTAACGCTCACATTCTTGGAACTCGTCTGTGTGTGTGTGTGTGTGTGTGTGTGTGTGTGTGTGTGTGTGTGTGTGTGTGTGTGTGTGTGTGTGTAGTGTGTGTATGTGTGTGTGTGTGTGTGTGTGTGTGTGTGTGTGTGTGTGTGTGCGTGTATGTGTGTGCCTGTCTGTCTGTCTGTCTGTCTGTATGTCTGTATGTATGTATGTGGGGGTTAGGGGGTGCAGACAGGAACGACATGAAGAACTTCTATAACGGCCTGAAAGAAGTCTACGGTCCCACCACCTCCGGATCTGCTCCACTCCTCAGTGCTGATGGTTCTACCCTGATCACTGACAAGGACGGGATCTTTGAGAGATGGGCTGAACACTTTGACAGCGTACTGAACCGCCCCTCCACCATCAATGATGAAGCCATCGACCGACTCCCCCAGGTGCCAGTCAGTGAGTCGTTGGATGCCATTCCAACTTTGGAGGAGACCCAGAAAGCTATCCGTCTGCTATCCAATGGCAAAGCCCCTGGCTCAGACTCCATTCCAGCTGAGGTCTACAAAGAAGGTGGTATGGCGCTGACTGAGAAGCTTCATCAGCTGTTCCAGCTCATCTGGCAGCATGAGGCAGTTCCACAGGACTTCAAAGATGCTTCCATCATACACCTGTACAAGCGCAAAGGAAATCGTCAGGCCTGTGACAACCATCGTGGAATATCCCTGCTGTCCGTCGCAGGCAGGACTCTGGCCAGAGTGCTACTCAACCGTCTCATAGCGCACCTTGAGCAAGGTCTCCTACCAGAGAGCCAGTGTGGCTTCCGGAAAGAACGCGGCAGCTCCAGGAGAAGTGTCAGGAACAGAACGCCAACCTTTACTCCACCTATGTCGATCTGACCAAGGCCTTCGATACTGTTAGCAGAGATGGCCTTTGGAAAATCATGGCGAAGTACGGATGTCCCAGAAAGTTCATCACCATCATACGGCAACTACACGATGGGATGCTGGCCCGAGTCCAAGACAACAGAGAGACCAGAACCATTCCCTGTCTCCAACGGAGTCAAGCAAGGGTGTGTTCTTGCCCCAACCCTGTTCAGTCTCATGTTTTCAGCCATGCTGATAGATGCCTTCAGAGACGCTGACGTAGGCATTGGCATCAGATACCGCACAGATGGCTCACTCTTTAACCTCAGGAGGCTTCAAGCAAAAACCAAGGTGAGAACAAACACTGTCAACGACTTCCTGTTTGCTGATGACTGCGCTCTCAACGCTGCCTCCGAAGCTGACATGCAACACAGTGTCGACAAGTTCTCTGCTGCCTGTGACAACTTTGGCCTCACAGTCAGCACAAAGAAGACTGAGGTGATGCACCTGCCAGCTCCAGGAAAGCCTTACGTTAAACCAAACATCTTCATCAACAGGCAAGGACTGAACGCGGTGGACAAGTTCACATACCTGGGCAGTACACTCTCTCACACAGTTGTCATCGACGACGAGGTGAATGCCAGACTCGCCAAAGCCAGGGCTGCCTTCGGCAGACTCCATAAGAACGTTTGGAACAGAAGAGGCATCACCCTGGAGACGAAGCTCAAAGTATACAAGGCCATAGTTCTCACCACACTGCTCTATGGATGTGAATCATGGACGGTCTACAAACGCCACGCCAAAAAGCTGAACCACTTCCACACCACCAGCCTCAGAAAACGTCTCGGCATAAAGTGGCAAGAGAAGATCCCTGACACAGAGGTGCTCACTCGTGCAAACTTGCCCAGCATCTACACCATCTTGATGCAGGCCCAGCTGCGCTGGGCAGGCCATGTAGTTCGCATGCCAGACCACCGGCTCCCCAAGAAACTGCTGTACGGCGAACTCCAACATGGCAAGCGCTCCCATGGAGGCCAAAAGAAGCGCTTCAAAGACACTCTGAAAGCTTCTCTGAAGGCCTTCAGCATCAGCCACGACACATGGGAGCTGAATGCAATGGACAGACCAAAGTGGCGTTCAGCTGTCCACAAAGGCGCCAAATCCTGTGAGGCCAACAGAATCGCTGCAGCAGAGCAACGCAGACAGGCCAGGAAAAGCAGTGCCAGCAAGTCCCCGACAGCCGCCACCATCCCCTGTCCACACTGCGTCAGAACCTTCCGGGCGCGGATTGGCCTGACCAGTCATCTGCGCACCCACAGAGCCCAACCCACCAACCCCCAGGATGACTAGATGGTCCTCGTCGATCCCGACGGACGAACCACACATGTACGAGTAGTATGTATGTCTGTCTGTGCTTCGTCTTCTTGTACTTCTTTTTTTTTTCCCTTCCGATTGTGTTTATAATCATGATAATGATAGTTATTTTTTGATGGTGATAAAGGAGGACTGTGACAAACAGGAAAGAATGGGAGGGGCGGGCGTTGATATTTGTTGAAATCGAAGTTGTCGGAAGAAACAAGAAGCATGGAATACGAAACTGTTATTTCCTTTTCTTGTTTCCTAAATCCAGGGATCTATTTTGAAGGCAATTTTCGTGGAGGTTATGACCAGTTGCCTGTGGTGTTCGCTGATGCGTGCATTGCAAAAAGCACGAAACATTTCGCTTGATCATGTCCCTGAATTCAGGATATTAAGTTAGGAAAGTACCCTACGAAACGTACGTACTGGAGTGATACCAAATACACATCCAAAGACAAATTGAAAGACGCTAAAATAAGACAGGGTAGAAAGGAGAGTGGGGTTGGGGTGGGGGTTTTGACATTTGGCCCATTTAAGTTTTTTTTCTGGAATTGATTCTTTCCTCAATGTGACATCTTTCCCCCCTCTCCCTCTCCTTCCCCTCCCCATGTTATTCCAAAGGATGCTGCAGAATTTTTGCTTTGGGGCTCACTTGTCTCCGTCTCTGTTTTTGTGTGTCTATGTCACTGTTCTCTCTCTCTCTCTCTCTCTCTCTCTCTCTCTCTCTCTCTCTCTCTCTCTCTCTTTGTGTCTCTGTCTCTGTCTCTGTCTCTGTCTCTCTCTCTCTCTCTCTCTCTCTCTCTCTCTCTCTCTCTCTCTCTTGCCTGTGGCGTTCGTAGATGGGTGCATTGCAAAACGCACGAAAAATATACTGAAACTATATGCTGCGTGTCCTTTAGCAAGGACAAATTGGAAGAATGGGCCATGCATAAAATCTTCATCCTTGAATAAAAAACGTTTTGAGTTCCGAGTTTTCTCTCTCCCTCTCGCAGTCTGTCTGTTTCAGTCTGCTTGTCTGTCTGTCTGACTCTGTCTCTGTCTGTCTGA
>NC_134899.1:13115660-13118160 GCF_041734735.1 Babylonia areolata
GTGTGTGCGTTGGAAATGGGCAGGCAGACTGATAAAGAGGGTGAGGGAGAGAGAGAGAGAGAGAGAGAGAGAGAGAGAGAGAGAGAGAGAGAGAGAGAGAGATAATTTATTTATTTATTTATTTTTTAAATACATAGAAAGGTAGCAAGCGAGAGAACAGAGAGAAATAGAGAGAAAGAAGAAAAAACAAACAAACAGACAGATGGACAGTGAGACATACATACATGATACATAGAGACAGACACACAGACATATTATGTGTCGCATATGCAAAAACAGATACGGAGACACAGTTCCATAATCTAGAAAATAAAGTAAAAATTTTTAAAAAGGCTGCCGCCAGAAAGTAAGACGCCCCACCCCCTTTTAAAAAAAAAAAAAAAAAAAAAAAAAAGTACACCAATTCATACGGTCACCAGAGGCTCCTTCATCACCAGTGCACGCGTATTCTTTTCTTTCTTTTTTTCTTTCCACTCACAAGCAAGGGTTGTGTGGTGATTTCATTTCTCTCTCGCCGTTGTACATCAAAGCCTCGAGACAAGCCCCCACGCCCCCACCCCCACACCCCCACTTCCTCCCCCCTCTCCCTCTCCCCCTCCCTCTCCCCTTTTCTAATCTATTTCCTTTCAAGCTACAGACGGAACAGGTTTAACGTCGTCACGGACTTTTCTTCAGTCAAACACGCGAGCGGAGGCGGACCACACGTCACGTATTTAAGTATTTACATATTCCATTCCGTTCCGTTTCATTTCGTTCATCGCGTCTGTCGGACACCCTGTTCAGAGATCGGGTGATTCATGACTCGATAAATGGTCGCAGCTAGAAGGAAAAAAAAAATGTTTGAAAGAAAGAAAGTGGAAAGAAGAGAGAAAGTGACGGGTGGTGGGGGAAGAGGGGAGAAGGAAGGAGGGAGGGAGGGAGGGATAAGCAGACAGACAGACAGGCAGACAGACAGACAGACAGACAGGCAGATGGATATAACTATGGACGGACATAGATGCAGAGACAAAGCGTAAGGGAGTGGAGGGAGAACAAGAGAGGCAGATATCTAGATGGACAGAGGTAGGACAGTGGGGTCGAAAGAGGGTGGGAGGGGCAGAGGGACGGAGGGAGGGAGAGAGAAAGAGAGAGACAGAGAGACTCACACACACACACACACACACACACACACACACACGTGTCGGAGAGGGGGGCGTGGTTCGCGCGTGCGTATCTCTCTGTGAGTGAATATATATATATATATATATATATATATATATATATATATATATGGGTGCGTGCGTGCGTGCGTGCGTGCGTGCGTGTGTGCGTGCGTGTGTGTGTGTGTGTGTGTGTGTGTGTGTGTGTGTGTGTGACAGAGAGAGAGAGAGAGAGATCCATACTGGTTCCTTGTTATTCCCAAGACTGTCTGACTTCTGTATCGAATTGTAGTCAATTGGCAATGCCCGTTTTATTTCATTTGATCTCACTTTACTTATTTTATCTGTATTATCTTACCTTTCTCTTTTTTTTATTTCATAACAATTTATGCTGCCTCTACCTGCTGCCAACCAACACGTGCGTGCATTTTGGGTGAGCTACAAAACGCCCCAGGCATTCAGTTTTCTCCTTCCGATCCCAAGACAGCACTGACTTATAGTGTTTAAATCAGTCTTGACTGACGGATACAGTTATTCACACATGACCTGTAGCCAACGTACATAAATTCTGATTGTTCATGTCAGCCTCCTGGATGCTAAAAGCTTCCGAATCGCTGTTTGGTTGTTGATGTTGTAGATGCTGTTGCTGTTGTTGTTGTTGTTTTCATATTGATTTTTTGGGGGGTGTTAGCAGTTATCCCTTTCCAATTTTCATTGTCATTTCTACCACTGCAAATCAACACCCATGTAATCCCACGATTTCTCGCAGTCCCACGATTTCTCCCACTTTAAGAAGAATTGTGGGATTTGCGAGAAAGCGTGGTCGTTCCTCTCCTGTGTTTTCTCTCAATTGTGAGAAATCATGTGGGAGAAATCGTAGGAAATCATCCTTATTATTATTATTTTTTTTTTTTTTATGCATTCAATTTTTGTTTACATTGTACAAATCTTAATTTTACTAAATAATACAACTAAACAGTACGAATATAATACATTAGATGAACTTAATGCATTGCATGGAAAAAAGTGTTTTTATCAAACATGTTTCCTATGTCATCAGACTCTGTTTCTTGTCCTTTCCCAGTGCAAATCTTAGAGAAAAATGAGAGAGAGAAAAGGACAGCTTCATCACTTACTGGATTATGCCCCAACCTGTCATAAAAAAATATCAACAAAATCGGAATTCACAGTTGAAAATAATAAACCATAAGAGATAATACCCTGGATGAAACGTAGGCCTACAAATTTACAGTCTTGACTTTTCTCAAAATGAAGTTCTTTTTCACTTCATACGACGTTAAGAAGTTCTTGTACTTGGCTCTACACGTTATTAGTTTAACAAAATACTCAATTTTCATATC
>NC_134899.1:13123160-13125660 GCF_041734735.1 Babylonia areolata
ACAGGTGGAGTGGATTAAAGGCAGATTCTACAACAGGTGGGATGGATTAAAGGTAGATTCTGTGATCAAAACACCATCAGCAAGAATAGGTGGGATGGATTAAAGGTAGATTCTACAACAGGTGGGATGGATCAAAGGTAGATCCTGTGACGCGGCATAGTGTACAAGGTGCATTGGTTTTGGGAACATTAAAAACAAAATAATTTAATGCGGTGGCGATACAATCAGCTGACATGGTCTCACAAGGTTATGTCCATAAACAATTTTGTATACTCCTTTACCAGGTAAGGAACGAAAAGAAGAAGAAAAAAAAAACATGTCCAACGCCGCTCCTATCAACAGTAGGGTAAAAAAAAATTCAATCAGTTTTGCTAAAAATGATATTCATTTTACAAAATCAAACAAGTAGGTAAAAACATAGAACGTGGACCCTGCAGAAAAAGAAATCAGACAAACGAAGACTTTTTTTTTTTTTTTGAAAGATTGCTTGACATTTATTAACCTATGACATAAAATCGGGGTGAATGTAAATCAATACCCAAAAAACATCAAACAGACGGAGTAA
Organism: Babylonia areolata; assembly: GCF_041734735.1. Lineage (NCBI taxonomy): Eukaryota > Metazoa > Mollusca > Gastropoda > Neogastropoda > Buccinidae > Babylonia > Babylonia areolata. The sequence continues at coordinate 13,123,726 of NC_134899.1, forward strand.
AGAAAACGGAAATCAGTTTCCTGTCGTATCTTGTGCAGAATCTTTAAGAAAGCAAAGCGCTGTTATTTTTGATAGATTACATGGTCATCATCATCATCCGTTTGACGTCCACAGTCATCATGTTGACTATTCTGACCGTTTGAATCCTACAGTTTGATCCTATGAGTTGGGATTGTCATTGTCGCGGTGATGTGAAGATGCACCAGCCACTTCAAAATCTCTGAAATATAAAACCATGGTAGATTTGGAAGTGCTGCTTGAAAATCCCCAAATTTGACATAACCATTTCAACTCTTGTGTTTGACGAAATACGAATGTTATGCCCATACAGCCCACGACTGATGCAGCCTGTATTGTTTGCGATGAAAACCACCATTGCCTTAATAGCAAACACAAATCATGCTAGCATTTCTTACTTCAGACTTTAAAAACAGGCCTTGTTGCAGACGAAACAACCGTTTCCGAAGTTCAAACCGGGAGAAGCCAAAGTGTGACAGAACATCAGATCTTTGTTTTCAACGTCACAAAGTCCATGCAATTCTTCACCTTGATCTTTATATGACATGCTGACGGCATCCACTTCTGGCATAAAACGTCAACAGTTGAAAAGGAGAGTGCAAACACACACACACACACCACACACACGGAGAGAAATGAATGAGCAAAGAAACCAAAAAGACTCATAATGTAGGTAGGACAACCGTCTCTGAGGCTGTCAGCGGAAAACAACTGCTCACCACTGCAAGACCAGACCATGACCACGTGAGTGAACAAGTGTTTACCTCACTGTCACAGCATGCGAGGAAAGTCCCACGCTGTTTTATTGTTGTTTTACAACCCCATGCTTTCTCTCACACAAACTTTCTCTCAGAGCTGAGACTCGGTATCTCCATATTACTCCTCTCCTTCCGTCTCTCCACTGGTTGCCTGTTTCTGATCAATACACCATAACCTATCCACGGACTTTTTTCTTGCAGTCAGCGGGTATCTTTCTGAACTCCTCCCATTATTATCTATACTCCGAGTTGCAAACCCTATTCTTCTTCTGATACTTAACTTCTCATAATACCTCACGTCAGAAGTAAGACCTACGGACACATGTTTTTTGTTTGTTTGTTTGTTTTTTTGTTTTTTTTTGTTTTTGTTTTTTTTTAACCATTTTCATTTCACTCGCCAAAAACGTGGAACACACTCCCTGAAAACCTTCTGAAAAACATTTTGACTCCCTCACTTCTTTCAAATCTGGTCTCAAAACTCACTCTTCCCTCAGCAGTAAGTTTCGTTGTGTCAGGTCCACTCCTTTGCGTGCTGTGTGCTTCACTATGTGTGTCACTATATGTGTGGCATCGACGTGTTTACTGAATATGAATATTCTGAAGTGGATACTTAATTAACTGGAATGAACATTAAAGAAAAATGGATCAAAGGGTTTCTTTCAGTTTCAATGAGCCTGTTGTCAGACTGGTTTGTGCAGATCTATACGTGTTGCAGTGTGCCTGAGGCAATGTCAACATCTCCTTTACGGCCGAATTAAAATGATTTCTTAAATAATCGAGATATGTGAAGAAAACATGATTTAAATGGTGTTATTACCTCAAATACAATTATATTTTATTGCGCTAAAGAGACCCATAGCATTAGATATTAGATTTGGTCGACCAGTGACGTCAGATGTGGCATGGTGTTGGGGATGAGATTATACATATTTCTGAAGAGATCATGTTTGGTTTGATCCCCGTAGCAGGCCTGATGTTTGTTTGTTTGCTTTTTTTTTTTTATCATACCAATCTTATCAATACAAGACCAATTTTAACGATATTTTTCATCTACCCCCCCTCCCCCTCCCTTCCGCCACCCAACCCCTCATATGATTCCTTTACTGGATCTAGCGTGTGTCACAAATGAGTCTTGAAGGCCTTGCCTCTCTTGTTTTTC
>NC_134899.1:13138160-13145660 GCF_041734735.1 Babylonia areolata
AAGGACCATACCAGGTACATACGACTCATTTACCAAAGTGCAGAAAATATTGTATGTGTCGTATGAATGTGTGTGTGTGTGTGTGTGTGTGTGTGTGTGTGTGTGTGTGTGTGTGTGTGTGTGTGTGTGTGTGTGTGTGTGTGTCTAAGTGTCTGTGTCTGTGTGCATGTCTGTGCGTGTTTGTGTTTCTGTGTTAATGTGCACATGATGATAAAACAAAACAACAACAACAACAACAACCTCTTAAATGTGCACATGGTAATGAAAAACAACAACAAAGAACAAGGCAACGATATGAACTCAGATGTTCTGAGACAGAGGCAGACAGAGAAATAAAAAGGGGAAGAGAGAGCAAGTAAACAAGATGGAAAGAGAGAGAGAGAGTGAGGGAGAGAGACAGAGACAGAGAGAGAGAGGGGGAGAGACAGAGAAAGAGGGAGAGGATGAGAGAGAGGGAGATAGAGACAGAGAGGGAGAGAGAGGGAGATAGAGAGAAAGACACAGAGAGAGAGAGAGAGGGTGGTGGTGGTGGAGGGGATGTGAGGGAAGGGGGTGCCAAGGAACAAACAACAAATTAGGGCATCTGACCAGAGGGAGATTCGGCATCAGCCCCGCCATTGATCTTCAGCAGACTATTCCCAGAGCTAAAGGAAGGCTTTGAAACTTTCTACCTCCTTCCCTCCCTCTCTCTCTCCCTTTTCCATCCAGCCTCTCCCTCCCTCCTTCCCTCCCTCCCTCCCTCCCTTCCTTTCTTCCTTCAAGGCCCGATAAATTCCTGTGATTCCTTCTGCTTCACTCCCTGACGTACAGGTTTCTAAACGTAGTTACGAACATTTCAGCTGAGACATTGCCCTGGGTCATATTTCACCCAGCACAGGAGGTCAGTGACTGTGCTTTCTGCCTGTCGGTGTTTTTTTTTTGGTTTTTTTTGGGGGGGGCTTGGTTGTTTTTTGTTGTTGTTGTTTTTTTGTTGTTTTTTTTTTTTTTTTTTTTTTTTTGGTTTGTTTTTTCGTCTTTGCTTTTTTTTGTGTGTGTGAATACTTTAACGATCCATCGAAAACGGCAAAGAAAGGGGTCAGTGACAACCTGAACATATGTGTCCCCGGGGAGGGGATGCGGAAGGGAGGGAAACAGAGAGATATAAGAGGGAAACACACACACACACACACACACACACACACACACACACACACACACACACACCAAAAGAACATGTACTTTATAGCTTTTTTTTCAGAAACTTTTGTAAACCATTATTATTTCTTATAAACTTTTGTGAACTGACGTCTTCAGACTCGAGAATATGACTCAGGTTTTCTATTTCAAAATGTATTAAAAGAATGGCAAGTGTTTTTATTGGAAAGTTTATGACTTTGGAAACGTTATGTTCAAACCATGTCTATAGCACTAGATTTTAAAGATTATGTACGTATATATTTATCAGAACTCTCTCTCTCTCTCTCTCTCTCTCTCTCTCTCTCTCTCTCTCTCTATATATATATATATATATATATATATATATATATATCTGTCTGTGTGTGTGTGTGTGTGTGTGTGTGTGTGTGTGTTGAATGGAAAAAAATAAAGTTAAAGAAAACGGCGGGGCTTACTTTTGATAAGAAAACAATAACAATAACAACAACAACAACTCCAGCACTCACTTTTGATGTGAGGTGTGTTGCAGCATGTATTGTCACCCCTGCACGTATTGTCGCCCCTCTACACTGGTGCTGTTGTGAGGAGTTCGTGAGTGAGTGAGGGAGGAGTTGTGGCTTAACTTTTACGACCCAGCGTAGAGTCGTTGAAGGGCTGTGCCGTCGCAGATAAGTTCACACTCACACACACACACACACACACACTCTCTTCTCTCTCTCTCTCTCTCTCTCTCTCTCTCTCTCTGTCACTCACACACACACACACACACACACACACACACACACACACACACACACACTGTCACTCACACACACACACACACACACACACACACTGCCACTCTCACACACACACACACACACACACACACACACACACACACACACACACACACACTGTAACTCACTCACTCACTCACACAGACACACACAGTGACAGTAGCCAAATCTGACCAGTTTTCAACATATCCACTCTTTACTTTTACGGTTGACTCAAGATCCCGAACCCACTGGCTGAGAAGTTGTAACGAACATTTCCGTGTAACCCAGTGTGGCGTCGTTGAAGGGATATGCCCTCGTGGATAAGATCACACACACACACACACACACACACACACACACACACACACACATCCGCACGCACAAACACGCGCATACACATACACGAAATACACACTCACACAAACAAGCTCACAACAATCTCATACGCACGTGCGCACACGAACACACGCACACCACAGCAGTGCAGAGGGTCGACAAAACATGCCGCAACAAGGTGTCCAGCGTTTCAGACTGTTGGTCTGTTTCCAGCGTCTGTGTTAGTGTTAATGAGAAATGACAATGGAAGAAAAGGTGTGACCTGAAAGAAGTGTTAAACACACACACACACACACACACACACACACACACACACACACACACACACACACACACACACACACACACACACACACACGCACGTGTGCGCTCCATGCTAATTAATTTTTGAGTGATGTGTTCTTAACCCCACCCCCGTCCCACCTCCTCTGCCCCTACAAAAAAAATGTCCCACCCGAATTGTTCGGAGCTGCTCTTTTGCTTTAATGGGAATGTCCGTCTTAGCTGGCAACCAGGGAGAAATAACCATACCCCAATGAGCCCTCCGCAGTGTGAAACAGCTGTACACATGTTTACTTCCACAAAACGGCTAACACGATAACCAGTGAGGAGTGTTCACACCCTCCCTCGGTCTCTTTCCCGGCGCTAATTAGGTTTGAAAGTTAAGAGTTACACCGGGGATGATTTGTTATGCTCCTCTTCCCCTTCCATAATTATGGAACACGAAGACATTTGGGCCTGCATTTATTTACTGTTGACTCTCTCTCTCTCTCTCTCTCTCTCTCTCTCTCTCTCTCTCTCCATTTACTTGTCTTTATCTATACTTACCTATGTCTGTCTATCCCTTTTTTTCCCTTCCACGTTCTTCTGATATTTTTTTTTCTTTTCCAGATACATACACGAAAAAGGTGTAGAAGTGTATACACTATAAGAACGTTCTTTTTTCATGGTAAAGGGCAACCTGCGATTGCATTTCGTGCTTCTCAAGCCCCCTTTTTGGGCCTCCCACCCGCCATCCACCCTCCATATGATTGACTATCATCTGTGTCGACCACATGGTCATCTGCCATCATGTTCATTATTCCAGACAGAACTAATCGAGGCGGACGTCTGCATTCTTGTTGAACAAAACTTTTCCCATTGAAGCTCGGCGTTTCGAATGGAAAGCCAACAGCATTGGTCCTTTTCGGATTTGCTTTGTATATGTGTATATATATATATATATATATATATATATATATATATATATATATATATATATATAAGTCTGAAATTGATATTTAGAATACATTAAGATGTTTTTTCATCACTCAACCAACCTAAAAATGGCAATTTAAGGGCTGATACAGAGATGTAATAACGTAAATGCTACACAATGGTACCCCCAAACCCTGCCCAGGTTCAGAGGAAACAAAATATATGTATTTATACAGGCATTATTGGCGTGGTGTTTCGCAACTTTCTTGTTGTTGTTTTGTTGTTTTTTTTGTTTTTGTTTTTTACCTCATAGTCAGCACCGTTTCCGTGGCATCACTCCCACGCCACTCATTCCGAGTTCTCGTTACACAGCAACACCCGGTTTCGCCTGTCGCAGTAACTGGCGCCGGCAGTCAACAGAGAACTATTGAGGTCAGGTCGCTAGGAGGCCACACGCTAGAGGCGACCCTGCACGCCAATGGTGTTCAGACGTGCCTGTTCTGATTCAATGTACTTGGAACAACACTTGCTACTGACGACAGTAATTGCTTAGTCGCGGAGCCAGACTGAGTGAGCGACCCCCATACCCCCGAATGGAGACCTCGACCACGTCTCTCCAACTGCAGTCTACCATGAATCTGCCGACACCGAAGACCTCAACAGGACTCACCCCAAGCACGTACGTTGAATGTGATTGAAACTTAGGTTGTCATGAGAGTATGGCATGGAAGGCCACATCATTTTGGAACAATTTTGTTTTTATTGACGATAATGGAGGAGGAGGAGGACAACGATATTGTTGCTACGGAGGTCCATTTTAGGTTTGGGACTACGTGGCAAGACTGTACTCTACGTTTCATTTGATACTGTTATCCCGGCGTTAACCAGGCTCGAGAGATACAAACACTTGCATGTTGGTCAGGAAATTTGAGCAACACACACAGACACATCCGTGAAGTGGATGATACTTGACTCTGTGGCCCCAGTCTTCCGATAATTAAGCCCCTGACACACTCAACGAGGAGCCGATCGAGGGCTGAATAAAAAACCACCTCCGTTGAGAATCGAACCCGCGTTCTCCCGGCCGTCAGTCCGAAGTTCACTACTCTCTCTCTCTCTCTCTCTCTCTCTCTCTCTCTGTGTGTGTGTGTCTCTGCCTCTGTCTCTGTGTCTCTCAGTTTATGTCTCTGTTTCTCCCTCACCCATTTTTCTCTCCAACTAGCCCAATTACCATTTCTCTGACCATTATTTTTTTCAGATTATTTTTTTCTTGTCGAGTAACCATGGCATACAAAATACGGTACGTAAGCAGTGCAGCGGTGTCATTGACCTATAAAAAAAAAAAGTTAATAAAAAAAATTAAAAAGAGTGAAAAAAAACAACCGGCGGCAGTGTCTCAGTGACGCTGGATTGGAGTGTTCTCAAACTACGCTAAACCGTCATGTAACGATCAGGCAGAAGGGATTTCAGGGGGCTTCTTGGCCTGAGGGAATGGGACGGGGGAGGAGGGGGCTGGGGGCGGGGGGAGCTGTGGGGGTGGGGGGGGGAGCTAGAGATGAGGGTGGGGTGGGGGGGGTGGCTGGCTTGGATACAGGAGTTCACAAATCTTCGGTACTGGAGACAGTCTGCTTGCGAATGAAAAGGATGGTGTTTGGACTGATGGTAAGATGGCCGAAATCTAAGATAAGATAAGATAAGAATAACTTTATTATCTCCACCTGGAGAAATTTGGTCAGGTGCATTATCACAACATAGACAAGTAAACAACATGGGGACCATAACTGTAAAAGCCAACAACAGCCCCAACAAATATTACGAAGATACAAATGTAAAAAATATCACATACATCGTTTCATACATACATCCACACACTGCAGGTAATAACTAGTATTCTTAATGTAAAAACAGAAAGAATTAAGAAACATTATTTGAATATAATTATAAACATAGCCTACTATACTGCACATTGATTATAATAGATAAGATAAGAATAAAGCTGAATTGCGGAAAACCACAACCAGATAACCAGCACACACCCGCACCGCACCCCCCCCCCCACACACACACACACACCCCACCCCACACACGCAGATAACTTGATCAAACAAGAGTAATAAACATATGTTCTCAAATAAAAGCATTTCACATATTCGCTTTTAAAAACATTGCAATTAATTATTACATCGTAATTATTAAACAGAAATATATTTAGAATATGGACGTTAGCATTAGACATATTCATTGTACATTCATCTTGCATATTGCACATTATTCTTCCTACATATTGCACATTCATTATAACAAATTGTCACGTTTTAAGCTCAGTAAACACACACACACACACACACACACACACACCACAACTAGAACAAGGTACAGCCTATCATGCACGGACTTTCACACGTCTCACATGAGAGTGCGCGCGCGCACACACACACACAGAGTTCTCAAGAATTTAAAAGGTGGATTGAACGTGGAATAAAAGTCTTCAGAGCTCTCTCTCTCTCTCTCTCTCTCTCTCTCTCTCTCTCTCTCTCTCTCTCTCTTTATGTCTGCCTTTCTCTTCCTTTATATATCTCTCTCCGTCTCTGTCTCTCCTCCGCCCCTCTCTCTCCCTCTTTCTCTCTCTTGAAGGTAGTGTTTTGTGTATTTATCTTAAAGAATTGGATCATAGCATTGTGATTTAATGTGCTCTAATCCGTTTAATAACACTTGAACAGTTTCGCCTCATGCTATGTTGTGTTGTATTCGTTCATTTTGCTTGGGGTTGTAGGCCTATGCCATTAAAATTTATTGTTTTTTGTTTTTGCTCTTTCTCTCTCTCTCTCTCTCTCTCTCTCTCTCTCTCTCTCTCTCTCTCTCTCTCTCATGTTGCATTTGTCGATTGTGCCATCCTCACACACACATCCCCATGTTTTGAATTATGGCCAACGGCCGATGCTCATTAAACCATCATCGATTTGAAATTCAATTTCTCTCTCTCTCTTACATGGATGTTTCAATTTTAGCCCCTCTGTGTCTCTCTCCCTATGTTTTTTTCTCCTTACCCATGAAAAACACACACACACACACGCACGCACGCACACACACACACACACACACACACACACACACACACACACACACACGTGCGCTCTGTCTCTCTCTCTTACTCTCTCTGTCTCTCTCTCTCTCTCTCTCTCTCTCTCTCCTTCTCTCTAATGTGTTATGTAAATCGCTCATTTAATGAAACTGTTTGTCACATGTGTATGGTTGACTGAGAACCTCCCTCACCCACCATCCCCCATTCTGGTCTATGGTGCGGTGTGTGTTGTGTGTGCTTGTTTCTTTCATTTTGTTCATTTTTTCATGTGCATTTTACTAGCACCATGCATGTGCTTGTGTGTGTGTGTGTGTGTGTGTGTGTGTGTGTGTGTGTGTGTGTGTGTGTGTGTGTGTGTGTTCTTTTTCTTCTTCTTTTATAAATTATTATTTCGATCCCCCCTCTGTTATGTATTTCTACCAACACCGTGCTTTATTTCTTATTTAGTATTGTGTACTTTAGACCCTGTTCAGTGCGGGGACTTATGTGCTTATGTATTATCCTCGAAATAAAGAGTTTTTGTCTTCTCTCTCTCTCTCTCTCTCTCTCTCTCTCTCTCTCTCTCTCTCTCTCTCTCTCTCTCTCTCTCTCTCTCTCTCATGTTGCATTTGTCGATTGTGCCATCCTCACACACACATCCCCATGTTTTGAATTATGGCCAACGGCCGATGCTCATTAAACCATCATCGATTTGAAATTCAATTTCTCTCTCTCTCTCTTACATGGATGTTTCAATTTTAGCCCCTCTGTGTCTCTCTCCCTATGTTTTTTTTTTCTCCTTACCCATGAATAACACACACACACACACACACACGCACGCACGCACGCACGCACGCACGCACACACACACACGTGCGCTCTGTCTCTCTCTTACTCTCTCCGTCTCTGTCTGTCTGTCTGTCTGTCTGTCTGTCTGTCTCTCTTTCTCTCTCTGTCTCTCTCTCTCCTTCTCTCTAATGTGTTATGTAA
>NC_134899.1:13150660-13153160 GCF_041734735.1 Babylonia areolata
CTTGTTTTATCTCTGTTGTTTCTCTCTGTCTGTCTCTGTTTCTCTATCTGTCTCTGTCTGTCTGTGGGCTTCTCTCTGTCTCTCTGTCTCTGTCACTGTCTCTGTCTCTGTGTATCTCTCTCCATCTCTTTTTCTCTGTATCGCTGTAAAAAAAAAAAAAAAAAAAAAAAAAAAAAAAATATATATATATATATATATATATATATATATATATATATAGATAGATAGATAGATAGATATATACAGACACACACACACACACACACACACACACACACACACACACACACACAGCTACATCTCAGTTACATCTCCGTGCTCTCTTTATCTTTCTCTGTATGCGTGTACACCTGTCTGTCTGACTGTCATCATCTGTCTGTCAGTCTGTCCGCCCGCTGTACCTTCTTTCTCTATCTGTCTGTCTATAAATATGTATCTCTGCATCTTGTATGCTTCTATTTGTGTACAAATCTGCGCATCCATCTATGTATCTATGTATATGTTTGTCTTCATGTATGAATGTGTCTATGTATATGTTATCTATATATGCATCTTTTCGTATTTATATGTATATGTATTTATATATCTATCTGTCTGTCTACCTGTGTCTGTCTATCCATCTACGTATCTTTATACCATTACATCTTTCAATCTGTATATTCAACGGATGTGATTTAACTCTCTCTCTCTGTCTCTCTCTGTCTCTCTAATTTCCATGTATCAAAATTTATTTTCCATGCGATCAAAAGGAGAAATCATATACTCAGACCTAATTAAGTAGAATTAATGTCAAGTCCATGAATATTATGATATTGTGTCATCTATTCAAGTGTTATAATACCCCTTCCCATGCCCACCCCCAGTCCCCTGGTTTTGAATTGTGGTCCATGGCCAAAGTTCATTAAAACAATTTCGTTCGTTCGTTCGTTCGTTCTCTCTCTCTCTCTCTCTCTCTCTCTCTCTCTCTCTCTCTCTCTCTCTCCTGCCCCCCCCCCTCTCTCTCTCTCTCTCTCTCTCTCCATTCCTCCTTTGGTTTCTTCTATTCTTTCCTCTGTTTCATTTTGTTCTGTTATCATATTTCATCACACGCCCCACACAAATATATCCCTAGGAATAGTCTAGGAACTCCAGTGAATAATAACATTGTACAGGATACTGAAGTGAGTCTGGGACCTGATGGAAGTGCAAATGAACTGAATCAAAACGTTCCAGCCAGTCCCGCTATCAAGAAAATATATCTACGAAGAAGAAATGAAGTACATCGTTTCCCTTTTGTTACTCCTGTCTCTCTCATCACAACTTCTTCATGTGCTTGGGCTGAGAACAAAATATTCGTGATGTTTTGTAATTTTGCTTGACATTGTAACTTTATGACACGAATGATTTTGATCTTGATTATGCAATGCTTTATTTGTGCTTCCGTCTTTTTTCTTCTTTTTTTTTTCTTACATAATAATATTCCGCTTCAGAGTTGTTGATGAGAGGTAATTATAAATGATGACCGTTTCTGAGAAAACGACAATATTCCAATACTAATTTTATAGCCGAAACGTTTAGCGAGGGTTTATGGCTTTTATCCTAAACAACATCTTCATAAAAAAAAGCGGCTGGCAGGAAATGTCTTGTCTTTTCGTTTCTTGAGCAATTTTGCTATTGATGTTACCGAGGAAAAACAGTTCAGCACGCACCCACGCTCCCACACATTCACACCACGCACACGCATATATCTATATTTCCTGTTTCTGTCTTTGCCTCTACGTCTTTGTATCTCTCTGTATCTCTGTCTGTCTGTCTTTGTCTCTGTCTGCATCTGCCCCTCTCTCTTCCTGTACCTCTCTCTTTCTTTCTTCCTCTCTAAATTGATTCTGATTAGTCAGTTTTTTTTTTCTTTATCTACTCCACTTTCCAGCATAAATATTGCTATCAACAGTTTCTATTTATCTCTGTCTGTCTGTCTGTCTGTGACTGTAACGCACGCGCGTATGTTTGTGTGCATGTCTGTCTGTCTGTTCCTCCCTCTCTCTTCCCTTCCCCCTCTCTCTCCCCCCTCCCCCACCCTCTCTCTCTCTCTCGCTTTCTTTCTGAACAGTTCGTAAAAAATCCAGCGAGTCAATTTCCGCATTTCATCTGTTTCTAACCAAACAAATTCCGTGCTTTATCATCATCCCTTCTCCATCACGCCGGAAGAGAATTGGAGAGCGATAGAGTGAGTAAGAGAGAGGCGTTGAGAGGGGAGAGATACAGAGACAGAGAGACTAGAGAGAGAGAGAGAGAGGAGAGAGAGAGAGAAAAAAAGGAGTGACAGGGAGACAGAGAAAGAAAGAGGCCGGGGGTTGGGTGTGGGTGTGTGGAGGGGGTGTGGTGTGTGTATGGGGGGGGAGAGGGGGGGTGTGGAGAGGGGGGAATGGACAGATGAACAAATATACAGACAGACAGACAGACATCTGGGCGGGCGGACGGACAGGCGATTGGACAGAGACACAAGCACACACACAGGCAC
>NC_134899.1:13155660-13165660 GCF_041734735.1 Babylonia areolata
TGCTGCTGCTGCTGCTGCTGCTGTTGTTCGCGTGCGTGATACTTATGTTTCACTTTTTTTGTACACATAAATGTTAAAGGGGGGACGCTATGGGTGCCTTTAGAGGAGGGGGTGTTTGTTCGAAATCAAAATTGAAATCTGACCCTGACTAAATTCTAACCAACATAACACAAATTAAAAAAATAAATAAATAAAAAATAAATAATAATAACCCAGAACACAGGTGTTTCTTCGAAATCAAAATTGAAATCTGACCCTGACTAAAGTCTAACCAACATAACACACACACACACACACACACACACACACACACACACACACACACACACAAAAACCAGAAAGGGAGGCATAAAAACCTTTCTTTAAATGGTGGTGCGGGATCACATCGAAATGGATCAAGGAGATTTCGGGTCACAAAGCCTTCGTCAGATGACAGTTGCAGGTAAGGAAGTGCGTGCAGGATTAATGGTTGAGATGGAGTCGCCAAGAAGAGAGAAATTGGAAGGATGGGGTGGTGGTGAAAAAAAGGTGAATGGACTCACTCACCAAGGGGAGATAAACTGGCGGTAAAATGTGATAAGGGGTGAGATTGACTCTCACTGAGGAGAGAAATGGATAGGGTGGGGTGGTGGTTATGGCGGGGAGGCTGGGGAGGGTGGGGGGGGGGGGGGGTCGTTGATGGTGCTACCTTCATTTCTTTGTATTGAGCCCAGCACCTCTTTTACAAGTCCCTCTCACCCAAAGATTCTGCACTCAGTCTTTTACCTCCCACTGTCAGTTAGAAAGGGGATATGACCCGAAAGCTTCTTTTGGATCCTGCACCACCATTTAAAGAAAGATACTTGTGTGCCTCTCTTTTCCGTTTTCGACCCATTTGTGTAAACATCGTGAGTCTATGTTATAATCTGGTGTTCGATTCGCTTGTGTGTGTGTGTGTGTGTGTGTGTGTGTGTGTGTGTGTGTCCATGGTAAACTTTAACATTACCATTTTCTCTGGAAATACTTTTGTCTGCCAATATCAAATTTGGTTTAAACAGGGTAGGAAAAAAATGTTCACAGTCATACCAATAATAGGTTGTCATTTTCCCGAATCAAGCCATATTTCCAGATCATTAATGGTTTATTTCTTTGAGGCTCGTTTCGGAATCCGAAAACACCATATTACCGCTTCCCAGTTGTCGAAATGCAGGCAATGCTTGGCAAGAAGATGGAATGACCTCGTTTTTCTTATTCGCGATTGAAAGAAAAAAACAAACAACAAATTCTAGACAGAACACACAAAGTGACACCAACTGCACCATCGACGTGTTTACTGTATATGAAAATTCTAATGTGGACGCTGAATTAACGAGAATGAACATAAAAGAAAAAATGAATTGAACATTTCACTGAGTTTTGTTCAGCCATGTCCAGGCTGATCTGTGCAGATCTTATGTTTTTTTGTTGTTGTTTTTTGGTTTGTTTTTTTTTTGTTTTTGTTTTTGGGTTGTTGTTGTTTTTTTGTTTGTTTGTTTTTGTTGCAATTAAAAGAAAAGAAATACAGATTCTGGACAGAACACATACAGTAACACTTACTACATCATCAATATGTTTACTGTCTATGGATTCTTACGTGTGGATACTGATTTAACTACAATGCACATAAAAGAGAAATTGTATGGACCGTGTCATCGTTTCCCATTGTAACTGAGCCTGTCGAACATAGATCTCCGCAGATCTAGAAAAAAACGGCTACATGTTGCCATGTGCTTGAGGCAATGGCAACGTCTCCTTTACCGTGGACTTTAAATAATTTCTTGAATACCCGAGACATACCAAAATAGCACGATTTTTACGGCGTTATCACCTCAGATACCGTAACCGATTCATCACGCTATAACAACATGATTTGATATCATTTTTGAACGTCATTTGTAGACGCAGGTTAGCACTGTAAGACTGTTTCCCCTCGCCCGAACATGCTTGGTTCGAATCTGCTTTATGGCTGTTTATTATATCCTTAAGCTTCATGATATCAATTACATAACACATTTTAACGATTTTTTATTTAAATTTTATTCTGTGTTTTTGTTTATTTATTCATCTATTTATTTTTAGTCTTGAAGGCTTGGCTTCTTGTTTGACTTGTGGACTGGATCTGGCAGCCAACTATTTTCCATCATGTTTTGCAACATCTACCCAGTCCATCAGTACTGAAAGTATGAACCCTTTAATTGACACTGTTGTTCTAAATCCAGACATATGTCGTTGCCCTGGAAAACAACTCGTCGTGTGGTTCGAGGCTGGCAGTTTGTTAGTCTGAAATCTTCGTTGCCGACTTTATGAGTTAGGTGTGTAATTTTTCGCCCACACCGTGATGTAGTATGTCTATAATATTGACCAAAGACCTGATGTATTGCGTCTGTGGTCTAGGCCGTAATTGGAAAAGTACCAGAAAAGCATAATCTATCACTTCTACAACACATCCTGGACTGAAAACCATCTGATGATTCTAATGGACACCCAGGGCAAGATGTACAGCATCCACGCTCCTTCCATTACATTCTCCTAATAAGCACTGATGGTAGGGATGGTGGACCGCTCCTTGTAGTGATAATGGATCAGAGGTTCTGACTGGTTCTTTTTGTACGACACTTCATAAGTACTGAATGGGAACAGAGAGGCTCTTTTTAACAGGCATCTGCTGAGGTTTCCCAGAAGAAAAAAAAGTAATGCTGATGGATGGGATAATGGCGGGTGAAACAGGCTGAGAAGGACAGAGATCATCAGCCTTGCTCACGTAGACTTAGATGCTCTCACAATGTGCGACTGACTCAGTAGGCATACACAGCGCTCCAGCGTGTTCGGTCAGCAGCTACCCTGAGTGCGTCGCTCCATTGACTGCCGTCTGTGGGTCCCTGTCGATCGTCTGGCGCAAGTTCATCTCTGGGCACATCCTTCGACGGGCACAATAGCCGAATGGTTAAAGCGTTGGACTTTCAATCTGAGGGTCCCGGGTTCTAATCTCGGTAACGGCGCCTGGTGGGTAAAGGGTGGAGATTTTTCCGATCTCCCAGGTCAACATAATTATGTGCAGACATGCTAGTGCCTGAACCCCGTTTGTGTGTATACGCAAGCAGAAGATCAAATACGCACGTTGAAGATCCTGTAATCCGTGTCAGCGTTCGGTTGGCTATGGAAACAAGAACATACCCAGCATGCACACTCCCGAAAATGGAGTATGGCTGCCTACATGGCGGGATAAAAAAAAAAAAAAAACGGTCATACACATAAATGCCCACCCGTGTACATACGATACGAGTGAATGTGGGAGTTGCAGCCCACGAACGAAGAAGAAGAAGAAGAGGTACACATCGTTCTCCACAGGCCTCTGGGCGTTGATTAATCCATCGTATCAATCCACGTCTCTCCGATAGATTCCTTGTGCCACAGGGCCGACATCTTACACCACACTCTCCTTTGAGCCACTTTGTTACCACAGTTCAATGTGTTTAACTTTGCTTTGCGGCTGTATTTGTTATGTCATCCCCAGCCTCTTCTTCCTTCACAACCACATCCTCCATCCTCCACCCCCCCCCCCCCCCCCCCCACACACACACACATGCATATAGCTGAGATACGTAATTGTGACGAGTTACGTGTGTTACGCGTGTCGATAAGGAGCTCACCTAAAATGTGTGTGTTTCAGCAGCTTTGATGCGTTTAGACTGAAAAACTTCCATAGTGTTGTATCTTTCTTTCTTTCTTTCTTTTGCGTTCGACAGCTACGCAGTCAGGGTCGAAGTCCGAGGGATGCCACAAACTCGGACGTCCGGCGAAGATCGTCTACCATCCCCCAGAGCTTAGTGTTGAAGTCAGCACCCCCAGGCCAGGACTGCTGCCGCATCTACTCATACAGGGGGCAGTCTTGGAGAATATGGGATGGGGTCTGGTCAGCCTGGCCGCAATCACTTAGGGATGTGGCTGCCACTCCAATCCTCTTCAGGTGTGCTCGGAGGCCGCAGTGTCCTGTGCGAAGGCGGTAGATGGTAGTCTGGTGTCTCTTCTCCAGTGTCCTGATGGGATCCTGGTGTGCCTGGTAGCCTCCATTCAGGGTGACCCAGCCTCTTCGGAATCTGCTGCGGAGGAGAGTTTTTGCTTCCGCATACGTGGCAGGAACGGTTGGCTGTGTGAGCTGGCTTCCTTCCTTAGCAAGGTGGTCTGCACGCTCGTTGCCTGGGAGGCCTACATGTGCAGGCACCCACTGGAGGGTCGTTGGGGCTGTTTGGGTAAGGGTTGTGAGGGAGGCCTTAAGGGACTGGATCAGTGGACCAGGATCAGGGGAGTCAAGGGCCTGGAGTGTGGACATGGAGTCAGTGAAGATGGATATGCTGCCAAGGGGCTTTCCACAGGAGGAGAGGAATTCTGCTGCTGTTTTAATGGCCAGGACTCCAGCTCTGAAATTGGAACAGAGCTTTCCTGCTGTGCTCTCCATTGGGAAATCTGATGTAGACACCACTGCCTCCGTTGTGTGTGGCTTCCTCTGCTGATCCGTCCGTGTGTACATGGGTCCAGGAGTTGGCTGGGTAGGACTCCTCTATCATGGCCAGAGTCAGGATCTTGAAAGTACCTGGTTGCTGGTCTTTGGTGGTGATGCCAGGAACTCTGAGGCTGATGGTGGCCTCTATCTCTTGGTCGAGCCTCCAGTCAGGCAAGGCAAGGTCAGTGCAAGACTCCTCTTTTGCCGCCAGAACATCGCTGTGCTGTGCTGCTCCAGTCTGTGGTGTAGGTGGTGTGAGGGCAGTCTTCTGAGCTTCTCTCCCTGCATCAGGACTTTCAGGTCGCGTCTTTTTTCCAGGGGCTCAACGTTAGCAGTTTTCTCCATGTCATGGATCGGTGTGGACCTCATGGCTTAAAGTATGAGGCGTAGTCCCATATTTTGGACTTTGTCGAGCCGGCTCTTGTTGGCCTTGGAGGCTGCGCCCCAGGAGGTTGAGGCGCACTCCATGGTGGGTCTGACCGCTCCCATGTAGACCCTGGCGAGAAGCCTGCTGTCTGCTCCCCAAGTCGTCCCGGCCAGCTTCTTCAGCAGGGCTAGCTTGTGGATGCCTCTCCTCTCCATCTCCTCAATCTGGGGCCTCCAGGTCAGGCGGGTGTCCAGCTTGACGCCAAGGAATGTTGGTATATCCGTCTGGGGCAAGACCTGTCCCTGGAGCTTCAGCTTGACTTGCTCGTTGACGGTGGAGAGAGAGAAGAGTGTTGCGTTGGTTTTTGTGGTGTTGAGCTCAAGACCCCAGTCTTCTGTCCATGTAGCAATATTGCTGACGACTTCCTGAAGCCGGTAGGAGGCCGTGCTGGTGTGTTCAGCGGATGTCCATACTGCCGGGTCGTCTGCGTGCAGACTGTTGGAGACGTGCTTCGTGATGTTGTCTCTGATGTCGTTGATACACAGCAGAAACAATTTTTGGGAAAGCACTCCTCCCTGGCGGACACCCTCACGTAGCTTGACCTTTCTGCTGTGGAAGCCGTCTAGTTTGACCCCTGCGGTCCTGTTGAAGAGGTAGTGTTGGATCCACATGTACATCTTGCTACGTACGCTGGCTTGGAGAAGTTTCAGGATGAGGCCCTCCTTCCACACTTTGTCAAACGTTCTCGACAGGTAAAAAAAACACGGCTAGTTTCTTCTTCACCTGAAAAGAGTTTTCGATGTCCTGGATAAGGGGGGCTAGTTGATCTTCTGTGATGCGGAATTTTCTGTAGCCGGTCTGGGTAGGTGAAAGGATGTTCTCTATTTCCAGGAGGAAGGTGAGGCGGCGGTTGACCATCCTTTCCAGCAGCTGTGTGCAATTGGCTGCAATTTGTATATCGATAAGATAAGATAAGAAGAACTTTAATATCTCATTAAGAGAAATTACATCAGGTGCGGCAAAGCAAACGTAGACAGTTACTCAGAATAAAACATTAAACATGAATTAATTAAAAAGAATCAATAACATATAAGACATTCATATAAAAAGTATTGTATATATTCACTCAATCAATGTCACAACTCATGACAATCACTTGTGAAGTTATGTTTTGTGCATGCTCTTCCCCACTCACTCTGCCCAGCTTGCTTGTCTTTTTGTATGTGTGACTCCTGGTTGTACGTTTTTCACGTGCAATCGTGGAGTCTCGTTTGTGTGTTTGTGTCACTGCTGAGCAGAGTTTAAAGTCTCTCTGTTTTGTCAGAGACACTTCTCTAGGCTTTTTGCCCGCGGCCTTCTTCGAGGAAGGTCGTGCCTGTTTGAGTTTGAGGCTTTTTGCCCAGATGGCACCCTCACGTGGGGATAAGCTTTCCTCCAGGTGGCCATGTTTTCTGTGTTTGGTGTGCTCCAGCTCAGAGGGTAGGAGTGCCCTGCTGGACATGTGTCGTCCGTGTTAGATTCCAGTGTCAGGGTAGTAGTACCCGGTTGGCAGCATCCCACTTCCTGCACCATCTCCCCTTCAGCCTGTGTTGGCCAGGCAGCATTGTTGCTCCATCTGCTGCTGACTGCTGTCTTCCTGCTGCCCTCTTTTCATCACTGTCATCGTTTGTGCACTAGTTTCATCTGCTTTCACATCAAACGTCCTAAGTTCACTGTTAGCATTCTCCGGACTGATTGCCCCTGGACGGCCGTGTCTTAAGACTCTGTGTTTTTTGTGCGTTTTTTGTGTTATTATTTATCCATTCTGTTAAGTGTATCAGTTGTTGCGGATGGGATTGTGGTTATTGCTTTATTTGGCAAGTTCTGTGTGATTGAATAAATGTATGCGAACCCTGAATTATTTTAGTCTGTGTTTGTGGTGGTGTCTGGGTGTTAGTGCTGGGTTGGGTGGGGGTTTCTTGTCCGCTCTCTTATAGAGCGTGACAATCAAAATGTTTTAATTAATCATTATTGTAAACATATTGAAACACACCAAGGTTAATATTGCATGTATTATATTGCACATAAATTAAGATAAGAATGATTTCATTATCTCATAAAGGGAAATAACATCTGCCTGACTGTCTGTCTGTCTGTCTGTCTGTCTCTTACTGCACTTAGACTCTTTTTTTTTCCTTGGAAAAGCCCACTAGTCGACTGGTCGCCGTTGGTTATTGGTTGCTCAATAACGATTTGCTCTGTATGTTTTTCAATTATTTAAATTTGATTGAAAAAGGCAAGCTTTGTATCCCCATGTCAAATAGTATGGTCACTGCTGGTGACATCAAATCTGGTAAATGTCATTGTCATTGTCAGTATTCATCTCTCTAAGTTTATCTGATTTCCCACCACTATCTATATATCTCTGACTTCTCACCTTTTTACGTTTGATTCTTTCTTTCTGCCTCTATGCCTGTCTCCTCGAATATTCTCTCCCTGTCTCCTTTCTCTGTATCTCTGTCTCCCTCTCCGAATCCCCGCCCCCTCCCACCCCCCGCCTCTCTCTCTCTTTCTCTCTGGCTCTTGTCTTTTATTGATTATCTCTGAACTTTGGTCCAGGGCTGATAAAACATCAACAACTTACAGTAGGAGAGGATGGGAACCAGTGTGTGTGATATATTGCTTGCGGCAACGCGTCTGTCACGCTCGGCCGGGGTGACGCTAACAACGTTCAACCAACGTGAAAAAAAGGAGCCAAAGAGCTGTGTCTTCCTCTCTGTCTCCGACACCCCCTTCCCCCTCCCCTTTCCCCGCCTCCCCCTCCCCCCTGTCTCTCTCTCTTTCTCTTATGTCTCTATCTGGACCCTCTCCACTCTATTTCTATGCTTGTGTCAGTCACTCATCCTTCATTTGCACTTACGCCTACGTTTGAAAACGAGAAAAGTTGCTCGGTCATCCCAGACACACACACGCACACATACACACACACAGACACACACACGAAAAAAAAAATACAAAAAACAAAACAAGTTGATCGGTTTGTCATTATATCATTAAACTTTCGGACTCCTTATCGAAAGTCCGTCTACTTTTACAACACGAACAAAAAAAACGGTGATTGACAATCCGGAACTTGCTGTTGCATGTCTTTGTTCCTACGATTGTTGGTTGATTTTTTTTTCTTTATAATTCTTGCACACAAGTTTGTTTGGTTTTCTATCGGCGAACTCACACAATTGCCTAGCACTTGCTTCCCGTCCCTCCGGGCAGGACGAAGAGTCTCTCGTCTCTCTCTGCTTTCCTTGTTTAAGTGGTCTAATTGTATGCCTGACAGAGAGAACACTTGGCCTATTGGAATCTTTTTTTTTTTCTTCATATCTCTCTCTCTCTCTCTCTCTCTCTCTCTCTGGTGTGTGTGTGTGTGTGTGTGTGTGTGTGTGTGGAGTTTTCTTTTGCAACATTTATCTTCATTTTTTTTTTTTTTTAGATTCGTTTTATTTGTTGTTATCTTTCCGTTTGCAAAGATAGTTCCATTTTAACATAGAGTTACCTCAACTGGTGCACGTTACATTACACATGTTTTTTTTTGTTTTTGTTTTTTTTACAAGTTGTTTGTCTGAAATCTTGTTCATCAACTTGATTTATTTCTATAATCTGACAGTGGGTACTGACCAACTTTGAAAAGTACTAGAAGTAAATCAAGTACAGTAAATCAC
Source organism: Babylonia areolata (assembly GCF_041734735.1). NCBI lineage: Eukaryota > Metazoa > Mollusca > Gastropoda > Neogastropoda > Buccinidae > Babylonia > Babylonia areolata. The sequence goes on from NC_134899.1 coordinate 13,164,242, forward strand.
TTTGCCACCATTTCCTTGGTTTGGAAACCATATTAGAATGAATTCCAAGAAAAGTACTAGAAGTAAATCAAGTACAGTAAATCACTTTGCCACCATTTCCTTGGTTTGGAAACCATATTAGAATGAATTCCAATAGGCATCTTAGACAAGATCTAAAACACCACTCCTTCAATTACGATTTCTTGGATTTACTTGCATTCTTTCAGCCGAATTATGGGGGAAACAGTGCAGGTTTTCCGATTGGCTTACATTGTAGGACACCTTGCACTCCATCCAATGGGAAGAGAGGTTGTGGGGGAAATAGTTCAGAAGTTCTGACTGGCTCACATTTACGGGACACATTTTTTAAGTATCGAATTGTGTTGGAGGGTTCTGACCGGCTTATAGTATGGGGAACTACTTTTTTTTCCCCAAAAAACTGGCTACCGAGGGTTTTGAAGGAGAACATTTCTTAATTAGGGAGCTGGCTCTAGTTCCGGAAAGAAACCGGTTGGTAGGGGGATGGGGAGCGGAGGGGTCATGGGGCGCAGGTTACCAGCCCTTGATTCATCTGTCACATCAATCCATGGCGGTCTGTCAGGCCCATTTCCTGTGGGCTACCTCATCCAACTCTCGTTAGAGCCTCGCTACTGCGACAGCTCACCAAGAACTGTCAATGTCATTGCCGTGCAGCTGTACTTGTTATGATTGCCCCGCCCCCCCCCCCAACCCCCCAACACACACACACACACACACACACACACATACGCACACACACACACACATATTTTGTTTTGCTTTTGTGTGCGTGGATTCATGTAACTTTGCATGCGTGTCTTATAAACCTTGTTCAGGTTTAACTGACATTAAAATGGATTCCGATTCTGATTCTGATTCTGATTCTGACACACACACACACACACACACACACACACACACACACACACACACACACACACACACACACACACACACATACACACGCGCGCGCGCGCTTAACTCTGAATATATTTATAATGATCCAAATTGACGGCAGCTTTCTCTCTGTCTCCGTCTCTTTCTGACTGTCACTCTCTTTGTCTGTCTCTCTCTATGTTTGTCAATTTGCAACAGTAATTCTGTTTTATTTCCGTGCCTTTTTTCAACCCTCGTCCCTTTTTTTCACTATGTTATTTCTTATGTTCATTATCATTGAAATGTTAAAAAGAAATAACATATCCATATGAAATATCGGGTCCCCAGCCTCATGTAAAGTACATCCGAAAAAGGGCAGCCATGGGAAACTGGAAATGAAGAAAGATTGAGGATAAAGTTTCGTTCCGTGAAGCTAACCTTCAAGCCAGTAAAATATCTGTCGCTGGGTTTTTTCATTGTCTCGGGAGCGTGTCATCAGTTGGTGCGTCTAAATCATCCTGCAGAGAATAGACAATGAATCAGTGA
>NC_134899.1:13173160-13175660 GCF_041734735.1 Babylonia areolata
CTTCTGGTATGGGAGTCTTCTTATCTATGGTTCTGCCTGCCGGCCTGTCTGTTTGTCTGCCTGTTGCAGTGGAGTGGTGTGCTATCCGCCTTACATCAAATGTAACCTGAGGTGATATCGACAGTTTCCAGAACGGAAGGCACTGAAAGTAAAAATTATGTATTGTGTAAACAATTTTATTGAAATTAATCAAAACATAACTATGCATTTCTTTCTGGTCTTGTGTCTGCAGTTTCCACTTAATGATAACATACTAATCTGTCTGTATGATTCTCTCTCCCTGTCTCTCTGTCCCTGTCTCTGTGTCTCTGTCTCTGTTTGTCTGTCTGTCTGTCTGTCTCTCTCTGCTGTTTCCATGTACCGGTGCTATTCATAGTCTCAGAACTCTGATCCAGAAGTTATTGGAAATCATTAAATACTACGAGGAGAAAAGAGGAAGCAGGAAATCAATGTGTGGCATGACATATGACTTGAGGCAAAGTGTCCGTCACGCTCGGCTGAGGCGACCCTTACAACGCTAAACCTGCGTGAAAGAGTGGAGCCAGCCATGTTGATGGACGTGCACATGGCTTCAGGGAATGGTGCTTACCGCTGAATTGTCGCCTCCTCTGATTTGCCGCTGGCGACAATTTGACGGAGCTCAGTTAACAGCTGAATTGTCGCCTCCTCTGATTTGCCGCTGGCGACAATTTGGCGGTGCTCGGTTAACCGCTGAATTGTCGCCTCCTCTGAATTGCCGCTGGCGACAATTTGACGGAGCTCAGTTAACCGCTGAATTGTCGACGGCGAAAAACCAACGTTTAACAGACGACGACGAATTAGCGGGTCAGAAAACCGCCAAATTGTCGCCGGTCGACGAGAAATCAGCGGATTGGCGACATATCAGCGTTTACGTATTATCCACTGATTTGTTGTCGGTATTTCCTTCTTCTTCCACTTGTCTTCTTCCACTTGACGACAAACATCAGTATGTTGATGAAACTGTCGTGTTGTGGGAGGTTGCTGTTGGGCACAATTCAGCTGGGCTGCCGAAGGATGTACTATTAACTGAATAGGGGAGATGGGGCGCAGTCCACTGGTGTGTTCGCATCTCCAGCTAGGCCAATCCGGCTACCGTAGCGGTCCCCGGGAATACACCCGACCGGCACAGCCTTAGCCTTCTACGACACTACTTACCAGTGGGAAAAAAATGATAGTTTGTTTTGCTTTGGAGCTGGGTGGGGTGTATTCTGTGCATTTGCATATGTATGTTCCCTTAGGTTTATGTTACCCCAGGTATATTTTATCCAGGGTCTGTATTCCCCCAGGTCAGCCATAGTCAGTTGTCAGTTGTGGTCAATGGTAATCAGTGATCAGTGGGCATAATGTTCAGCGGTGACCAGTGGTCAGAAGTGGTCCGCGGTGGTCAGTTGTCAGTACTGGACAGCGGTCACTTGTCGTCAGCAGTGGTCAGAAGTGATCAGCAGTGGTCAGTAGTGGTCAGCGATGACCAGTGGCCAATGGTGGTCAGCAGTCAGTAGTCAGTGGACAGTTGTGGTCAGTGGAGATCAACAGCCATAATGTTCGGCGGTGTTCAGTAGTCAGTAGCAATCAGCGGTGGTCAGTGGTGATCAGTAGTTGTCAGTGGTCAGCACTGACTCAGAGGAGGCCAGTAGTGGTCAGCGTTGACCAGTTGTCAGTGATTGTCAGTGATCATATGTGGTCAGTGGCCAATAGTGGTCAGTAATGGTCCATTGTCAGCAGTGATCAGTGGGTCAATAGTCAGTGGTGGTCAGTGATCATCGGTGGTCAGCAGTCAGTAGTAGCTGGTAGTGGTTAGTGGTTAGTGTTGTTCAATGGTCAAAACCGGCGAAAAAAACCGATTCGTTGCATACGATATAGTGGTCAGCAGTGGCTCCAGACCTGGGTAACTTAGACCTAGGGGAATATAGACATGGTAGAACATATACCCGGGGAAATATAGACCTTGCAGAACAAAGAGTGGAAAACGTAAATCTGGGGGAACATGAATATAGGGGAATATAGGGGACCACAGATCTGGGGGAATATAGACCTGGCGAAACATATTTGGCTGAAAGAAAATTTGGGGGAACATAGACCTGCATAGACCTGTGGGAACATAGTGCTGTCCACTAACCTCTTGTACACAAACACACAAATATGCATTATAGTTCTTACTATATGTCATTTATTCAATGGTTTTTCTTTCTTTATCTCCTTCTTTCTTTCTTTCTTCTTTCTTTCTATCTTTCTTTTTTTTTCTTTCTTTCTTTCTTTCATTCATTTCTTCTTTCCCCTCATTTCGTTTTTTTTTCTTCTGTCGCTGTTCGTCTCTTGCTTAGATTCCCTTTATTCTTTTTTTCTGTCTTTCCTTATTTCCTTCCTCAAATAATTTCATTGTTTTTGTTTTTTTCTTTTCTTTCATTCCTGCTTTTTCATTGCTTTCTTCTTTACTCTTTCTTGACTTCCTTTCGTTTTCAACATCATCAACACACAGCAA
>NC_134899.1:13180660-13190660 GCF_041734735.1 Babylonia areolata
AGGCCTTCTTAAAAGTTTCCAGAGATGTAAAACTGAAGAAAATAAAAGAGTACGTAAAGAAACATTAGTAAAGGAAAGGAAGGAATATGTTTATTTGAAGAGAAGAAAGAAACGTGAATTTGAGGAGCTAAGGTTACAGAAATTAAAATCATCAATCAAAGATTCAAATCTGTTTTGGGCAACAGCAAGATCTGTAAATAGAAAGGCATTTGTTTATAATAATATTAGTGCTCAGCAATGGTATGACCATTTTTCTAGTGTATTTGAAGGTAATGCTAACACTGAAACAGAAGATGAGGTAGTAGAGGAGGTTGGTGATTTAGAAGAACCTTGTTTTAATGACCCAATTAGCAGGCAAGAAGTAATTGATTGCATAAACAATTTAAAACCAGGTAAAAGTGCAGGCCCAGATAAAATATTGAGTGAAATGTTAAAGCAGGCAAATACAGATGTTGTTGATTTTCTGGTGTTCTTATTTAACAGATGTTTCAATGATGGAATCTTTCCAACAGATTGGGCAAAATCGATTATCATACCTATTCACAAAAAGGGAGACCCGAATATTCCAGATAATTACCGTGGAGTTGCACTTACAAGTATCATTAGTAAAGTTTACACTTATATTTTAAATCGAAGATTAACTAAATGGGCTGAACGAGAAGAAAAGATTATTGAAGAGCAAGCTGGATTTCGATCAGGTTACAGCACCATTGACCACATTTTCACATTGTATGCAATTGTATAAATACATTTATTAAAAAATAGAAAATTGGATGTTGCTTTTGTAGATTTTCAGAAGGCCTTCGACTCTGTGAATCGAAATAGTTTATGGAATGTGTTACGTAAAACTGGTGTTGATGGTAAGCTTTATATGGCACTGCGTGGTGTATATGATGCAGTTTTAGCGTGTGTGCGTGAGAAGGGTGTATATTCAGATGTATTTGATTGCCCACGTGGCGTAAAACAAGGATGTCTGTTGAGCCCTATGATGTTTTCGTTCTTTATTAATAAACTGGCAGGAGAGATAACGAAAAAAGGAAGACATGGGATTCAAATGATCCCTGGGGCTGTTGAACTGTTTCTCATGTTATTTGCAGATGATGTAATTCTTTTGTCTGACACGGCCATAGGACTTCAAAATCAGCTGAACATATTAAAGCAAGAAGCAGATAGATTATTTTAAAACGTTAATCTTGAGAAAACAAATGCAGTTGTGTTTAGAAAAGGTGGTTACCTATCTAGATATGAAAGATGGCATTATGGAACTGATGAAGTGAAGGTAACTAATGCTTATAAGTATCTTGGTATGATTTTTACAACTAAGCTGAGTTTGACAAGGACAGTAGCAGAGATCTGTAGAAAGGGGAAGAAGGGGGTTATAGAAATCTTAAGGTGTTTACGTAAGTTAGGCTCGATAGATTCATATATATTTTGGAAACTTTTTGATACTCAAATAGAACCAATGATAACATACGGTGCCGAAATTTGGGGACTTTCTGATAACAAAGATTTAGAAAAAGTACATACATTAGCTATTAAACGTTTTTTAAATGTTCCATTACATGCTTCAAATACTGTATTATATGGAGAAAGTGGTAGATACCCATTATATATTAAATCATGTGTGAAATGTATAAAATATTGGTTAAAATTAATAAGTCTACCCACATCGAGATTATGTAAGCAGGCGTATGAAATGTTAGTAAATGAACATGAGAGAGGGAAGGAAAACTGGGTATATTTTGTAAAGAAGACATTAACTGTAAATGGATTTGGGATTGTGTGGATGTGTCAGGGAGTTGGATGTGTAGAAGGATTTGTTTCAGAATTCAAAGATCGGATAATTGCTTCATATAAACAGAATTGGCACTGTAAAATGGAAAGCACTGAGAAATATAGATGGTTTTATAGTTTTAAAAGTATATTTCAAACAGAAAAATATATCACAGTCGTGACAAACAAGTGGCACCGAACAAGTCTCGCCAGATTTAGAACGAGAACGATTGGTTTGAATGCTTATGAAAAGTGGTTTCAGACTGAGCCCTCGTTACTCTCCCCTTGTCCGGTGTGCGGTCATTTAAGGGAGAATGAATTACATTTTTTGTTTAGTTGTAAAGCTTATGACGATATTCGAGAAAAATGTGTTGTATTTAAAACAAATTTAGCAAAGAATGAAGATATTTTTGGAGTGCTTAATCTAAATCAAGAAACTTCACTACAGTCACTTGCAAAATATATTGCCGAAGCGAATAACATGCGACGAAAAAAAAACACAATAATGAAATAGTATCAGGTGTTGCTCATTGTGGAAAGTGAAATCTGTGTTGTCATTCTCATATGGAAAATATTTATGTTATACATTTATATATGTTTTTGTTTTTATTTCTCACTACATGCCATTACTTTGAATGGATGGTCGAACTGCACTTTGTTGCACAGATTGATTGATTTCGCTTTGGCTTTGGTTTTCATCAATATTATTACTATTGATGCATGTTGTTATTTGTATTATGAACCCCCATGTCATTAGGGCTGTAAAGCTATTGACATTAAAGTGTTCAGTGTTCAGTGTTTCTCTCTCTCTCTCTCTCTCTCTCTCTCTCTCTCTCTCTCTCTCTCTCTCTCTCTCTCTCTCTCTCACTGATGCTCCGTTTTTCCGTCAAGATTCCTTCTTATCCTGGTCACCAGAATGGCTCTAAAAATAGTCTATTCGCCTGAACTTTGCAATCAGTCTTGTGGAATGCTTTTGTTTACTTTCCTCCTTCAGGTAAAAGGGATTGGCAATCCGTACACGGCTTTTGCATTTCTTTGTTCCATAAAAATAAATAAATAAATAAATAAATAAATAAATAAATAAATAAAATAAAAAAAGGTTTTTCTTCATGCACACATCCTTGGGTCTTCATCAACGAACCCCACACACAGGTTCATCACTTGTCCCCATCTCTCTGCAAGCAGGATGACAGAGGGTCTCTTGTGGCTGTCGGCTTGTCATGTTTTACTGATTGCGTTTCTTCCGAAGGTTAGCTATGCTGACGGGAGAATCTTCTGCCTTTACGAATCTTTTCACTTCTTTAAACGTTATCTGTTTGTCTGTGTGTGTGGAACTCCCCCCCCCCCCCCCCCCCGCCCACCCCTCCCACCCCACTCTCTCTCTCTCTCTCTCTCTCTCTCTCTTTCACTCCTTTCTCTCTTTCTCCCATTCCTTTGAATAATGTGGGTTTTTTTTGGTTTTGATTTTCCTGTCCTGCTCTTTTACTATGTCTATGTGTTTCTGTGCTCCATAATGGGCATCTGAGCTGCTGGTTCCCCTTTTCAGTTTTCTTTTCTTTTCTTTTTTCTACTCGTTTGTTTTGTTTTGCTTTCTAATTATGCTCATGCAGGCACGTGCTTGGCTTTCCATGGAAAGACCTCATGCTTTCGCCGTTCCGCGCGTCCATCTCTGCATACTGTGTGGAAAGCCTCTTCGGAGTGTCGGGCTATTCCTGTCTCACTCATTGCCTTCTGCCGGCTGTGAAGAGCTGCAGCATTGATTTCTTCAGCCATTTCCTTCCTTTTCGTCTCAGTGACTTATTCGATTTACACAAACGTAGCGCACGTGCACGCACATGTCATATGTCTTACAAGGTCCAGGTAAACAATGCAAAAACGATCTTTGTTTTTTAAATGTTTTTGATTCCTTGACATAGTCACAGCCTGTACTAAGAAATAGGTTTGTGGTGTTATCAATCAATCCTGATCTGTACATTTCCTTTCTTGTCTTGGTAACCGTCGTGCCTGTCTCTGCAGGTCACAGTCTCGTTTGCTGTGTACACGCATAAGACTATGGAGTCTCAGTTTACATCTGTATGGGCGTCCGCAGTGAGGGCAGAGAAACAATCCAATGTCTTTGGGTACTCCTCCTGCTGCCTTACTCTTCTCACGGTCGTCGGCGATACTGCTGCGACGGTTCTTCTCAAAGCTATATCACGTGCATATTTTGTCTTTGCATACTATCCGGTCCTATTCTGTGAGTGCTCCTCTAAATATTGTTTGTGGGATTCTAGCATGCGCAATCTTGGTGTTTGGTCTTTGAAACGTTTTGGATGGCCTTCCTCGCTTTTTTCTTGTCAAGGCGGAGTTCACATTTGAGAAGTAGCTTGGAGATTCTGGAGACAGGTTGACTTGACCTATCCAATTAGGATGGGCTTTACAGATGATGGCATCGATACTTGTGACTTCTGCTCTGTCCAAGGTCTGTACGTTTGTGAACTTGTCCTGTCACTGTATGCCGATAGCTGTGCTGCTTGATGTATCTCTTGTACAAAGTCTAGTTCTCACAATCATACTGAAGGCTGGGAATAACGAACGTGCTGTACGCTTTCAGCGTGATGGACTGCAGGTTATATTTTGCCCTATATATGCACATGGAAGAAAAGAAAAGAGTATAATCTTTGGAGCCATTATGAGAACCACAAACACACACAAAACAAATTCTGGCTCAAAATATGTTATGCGAACAAAGACAGACAGACAGACAGACAGACGGACGGATGGACGGGCAGACAGACGGACGGACAGACAGACGGACGGATAGACACAGACACAGATAGAGAAAAAGACAGCTTGCAAGCGCACTCCCTGAAATAGTGTGTTTGATCGCGTCTGTCGATTTTTACTTCCCGTCCCTGAGAGGGAAACTGTACATTTCCAACCCCTTATCTTTATTGCTCTCTGTGGACATGCCAGCGTGGTGTGCACTTCTCATTGATTTAGACCGTGAACCAAAACAGGAAATCCTTAAGCACATTCCCGTTTGGAATACATTACACACACACACACACACACACTCACACACACACACACACACACACACACACACACACACATATATATATATATATATATATATATATATATATATGTGTGTGTGTGTGTGTGTGTGTGTGTGTGTGTGTGTGTGTGAAGTGACATGTTGAAAAGAACGCATGTCAGATTGCAGATGCAGCCTTGGTTCATGCTTACCTACTGTACTCTCTTTGAGCATCCACGAATGTTAGTAACCTAGTGCCATCAGAAGCATAGTAGTGGCTTTATATATCTATATCTATATCTATATCTATATATATATATATATATATATATATATATATATATATATATATATATATCATATCAATAACCTTGCGCAAACAGACAACGACTATCTGGTGTGTCACCAGCCAGGATGAAAGCTGATAAATGCACTTCGTTAACGGCGGTCAACTGATCGGGGGATGGGGAAGCCTCACACAACTGTCTTGGCGTTTCCTCCCCCGCTGATTGTGCAGCGTGATTCCCAGGGAAGAGAAAACGGCCAGTCAGTCAGCGAAATGACACTTCCTCGGTCAGCTGGTCAGCTCCAGAGGGAGGTGTTTTCCAATGCCGAAAAATAGATGTGCTCCTGTTTCTGTTACTGTAATTGTCTATATCCATCCATCCATGCATTCATCCATGCATTCATCTATCTATCCATCTATCTCTCCACCCCTCTCTTATCTCTTTCTCTCTCTCTCTGGATATATGTTTATATATATATATATATATATATATATATATATATATATATATATAGATAGATATATGTGTGTGTGTGTGTGTGTGTGTGTGTGTGTGTGTGTGTGTGTGCGTGTCTATTTCCCTCTCTGTTTTTTCTGTCCATGTGTCTGTCTTTATGACTATCTCTGTCTCTCAGGTTATGTGTGACTCCCCCCTTCCCTCCATCCCTCTCTCCATCTCCCTCTCTCCCTCTGTCTCTCTGTCTCTCTCTGTATGTCTTTGCGAACATGGACAGAAAGTGTTCTGACTGGTACAGACGGAAATCAGTATAGGTCCATACAAGTCACAGCACTCTCTCCCCACTGAGAGCCGCCAGCCTTAACCAGGTAGACGACGACTATCTGGTGTGTCACCAGCCAGGATGAAAGCTGATAAATGCACTTCGTTAACGGCGGTCAGCTGATAGGGGGGATGGGGAAGCCTCACACAACTGTCTTGGCGTTTCCTCTCCCGCTGATTGTGCTGGGTGATTTCCAGGGAAGAGAAAACGGCCAGTCAGTCAGCGAAACGACACTTCCTCGGTCAGCTGGTCAGCTCCAGAGGGAGGCGTTTTCCAATGCCGAAAAATAAATGTGCTCCTGTTTCTGTTACTGTAATCGTCAATATCCATCCTTCCATGCATTCATCTATCTATCCATCTATCTATCTCTCCACCCCTCTCTTATCTCTCTCTCTCTCTCTCTCTCTCTCTCTCTCTCTCTCTCTCTCTGTGTGTGTGTGTGTGTGTGTGTGTGTGTGTGTGTGTGTGTGTGTGTTTATATTTCCCTCTCTTGTTTGTCTGTCCATATGTCTGTCTTTATGACTATCTCTGTCTCTCAGATTGTGTGTGACTCCCCCCTTCCCTCCCCCCCTCTCTCCATCTCCCTCTCTCCCTTTCTCTCTCCCTCCCTCCCTCCCTCTCTCTCTCTCTCTCTCTCTCTCTCTCTCTCTCTCTCTCTCTCTCTCTCTCTGTATGTCTTTGTGAACATGGACAGAAAGTGTTCTGACTGGTACAGACGGAAATCAGTATAGGTCCATACAAGTCACAGCACTCTCTCCCCACTGAGAGCCGCCAGCCTTAACCAGGTAGACGACGACTATCTGGTGTGTCACCAGCCAGGATGAAAGCTGATAAATGCACTTCGTTAACGGCGGTCAGCTGATAGGGGGGATGGGGAAGCCTCACACAACTGTCTTGGCGTTTCCTCTCCCGCTGATTGTGCAGCGTGATTCCCAGGGAAGAGAAAACGGCCAGTCAGTCAGCGAAACGACACTTCCTCGGTCAGCTGGTCAGCTCCAGAGGGAGACGTTTTTCAATGCCGAAAAATAAATGTGCTCCTGTTTCTGTTACTGTAATCGTCAATATCCATCCTTCCATGCATTCATCTATCTATCCATCTATCTATCTCTCCACCCCTCTCTTATCTCTCTCTCTCTCTCTCTCTCTCTCTCTCTCTCTCTGTGTGTGTGTGTGTGTGTGTGTGTGTGTTTATATTTCCCTCTCTGTTTGTCTGTCCATATGTCTGTCTTTATGACTATCTCTGTCTCTCAGATTGTGTGTGACTCCCCCCTTCCCTCCCCCCTCTCTCCATCTCCCTCTCTCCCTCTCTCTCTCCCTCCCTCTCTCTCTCTCTCTCTCTCTCTCTGTATGTCTTTGCGAACATGGACAGAAAGTGTTCTGACTGGTACAGACGGAAATCAGTATAGGTCCACACAAGTCACAGCACTCTCTCCCCACTGAGAGCCGCCAGCCTTAACCAGGTAGACGACGACTATCTGGGGTGTCACCAGCCAGGATGAAAGCTGATAAATGCACTTCGTTAACGGCGGTCAGCTGATAGGGGGGGATGGGGAAGCCTCACACAACTGTCTTGGCGTTTCCTCTCCCGCTGATTGTGTTGGGTGATTTCCAGGGAAGAGAAAACGGCCAGTCAGTCAGCGAAACGACACTTCCTCGGTCAGCTGGTCAGCTCCAGAGGGAGGTGTTTTTTTCAATACTGTGAAACAGGTCTGGTTCTGTTTCTCTGCCTCTCTGTCTGTCTGTATCTGTCTGCATCGTTCCATCTTTGTTTCTATCTCAGTGTGTCTGTTTCTGTCCACTATCTCCTTTCTTTTTGTTTTTGTCTTTCTGTCTGTCTGTCTGTCTGTCTGTCTCTCTCTCTCTCTCTCTCTCTCTCTATATATATATATATATATATATATATATAGAGAGAGAGAGAGAGAGAGAGAGAGAGGTGTCTTTGTCTCTCTGTCTCCTCCTCTTTCCACTTTGCATATTGATTTCTCTTAGGACTGGTTAGCACGTGTCTTCTCACAACATCGCCCTGGGACAACGCGTCGCCGTGGGTCTCAGACCCTTGATCCCTGACATCGTTTTCAGCCTTGGTTCCAGTCAACCAGAGAAGCTGGGTGCTAAGTGGACAGGACTGGGCTGTGTCCAGGGTGACAGTCTGGTACGTTGCCAGGTCAAAGAGTCGTGTCTTTTCTCTCAGCACTGACCGTAGACACTCGGCTTGGCGTGGCGAGGTGTGGAGGGTTCCCTTCACCACCTTCTGGTTTGTGTTCACGATGCTGCTGATATACACTGTCGTGCAAGTGAATTGGGTTGATTTTGGTATGTGTGTGGGGGGTGGGGGTGGGGGGGAGGGGTGTGTCTGCTGTCTGTCTGTCTGTCAGCGGCTGTGTCTGTGTGTGCTTGTGTATGTATGCGTGTTGTTCTGTGTGTGTGTGTTTGTGTATTTGCGTGCACTTGTATCTGTTCTTTCTGTTCTTTAATTTAACGTCTTTTCACTTTGAGTGATATTAGACGTGTCGTGTGTGTGTGTGTGTGTGTGTGTGTGTGTGTGTGTGTGTGTGTGATTTGGGGTTGGAGATTGTGGTTAAAGAGGGATACAAAGAAAAAAAAAAAAAAAACGGGATAAACTATAACAATGGAATCAACAATTAATAAATAAGTGTGTAACGGCAATGAGTTAACAACAGAAACATCAATATGATATATATATATATATATATATATATATATATATATTTATCTTGTATTTGTATGCTTGTGTATGTGACTGTGCATGCATGTATGTCTGTGTTTTGGATGTGTTTGTCTCTGTGTGTGTTTATGTACGTGTGTGTGTGTGTGTGCGTGCGTGCGTGCGTGCGTGTGTGTTTGCTAAAATGAATGTGTTTGTTGGAGCGCTCGAGAGAGACACAGACAGATGCAGACACACATATACAGACAGACAAACAGTGACAGAGTTTTCATGGGAGTCCCTATGCTGGGGAGTTTGAGAATGTTGAAACGTGCCTCTGCATGGTGCATCCTTAACTCACTCAGTACGGCCAGTCCTCTCTTCTCCTCTACACAGACCCCTCGGATGTCCAGTGTGTGCCTGAATAACCCAACCTTTAGCTTCCGTCGTCAGAATTGTGGTATTCTTTGTCAACATTCACATCTTCAGTATAAGAGCCTTCCGCTTGCAATATTTTGATGTTGGTTATTGGGGTGAAACGCTGTTAACGTCGACTCTTTCGCCGTTCGTATGGAGAGAGTTAACGTGTAGCCCCCAATACCCTTGCAAGCAAGCAGCAGGCTGGTGCCAATAATAATGGATTACACAAAACTGGAAGGAGTGCCATTCGGATGAAACGATAAACCGAGGTCCCGTGTGCAGCATGCACTTAGCTCACGTAAAATAACCCACGGCAACAATGGCGTTGTCCCTGATAAAATTATGAAGGAAAATCCACTTCGATAGGAAAACACACACACACAAAAAGAATAAACAACTGCACGCAGAAAGAACTCCAAAAAAAAGGGTGGCGCTCTTTGTGTAGCAACGCGTTCTAAGAGAAATCTGTTGTTGAAAATAGTAACACAATACAATACAATACAATAACTACTTTTTTATCAGCTGCAGGCAGTTGTTTCTGTAAAACTTCTCACAACGCAAAATGTCAGCCATGCAGACGACCGACGGACCGAGTTGCCCAGCTGCAGAAGCACGAACAGCAGTGTGCTTCGAGTCTTACTGGTGTCTTACTAATGCCTTATCTTTTGGCACCACGCCACAAAGTAGCCATTGCCTATCGCCGCTACCTGCCCCATTGCACGCACCTCCCTCCATCTTGCACGTGAAGAATCAAGCTGTCTTCTTTCAGGTCCAGCCGCAGACGACATGCAAATGTGTTATTGATTTTCAGTTCCATGCGGGGCTAGTGGTGAAGTGTGGAAATTTATGGGATTTGCGGTGTCGAAACTTTGGTACTTTCGCATGTGCCTAGATGTGCAAAGATGCTGGATTATAAGCAGGCATGTGGAGGAAATGACGGGCATGTTCTCAAACACGCACGTATGCAGACAAAGACACACACACACACACACACACACACACACACACACACACACACACACACGTATCGATTAGGCTGGTGGGGTCCTGACTTTCGT
>NC_134899.1:13191924-13196924 GCF_041734735.1 Babylonia areolata
AAAAACCTCGACAAAAGCATTGCTTTTTCAACGTATATAAGCCAGTGGATGCATACGAAATATAGCAGTGCATGTCAAACCCATTAAAAATTAACAAATTGTTGAGCGAGGAGTTCTTAAAATAAAAATAAAATTTTCGTTTCATGAAAAAAACAACCCACACGCGCCAAGTACACGCGCACGCCAGAACCTTGTAACCTGCACGCACACACCGGGGTTTATAAAATATATATATTATATATATATATATTTTATTTATATATTTTTATATTGGGGTGTGTGTTGTGTGTGTGTGTGTGTGGGGAGAGGAGAGAGAGAGGAGGGAGAGAGAGAGAGGTGGGTGGTTTAAAATGCAAAAAAATCAAAACACGTACCCTGTACACACACACCAGGATTACAACACAAAACACCACACACACACAAACACACACACACCACACACCACAACATCCACACACACCACACACACACCCCAAACACCCCACCACACACACACACACCAGGATTACACACACACACACACGACACACACCACACACACACACACACACACACATATATGTATTATATTAAAAAATATGTGTGTGTGTGTGTGTGTGTGTGTGTGTGTGTGTGTGTGTGTGTGTGTGAAGTGATACTGCATACAAACCAACTCTAATACACCACAATCTACATGACTCGAATTTAGAGTTTACGACGTATGTGTGGCGTAAACCTTAGGAAAAATTCCAGGCGCAAAACTAAGTCACCGCTGTGGAAACCGGCTGTTATTTTGGGTGTGTGTGTTGTTGTGAGGCGGGGGAGGGGGAGAGGGGGTTAACAATCTCAGTACTGATCTGGCGAGACATCGGTGCAGTGCCATTTAAAACCAATTCAGGGAAAAGGAAGGTGAAATAAGCGGCCCAATCAAGATAAGAATGCTGGGGTATCAACGTGACATTGGCCTGGAAAACCCTCCCGTTTTTGGGGAAGATGATGCAAACACCACCGGTCGACGCCTGTGGCCAGGCAACTTTAACACAGCTGTATGTTCACTTACAGCCAGTCCATTACGGGGAGCCCAGGGGGGCAGAATGGTATCTGCCCTACAGTGTCCCTGGGGTGTGGAGCCGATCCGGTTCGCCCTTTCTCACACGTTGACGATCTTTGGTCATTCAGAGAGACAACGCCCAAGGGTTTCCCTGTGCAACATACATGGGCATGAAAAACAGTTTCATTTTCAGTAGCTCAAGGGGGCGTCACGTGTTCGGACAAATTCATATCGCTACACCCATCTGAAAGCAGATCGCTGCCCAGCAGCGCCCAAAACGCGCTTAGTCGGCCTTGAGAAAAAAAAAAATAAATAAAAAAAATTAATAAAAAAAAAAAAAGGGAAAATGAATAATCAAAAAAAAAATTAAAATAAATAATAATAATAATGTTTTTAAAAAAAGAAAAAAAAAAAAAATAAAAAAAAAATAAATAAAGGTAAATAAAAAAATGAAAAGCTTACATAAATTAAAAAAATAATAAAAAAAAAAAAAACCAAAAACAAAAAAACTGGTGTCCTCTGGAATTTTTTTGTAAAGGAAAAACACTCAACAGGTACACAAATTATATATATATATTTTTTTATATATATTTATATTTTTTTTTTTTTTGCATGCATCAAGGCCCCGACAAGGCTTTTTGTTATGCATTGCCCGGATTGTCTAGCAGATGTTGGCGTTTTGGATTTGTCCGAACGCATGACCCCTTTTTAGAAAACTGAACTGAAACTGTTCAACACAATAACTTTCTGTGAAGTTTTCGTGAGTAAGGTGTGAGAAAAACCCCCGAAAAACTTTTGATTCTGAGTCAAGGAACCTAACGGGAAACCTTTCAAGGAAGTGGGCTCACCCCATTGGGACACTTTAACAGAAGGGGAAAACCGCGCGCGGGTCGTAATGGTGAGATGCTGACAAAAGAGCAAAAAAAAGGTGAAAGAAGTTGAAGAAAGAAAAGGGGCCCTTTTACATGCCCTCATGTCACCGCCAAAAAAGATTGCGCCCAAAATTGTGGACGAAAACGATGGAGGCTCATGCCAGGAAATGGGTTTAAATTTAAGTTGATTAAAACCTTTTTGTGCGTAACGTGGAGTCTGAAAACCCCGGGGTTGCTTTTTAAAAATTTCATGGCTTTCATAACCACATCAGTTGAAACTTTTCTTGCTTCTGGTATGGGAGTCTTCTTATCTTGGTTGGGCCGCCGGCCCGTCTGTTTGTTCTGTTTGGGGGAAAAAATTTTTTAAAATTACCCCCCCCCCCCCCCCCCCCCCTTATTTTTCCCCCTTGTTTCCGGGGCCTTTTTTTTTTCCCGGGTTTCCCCTTATTTTCCTTTTTTAAAATTTTCCCCTTTAATTTTTTTTTTTGGGGGGGTTTGAAAAACCCAAAAATTTTTTTAAAAACCCCCCAAATTTTTGGGAAGGGGAAAACCCTTTTCCATTTGGGGGAAAGGGGGGGGAAAAAATGGGGAAAAAGGGAAAAAGGAAAAAAAAAAAGGGGGGGGGCCCCCCCCAAAAAAACCCCCAAAGGGGGGGGCCCCAAAAATTTGGGGGGAAAAGGATTGGGGGGGGGAAAAATTTAATTTTTTTTTTCCCGGGGAAAGGGGGCCCCCAAACCCCGGTTTTTTTAAAATTTTGGGGGGTTCTTTTAAAATTTTTTTGGTTTTGGGGTTTTCCCCTTTTTTGGGTTTAAACCCGGGGGTTTTTTTAAGGGGGGGGGGGGGCCCCCCCAAAAAAATTTGGGGGAAAAAAAACGGGGCCGGGAAATTTTGTAAAAAAATTTTTTTGGGGAAAAAAAAACATTTTTTTTTTTTTTTAAACCCCAAAAAAAATTTTTTTTTTTTCTTTTCCCCCCCTTTTTTTTTTTGGGGCCCCCTTTTTTTTTTTTTTTTTTGCTTTTTTAAAAAGGGCTTTTGCCAAAAAAAATTTAAAAAAATTTTTTGGGAAAAAAGGGGGTTTTTTTGGGAAAAAACCCCCCCCCCCAAACCCCCCCGGGAAAAGGGGGGGGCCCCCCCGGAAATTTTGGGGGGGGGGCCCCCTTTTTGGGGGGCCCGGGGAAAAAATTTTTTAAAAAAAAAGGGGGAAAATTTTTAAAGGGAATTTTTTTTGGTTTTGGGCCCCTCCCCAAAAAAAAAGGGGGGGTTTTCCCGGGGGGGGAAAAAAACCCCCCCAAATTTGGGGCTTTTTTTAAAATTTGGGGCCCCCCCGGGGGGTTTTTTCCCCCTTTTTTTTCCCGTTTTTTTGGGGTTTTTCCCCCCTTTTTTTTAACCCCCAAAATTTTTTTTCCCCTTTTTTGGTTTTTTTGGGGTTCCCCCCGGGGTATTTTAAAGGGGGGGGGGTTTTTTTTCCACCCCCCCTTCCCCCCCCCCCAAAACCCCCCCCTTTTTGTTTTAAAAATTTTTAAAAAAAAATTTTTTTTTGGTTTTGGGGGGGGGTTTTGGGGGGGGCCCCCTTTTTTAAAAATTTGTTGTTTTCTTTTTTTTTTATTTAAGGGGGTTTTTTCCCCTTTTTTCCCCTTTTTTGGGGGGGTTTTTTAAAGTTTTTTTTTTCCCAAATTTTTTTTAAAAAGGTGGGGGCCCCTTTTTTCCGCTTTCCCTTTTTTTTTTGGGGGGGGGTTTTGGAAAAGGGGGGGGGGGTTCCCGGGGGGGCCCCTTTTTAATTTGGGTCGGGTTTGCCCGGGTTTTTTTTAGGGGAAGGTTTTCCTTTTAATTTTTTTTTTTTTTAAAAAAAAAGGGGGCCATTTGGTCGGGGGGGGAAAAATTAAAAAAAAAGGTGGTGGGGGGGCCAGTTTTTTTTTGGGGGGGTAAATTGGCCTTTTTTTGGGGGGGTTTTTTAAGCCCCTTTTAAACAGTTTTTGGGGTTGGTTTTTTAATTTTTTCCCCCGGGGGGGGAAAAAAATTTTTAAAAGGAAAAAAAATTTTTTTTTGGGGGGGGGGTTTTTTTTTGGGGGGGGGGGAAAAAAAAAAACCGGGGGGGAAAAAAGGGGGGGAAAAAAATTAAAAAAAAGGGAAAAAAAAAGGGGAAAAATTTTTTGGGGAAATTTTTTTGGGAAAAAAAGGGGGGGGGAAAAAGGGCCAAATTGGGCCCCTTTTTTAAAAAAATTTTTTGGGGAAAAAACCCTTTTTAAAAAAACCCAAAAACCAAAAAATTTTTAATTTTTTTTTTTTTTTTTCTTTTTTTTCTTTTCTTTTTTTCTTTCTTTTTTTTTTTTTCCTTTTTTTTTTTCCCTTCTTTTTTTTTTCCCCCCTTTTTTTTTTTTTTTTTTTTTTTTTTTTTTCCCTTTTTCTTTTTTTTTTTTTTTTCCCGGTTTTCCCCCCCCTTTTTTCCCTTTTTTTTTTTTCTTTTTTTCCTTTTTTTTTTAAAATTTTTTTCTTTTTTTTTTTTTTTTTTTTTCCCCCCCAAAACCCCCCAAAAAAATTTTTTCCCCTTTTCCAAAATTTTTAAAAAAACCCCCCCCCGGGGGTTTTAAAAAATTTTTTTGGGGGCCCTTTTGGGAATGGGCAAAAAAACCCCCCCCGGCCCCCCGGGGGTTGTGGGCCCCTTTTCCGGGGGGGGAAAAAAAAAGGGAAGGGGGGGGGGGGTTTTTTAAAAAAAGGGGGGGGCCGGGGGGGGAAAAATTTTTTTTTTTGGGTTTTTTTTTTTTTCTTTTTTTTTTTTTTTTTCCCCCCTTTTTTTTTTCCCCCTTTTTTTTTTTTGGGGAAAAGGGGAAGCCCACTATCACATCATCTTCCAGAAGGAAAAAATTTTTTATATGAAGGGAATTTTAATTCCCTTTTTAAGGGTTAAAAATTGGAAAAAGGGCCCAAAAAAATTTTTTTTTGGCAGGCGAAAAAAAACGGTTTTTTTAAAACCCCCTTTTTTAAAAAAAAAAAAAAAATTTTTTTTGGGGAAAAAAAATTTTGGGAAAAAAACCCAAAAAATTTTTAAAAGGGGAAAAAAAAAAAACGGGAAAAAAGGGAGGGGGTTTTTTTTAAATTTT
>NC_134899.1:13201924-13206924 GCF_041734735.1 Babylonia areolata
TACTGATTGCGTTTCTTCCGAAGGTTAGCAATGCTGACGGGAGAATCTTCTGCCTTTACGAATCTTTTCACTTCTTTAAACGTTATCTGTTTGTCTGTGTGTGTGGAATTATCTCCCACCCACCCCCACCCCCACACACACACACACTCTCTCTCTCTCTTTCACTCCTTTCTCTCTTTCTCCCATTCCTTTGAATAATGTGGGTGTTTTTTTGTTTTGTTTTTCCCGTCCTGCTCTTTTACTATGTCTATGTGTTTCTGTGCTCCATAATGGGCATCTGAGCTGCTGGTTCCCCTTTTCAGTTTTCTTTTCTTTTCTTTTTTCTACTCGTTTGTTTTGTTTTGCTTTCTAATTATGCTCATGCAGGCACGTGCTTGGCTTTCCATGGAAAGACCTCATGCTTTCGCCGTTCCGCGCGTCCATCTCTGCATACCGTGTGGAAAGCCTCTTCTGAGTGTCGGGCTATTCCTGTCTCACTCATTGCCTTCTGCCGGCTGTGAAGAGCTGCAGCATTGATTTCTTCAGCCATTTCCTTCCTTTTCGTCTCAGTGACGTATTCGATTTACACAAACGTAGCGCACGTGCACGCACATGTTATATGTCTTACAAAGTCCAGGTAAACAAAGCAAAAAACGATCTTTGTTTCTTAAATGTTTTTGATTCCTTGACATAGTCACAGCCTGTACTGAGAAATAGGTTTGTGGTGTTGTCAGTCAATCCTGATCTGTACATTTCCTTTCTTGTCTTGGTAACCGTCGTGCCTGTCTCTGCAGGTCACAGTCTCGTTTGCTGTGGACACGCATAAGACTATGGAGTCTCAGTTTACATCTGTATGGGCGTCCGCAGTGAGGGCAGAGAAACAATCCAATGTCTTTGGGTACTGCTCCTGCTGCCTTACTCTTCTCACGGTCGTCGGCGATACTGCTGCGACGGTTCTTCTCAAAGCTATATCACGTGCATATTTTGTCTTAGCATACTATCCGGTCCTATTCTGTGAGTGCTCCTCTAAATATTGTTTGTGGGATTCTAGCATGCGCAATCTTGGTGTTTGGTCTTTGAAACGTTTTGGATGGCCTTCCTCGCTTTTTTCTTGTCAAGGCGGAGTTCACATTTGAGAAGTAGCTTGGAGATTCTGGAGACAGGTTGACTTGACCTATCCAATTAGGATGGGCTCTACAGATGATGGCATCGATACTTGTGACTTCTGCTCTGTCCAAGGTATGTACGTTTGTGAACTTGTCCTGTCACTGTATGCCGAGAGCTGTGCTGCTTGATGTATCTCTTGTACAAAGTCTAGTTCTCACAATCATACTGAAGGCTGGGAATAACGAACGTGCTGTACACTTTCAGCGTGAGGGACTGCAGGTTATATTTTGCCCTATATATGCACATGAAAGAAAAGAAAAGAGTATAATCTTTGGAGCCATTATGAGAACCACAAACACACACAAAACAAATTCTGGCTCAAAATATGTTATGCGAACAAAGACAGACAGACAGACAGACAGACGGACGGATGGACGGGCAGACAGACGGACGGACAGACAGACGGACGGATAGACACAGACACAGATAGAGAAAAAGACAGCTTGCAAGCGCACTCCCTGAAATAGTGTGTTTGATCGCGTCTGTCGATTTTTACTTCCCGTCCCTGAGAGGGAAACTGTACATTTCCAACCCCTTATCTTTATTGCTCTCTGTGGACATGCCAGCGTGGTGTGCACTTCTCATTGATTTAGACCGTGAACCAAAACAGGAAATCCTTAAGCACATTCCCGTTTGGAATACATTACACACACACACACACACACACACACACACACACACACACACACACACACACATATATATATATATATATATATATATATATATATATATATATATTTGAAGTGTCATGTTGAAAAGAACGCATGTCAGATTGCAGATGCAGCCTTGGTTCATGCTTACCAACTGTACTCGCTTTGAGCATCCACGAATGTTAGTAACCTAGTGCCATCAGAAGCATAGTAGTGGCTTTATATATATATATATATATATATATATATATATATATCATATCAATAACCTTGCGCAAACAGACAACGACTATCTGGTATGTCACAAGCCAAGATGAAAGCTGATAAATGCACTTCGTTAACGGCGGTCAACTGATCGGGGGATGGGGAAGCCTCACACAACTGTCTTGGCGTTTCCTCTCCCGCTGATTGTGCTGGGTGATTCCCAGGGAAGAGAAAACGGCCAGTCAGTCAGCGAAACGACACTTCCTCGGTCAGCTGGTCAGCTCCAGAGGGAGGTGTTTTCCAATGCCGAAAAATAGATGTGCTCCTGTTTCTGTTACTGTAATTGTCTATATCCATCCATCCATGCATTCATCCATGCATTCATCTATCTATCCATCTATCTCTCCACCCCTCTCTTATCTCTTTCTCTCTCTCTCTGGATATATGTTTATATATATATATATATATATATATATATATATATATATATATATAGATAGATATATGTGTGTGTGTGTGTGTGTGTGTGTGTGTGTGTGTGTGTGTGTGTGTGTGTGTGTGTGTGTCTATTTCCCTCTCTGTTTTTTCTGTCCATGTGTCTGTCTTTATGACTATCTCTGTCTCTCAGGTTATGTGTGACTCCCCCCTTCCCTCCATCCCTCTCTCCATCTCCCTCTCTCCCTCTCTCTCTCTCTCTCTCTCTGTATGTCTTTGCGAACATGGACAGAAAGTGTTCTGACTGGTACAGACGGAAATCAGTATAGGTCCACACAAGTCATAGCACTCTCTCCCCACTGAGAGCCGCCAGCCTTAACCAGGTAGACGACGACTATCTGGTGTGTCACCAGCCAGGATGAAAGCTGATAAATGCACTTCGTTAACGGCGGTCAGCTGATAGGGGGGATGGGGAAGCCTCACACAACTGTCTTGGCGTTTCCTCTCCCACTGATTGTGCTGGGTGATTTCCAGGGGAGAGAAAACGGCCAGTCAGTCAGCGAAACGACACTTCCTCGGTCAGCTGGTCAGCTCCAGAGGGAGGTATTTTTTTCAATACTGTGAAACAGGTCTGATTCTGTTTCTCTGCCTCTCTGTCTGTCTGTATCTGTCTGCATCGTTCCATCTTTGTTTCTATCTCAGTGTGTCTGTTTCTGTCACTATCTCCTTTTCTTTGTCTGTCTCTGTCTTTCTGTCTGTCTGTCTGTCTGTCTGTCTCTCTCTCTCTCTCTCTCTCTCTCTCTCTCTCTCTCTATATATATATATATATATATATATATATATATATAGAGAGAGAGAGAGAGAGAGAGAGAGAGAGGTGTCTTTGTCTCTCTGTCTCCTCCTCTTTCCACTTTGCATATTGATTTCTCTTAGGACTGGTTAGCACGTGTCTTCTCACAACATCGCCCTGGGACAACGCGTCGCCGTGGGTCTCAGACCCTTGATCCCTGACATCGTTTTCAGCCTTGGTTCCAGTCAACCAGAGAAGCTGGGTGCTAAGTGGACAGGACTGGGCTGTGTCCAGGGTGACAGTCTGGTACGTTGCCAGGTCAAAGAGTCGTGTCTTTTCTCTCAGCACTGACCGTAGACACTCGGCTTGGCGTGGCGAGGTGTGGAGGGTTCCCTTCACCACCTTCTGGTTTGTGTTCACGATGCTGCTGATATACACTGTCGTGCAAGTGAATTGGGTTGATTTTGGTATGTGTGTGGGGGGTGGGGGTGGGGGGGAGGGGTGTGTCTGCTGTCTGTCTGTCTGTCAGCGGCTGTGTCTGTGTGTGCTTGTGTATGTATGCGTGTTGTTCTGTGTGTGTGTGTGTTTGTGTATTTGCGTGCACTTGTATCTGTTCTTTCTGTTCTTTAATTTAACGTCTTTTCACTTTGAGTGATATTAGACGTGTCGTGTGTGTGTGTGTGTGTGTGTGTGTGATTTGGGGTTGGAGATTGTGGTTAAAGAGGGATACAAAGAAAAAAAAAAAAAAAACGGGATAAACTATAACAATGGAATCAACAATTAATAAATAAGTGTGTAACGGCAATGAGTTAACAACAGAAACATCAATATGATATATATATATATATATATATATATATTTATCTTGTATTTGTATGCTTGTGTATGTGACTGTGCATGCATGTATGTCTGTGTTTTGGATGTGTTTGTCTCTGTGTGTGTTTATGTACGTGTGTGTGTGTGTGTGCGTGCGTGCGTGCGTGCGTGCGTGTGTGTTTGCTAAAATGAATGTGTTTGTTGGAGCGCTCGAGAGAGACACAGACAGATGCAGACACACATATACAGACAGACAAACAGTGACAGAGTTTTCATGGGAGTCCCTATGCTGGGGAGTTTGAGAATGTTGAAACGTGCCTCTGCATGGTGCATCCTTAACTCACTCAGTACGGCCAGTCCTCTCTTCTCCTCTACACAGACCCCTCGGATGTCCAGTGTGTGCCTGAATAACCCAACCTTTAGCTTCCGTCGTCAGAATTGTGGTATTCTTTGTCAACATTCACATCTTCAGTATAAGAGCCTTCCGCTTGCAATATTTTGATGTTGGTTATTGGGGTGAAACGCTGTTAACGTCGACTCTTTCGCCGTTCGTATGGAGAGAGTTAACGTGTAGCCCCCAATACCCTTGCAAGCAAGCAGCAGGCTGGTGCCAATAATAATGGATTACACAAAACTGGAAGGAGTGCCATTCGGATGAAACGATAAACCGAGGTCCCGTGTGCAGCATGCACTTAGCTCACGTAAAATAACCCACGGCAACAATGGCGTTGTCCCTGATAAAATTATGAAGGAAAATCCACTTCGATAGGAAAACACACACACACAAAAAGAATAAACAACTGCACGCAGAAAGAACTCCAAAAAAAAGGGTGGCGCTCTTTGTGTAGCAACGCGTTCTAAGAGAAATCTGTTGTTGAAAATAGTAACACAATACAATACAATACAATAACTACTTTTTTATCAGCTGCAGGCAGTTGTTTCTGTAAAACTTCTCA
>NC_134899.1:13211924-13216924 GCF_041734735.1 Babylonia areolata
CGATGGGTTCCTTTCTCAATCATCATGTACACATTTAACTCTCTCCATACGAACGGCGAAAGAGACGACGTTAACAGCGTTTCACCCCAATTACCACCATCAAAATATTGCAAGCGGAAGGCTCTTATACTGAAGAGGTGAATGTTGACAAAGAATACCACAATTCTGACGACAGAAGCTAAAGGTTGGGTCATTCAGACACCCACTGGACATCCGAGGGGTCTGTGTAGAGAAGAGAGGGCTGGCCGTGCTGAGTGAGTTAAAATTCAAGTAACAGAACGCATCCATGTTACTCTGACACAGCAGAAGACAGAGTAAACATTCTATACTGCTCATTAGTAATTATTGTAACAGAACGCATCCAGGTTACTCTGACACAGCAGAAGACAGAGTAAACATTCTATACTGCTCATTAGTAATTATTGATTCAAACACATCAACTCGTAATCACCAGCATGATGTACTAAATGCATATTACCTGCATGGTTAGTATTATGAATTCATTTATCTACTTTCAACTTGAATATACATTATGACGAATACTCATGACTTGGAAATAAATCTTAATGTGCAACCCCGACTACAAATACGGGTGAAGTTGGGTTTTTTGTTGTTGTTTTTTTTACAAAGATAAATACGTGGTTTATCGCTTTGTCTTTAACACATCGCAGTTTTTTGGTAGATTTTTTTTTTTTTTAATTTCTTCAAAACAGCAGATCGCAAATATTGTGCAAATCAGTGTTCTTTGAGACTTAGGCAGCCAATGTTGTTGTTTTTTCAGCACCGCTATATATGAGCAGTTAACTACATGGTCACAATAACATTTCTCCTTTGCCAGCCATCTGCCATTTAAGTGACTTGGCAGATATGTTACACAAAGAAAATGTCTTCCGCTATTATTTCAATCTGATCACTCCAAAATTTACAGCACGCACTCGACTCACCCAACAAATCAGTCCACTTTCCATTCCTTCAAACGTATCACCGGAGCATAATTTTCATTCTGGAAGCGAAATCCCCTTCTTCTCCTCCCATCCCCCATACCCACGAGGCTCTGTATAACTTACCCCAACTGTAATGCACATAGGGAGGTCTTCAAAACCTTTGAAAAGGCAATCATTGAACCATACCTCAATACAATCTGTTCTTTACCCAGATGTTCTGAACACAAATATCCGTCTGTTTCGAACTCGCATTCTAATCAAAAGAGATTTAAAATAAATAAATAAATAAAAAGAAAGAGAAGAGAATCGCAGAGCGTTTAGGCACCATACTTATTTCATTGAATATCAACAAGTAAGTCCATCTCAATCTACTTTCCTTCCACACCATATCGTTGAAATTACCCTTCGCTGCAGAAAAAAAAATCACTTCTTACATTTAGCACAGGAAAATTGTTTTGCTGCCCAATCTTCTGCACCGTTTCAGTGGCATTACTCCCACGCTGTTCATCCCCAGTCCTCCATACACGGCGACACCAGGATACGTTCGTCATTGTTCCAGCATCCGACTCCACAGGGAACATCTGATGTTAGATCTCCAGGATGCCACATACCTGAGGAGACTCAGCACTGCTGCTGAGTCACATTGATGGTGTTCGTATGTGGCTGTAATGATTTTACAAAGCAAAGGACACCACTTACTAGGCCTCCAACTCACGACAATAATCGCTCAGTCCCGGAGCCACACAGAGTGAGCGTCCTCTCCAAAGTGGAGAACCTGACTTCGTTGTTGTTGTTGTTGTTTTCCATTGGCCACTGTGAAGACGACGCCTGCCGAGCATCAAATGTAGCGCTGTCGTGGTTCTCTTCCTCTTTGTTAGAAATAACGCAGGCTCTTTCGATCAAACACGAGCACACGCCTTTCATTTGACATTTAATACTTTCTACTTGGTCTGTTCTTTACATTCACACCTGTAATCTCACTCATATAATCAACTATTTGTTTCTGCCCCTCCGCTTATGTGTAATAGAAAAAAAATAAACATTGAAACTGAAAACATATATTTCCCTCTTTTTCTGAGTCAATTCCATCTGCCCCATATTTTCAATAACACACACATGCGCGTACACACACACACACACACACACACACACACACACACAACACACGCACACACAGGATGTGGCGTCTGACTTGAAATTATTGAGCCTGTCACTGATGTTGGTTGCTAGATATTTTTGCGACTG
Source organism: Babylonia areolata (assembly GCF_041734735.1). NCBI lineage: Eukaryota > Metazoa > Mollusca > Gastropoda > Neogastropoda > Buccinidae > Babylonia > Babylonia areolata. The sequence continues at coordinate 13,214,114 of NC_134899.1, forward strand.
AGCAATGTCCACATGCTGGTCACTGTTGTCAATATACTGAATCTCGTTTCTAACTTTACAGAAGTTTGTCATAATCGCTGTTATGTCTCGCACACTGAACTACAAAACATTGGCATCACACTGGTCGACTAGCTTCTTGACTACCTACAGGTACGTCCATCATCCCAAACTACATCAAAAGTCAGGTATATGCTCTTTTCTTTACAGCAAACATGCTGTAGCATACATGGATCAGCCCGTAACTTTCTCGCCGCTCAGTGAATCTGTGATAGAGTAAATCGTAAGTGTATGGTAAGTGGATTAAAAATGTTTTTCAGTTACATTTATTTTTTCTAGCATTTGAAATATATGTACGGTGCTTTGGTGTGTGTGTGTATGTGTGTGTGTGTGTGTGTGTGTGTGTGTGTGTGTGCGCGCGCGCGTCTGTGCGTGCAAACGAACCCAAAGTGAGTCTACAAAATGGTGACAAATATGACACTAAGCCAAATTTTTGTCGGAGAAAACAAAAACAACTGAATGTTGTTATTCTTTGGGATATCTTTTTGTTTATCATAAATCCACAAAAGTAAAGATGTTGTGTTGTTTTTCTTTTTCATAGAAGGTATCAAAACTTGATCCTTTATACTCACTTTGTTTCAACTTTGTTATGGAAATCTCAAGACTGTTCTGTGACTTTAGTTGAAAGAAAGGATCCCCAATTACAAGGGTGAAATACAGCATGAGTAAAACACAGTTTATCATCCTGCTCCACCGCACTTGTCAGAGGAGTGTCCTGTAAACTGCATCTACGCTGTTGAATCTTATCTATGGCAGTCAGCGGTGCAGAACACGTGCAGTACGTGAGACAGCACACACACACATGTGGGCTTTGTCAATGATCGACACGTGTCATCCATCAAAGGGGCTTTGACATTGATGGACACCTCTTTGTCCATCCAAGTTCTAGGTCTTTGTTTCAAAAATCTAAAGATCCATTGGGTGTGCACAGGGGTTTATGTCACTGTCAGATGCTTGTCGGCTATAACACCCTCTCAACTATGCCATCCAAAATGATCCCAAAAGTCCTGCTTTGCCGACTAGAAATGTGCTAGAAGACCAGGAAGGGAATGAAGCATGAAACGTCCTAGAAGTATCCTTTACCCATCTGGTGGGAAGCGCTAACAGCAATGGCTTGAAGCTGTCTGCCTTCCAGCGTGCAAAACGGTCACACACGTAAAATGTGAGTTTGTATGTGTACGTGCCTGTAATCTGAATGAATGACGGGAAACGAATGATGAGCGCCCAATGGCAGCCGTTAGTCGGCTCTACCCATGTAGGCACCCTGTTGTGCAGATGGCCCCATGTTTGTAAAGAGCTGATAGCTGAGCCTCCAGCCGAGGATAGGCACTATAATTATATCTACATCATCATATCATCATCATCCACACGAGGCTGGATAGTTCAGAAGGTGACTGACGAAGTCAGTGAGCAGAACTATGGCGTCCTCGATGCTCTTAATCTCCGAGTAGGGAAACAGCAGGGGGTCATGCTGGATCTCCGTGACTCGCTTCTGCTGCACAGTGATGTCATGCTTGTTAAAACGAGAGCAGCACGTGCAAAGCTCTTCAGCAGTCATGGCCTCATGTGTGGTCTACAACAGTCATACGATGACTTAAACATGGGGGGAGGGGAGAGGAGGGTTTGGTGGGAGGGAGGGGGAGGGGCCTCCATCCTATTTTTTACACACTTTTTGGGGGATGGATCCTCCATCCTCTTATTTTTCCGGCATATTTTTTAAAATTGTTAAATTACTATTTTCTCCTATTTTCATGTCTTTTTTCTTTCTTTTTCTTCTATCTTGTTTTTTTTTCGCCTTTGTTATTTTTCTTCTTTTTTTCTGCACACATACTTTTCTTTCCTTCCTTTTTATTACTTCAGTATTCATCCATTCGCTCACAGTTCTTTGTCTGTTTGCTTCTCTATTAACGGATAATATACGTGCATGTTGGTATTCATTGAATGTTCGCATTGTTTTGTGTTGTTGCTCTTTTTGTTTTTTTGTTTGTTTGTTTGTTGATGTTGTTTTTTTGTTTTATGGGGGCTTTTTTGTTGTTGTTTTTGTTTTTGTTTTGTTTTTGCTTTTATTTATGTACGCTTATCTATTATTTATTCACCTTTTTTTCCTTTTTCTTTTTTTTCCCCTTTTTTTCCCTTTTTTTTCTTTTCTCAAGGCCTGACTAAGCGCGTTGGGTTACGCTGCTGGTCAGGCATCTGCTTGGCAGATGTGGTGTAGCGTATATGGATTTGTCCGAACGCAGTGACGCCTCCTTGAGCTACTGAAACTGAAACTGAAACTTTTTGTTGCTTTTTTATATTGATCTAGTGTATTTTCTGTTGGCTTGCCTGTCTGTTTCTTTCATTCTTCTCTCACTCCCTAGTCATCCCTTACTATGTTGTGGAGATACACAAAGAAGAAGGAAATAGAAAATATTGAAAACGTACTTCTACGTGCCTGCAAAAGATACCTAGGTGTAACTCTCAAATCGCCCAACAAACTTATTTATTCACAGTTTGGACGATATCCCCTTTACATCAGTTCATATTTAAAGACTGTAAGATATTGGTTTAGGTTGTTAGAAATGAACGAAAACAGATCACCAAAGCAGGCATATCTTATGTTATCAAACCTGGACGCGAAGGGTAAAAAATGTTGGGTTACAGGGATCAGAGAAATTCTAGCTAAAACAGGATTTAGGATGAAGTATGGCTGAAACAAGGAACTGACAACATCAAGGTATTTCTGTCCCAGTTCAAGCAACGTCTGATTGACAT
>NC_134899.1:13224424-13229424 GCF_041734735.1 Babylonia areolata
AGGTAAATATAAGGTCTGACAGACGATTTTTTTTTTGGGGGGGGGTGGGGGGTGGGGGGGGTTGGTGTTTTTGTTGTTGGTTTTTTTTTTTATAGTTTTTTTTGTTTTTTGTTTGTTCGTTTTGTTGTTGTTGTTGTTGTTGTTTTTAAAACGAGCGAAGCAAAACAGAAATCTAGAAACAATTTCTACATACGTGTCTGATACTATCAATCAAATGTAGATCCACAAAATGTTGCTCCGATAATGAGCACTTCACCAATTCCATTATAGGAATTAACTGGAGCAGTTTTTGACATTCAGTATTGTGAAATTAAAGATAATGAAAATCGCAATATTCTAGCTTCTCGGGTCAAATCACACGTGTATGAAACATACCACCACCACTTAAACATATACACAGGCATTTCTGTTCTAGAAAATCAGTTTACTGGTTCTGGATATACAATTCCTGTTGAGAAATTTAAAAAGCCATATCATATTGGAAAGGGCTTCTCAATTTTACTGCTGAATCAATTGCCATTCTTATAACAATAACATATCTAAATGATCTGCCCCATAACTTGATTAATGCATTACTTTGTGTTCTGCAGTTCAGTTCTGCAGACTGTCGGAAAAGGTTGTACAAACATTGATTATAACATCAATTTTCAAATAAGATTTTTGATTCACTGTATTCAAATGAGAGAAACTAATATTGAAATGCGTTGGATTTATTCACACGTGCAGATCATGTTGTAAAACTTGAAGCCAAAAAAGCTTTGAATGCAGTTGAACTTCCTCATCGTTGATCATCATCTGAAATGCGTAATATTGTTCAAAGATATATGCTAAATTCCTTTCTGTCTTTTGAAGTTAACGCTTCTGTCTTATCGAATGCTAAAAGAACTGGCAGGGCTGTTAGGAGCATAGCATTTAAGTTATCACTAAATATCCCATTATACAGAACATTGTGAAAATATTGAATGCATTTGCAAGAGTGGTTTAACGGATGAGCACGTTTTAACCTGCTGTCTAGAAATGAAACCTTTTTTGCCTCCAGAAATTATTGAACACGTGTTACCAGTTTCAAATGTTAATTCTTTTTGGAAAAAGTTTTGTATTTCAAAATGTTCCTTCTAACGTTTTAGCTAGTTATGTGTTAAATAGTCCAGCTGGTTGTTTATTGTAGGTCCCCACATCATCCACTTTTCAAATGATAACCTATAGAAGTATTGCATACAATATTTGATTATTGATTAATATTATGTCATAATCCTGTTTTCCCCATGCTCCCTCTCACACACACCCTTCCAATATTATGTTTTTCCTTCTCCAATCACTGACACTCACCCTCTCCATTTAACATTTTGTACTCTATCTTTTCCACATTCTGTTCTCTCTCTTCCTTCTTCCACCACAACCGCCCCCTTTTCAGTTGAATAGCTCTTCCCCTGCCATTGGTTTTTAGAAATGATTATTTCTAGGTAATGATAATAATAACAACAACAACAACAATAATAATAATAATAATCATTATCATCATCATCATCATATAATTTATTTTCAGTCTGATATCATCATCTTAGATGAACAGACAATAACTGAATAAACGAACATCGGCCATCGTTCTTGACCAGCAGGCTTTCTGATGCAAATTAGTCAACAATCATCAGTGCTTATATGTTACTGTGGCACAGAAAATCAGCTACACGTTTGTTTCTGTATGGTAATTAACAAATGGGCATGAACACATTTCCTGCGTGGAGATAACTGATAACCCTGTCGTGGTGGGGTAGCTTGAGAGCTCCAGTGACCTGTCAAGGTATGTCAGCCAGTGTGTCACGTGCTGTACTGGTTGTGGATGTTCATTCTTCAAACTGAACGAACTGGCATGATATACACTTGCTGAATATGTTGCACAGTATCAGTGTCAGTAGCTCAAGGGGGCGTCACTGCGTTCGGTCAAATCCATATACGCTACACCACATCTGCCAAGCAGATGCCTGACTAGCAGCGTAACCCAACGCGCTTAGTCAGGGCTTGAGAAAAAAAACCCCATTAATAATAATAAAATTAAATTAAATTAATTCAAAATAAATTAAGATAAAATGATAATAATAATAAAAGAAAATAAATTATTATCTATTATTATGAGCTGATTTCACTGTTATTATTATAACAGTGAAATCAGCTCATTAACTGATATGTCACACACAACATACGCGAATTGATAATGAAATAAATAAGCGGCATAAACAAACGGAATACAAGAAGATGGTAAATATGCAACAATACCAAAAAATTAGAGAAAAAAAAGTAGCAAATACACGTGTGAATATTTTTTTAGATAATGAAACAAACAATATGTTGCACAGCAAAAGCCTGGTAAAATTAATTTTCTAATATGCCATTTTGAATACAGTTTTCTCTTGAAACCTGTCAGTTTATCGCCTTTTATATGTTTTACAAAGTGGACATCAGACATGACAAAAAAGCATAAGACTTTCCTCAAACAAAAGCAAGGTTATGCCCATGGGCATGTCTCGAAATAAACAACACAATAAACGTGAAAAAGGAAACCTTTTGGGGCTGATGTTCGGATGCTTTATGGTGCTGAATATTTTTCTCTTAGAATAAGGTAAAAAAAATAAAATAAAATAATAATAATCGTATCACACGTGAGCTTCCCCCCCCCCTCTCTCTCTCTCTCTCGACACACACACACACACACACACACACACACACACACACATATATATATATATATATATATATATGTGTGTGTGTGTGTGTGTGTGTGTGTGTGTGTGTGTGTGTGTGTGTGTTTGGATACATGGATAAAAGGTGTGGAGAGATGTGATACCATGTTTCATAGCAGCGCACATCCTTTTGGCAGAGTGGCCAAGGTTGTATCTGGGCGAAAGTATTGTTGTTTAAATGTTGGTCTTGTAAAAAAAAAAAAAAAAAAAAAAAAAAAAAAAAAACGAACAAAAAATTCCCGAAAACTTCTCACAGAATGAAAACAAATCTTCTGAATGATGTTGTAAATGTATTTAATGTGTATTCGTACATGGTGGTGGATTTTAATTTGAAAGAAATGAAGATGATACAATGTCCGTTTGTTTCTAAAAGAATAGTGACAGACGAAAACACATTTTAAAAAAAGAAGACGAAAAAAGATTGTCTGGGATAAAACACACACACACACACACACACACACACACACACACACACACACACACACACACACACACACACACACCACACTCCTCCCCCCTCCCCCACACACACAGGAAACAAAGAGAGAGAGAGAGAGAGAGAGAGAGAGAGAGAGGCATGGCCACATGAGTTGGGCGTCTTCTGATGATTTATGATATTACAATTTCTAGCATGCAAGATCAATCTTGTACCTACTCGATGCCTACAGGAGGGCTGGGAATGATATCACTGTGGCAGCACACACACTAAAATAAGCGAATAACTTGCTCAGTTTTCAATGAAAGCTCTGAAGCTATCAGTGCCACCCCGATATACATTTTATTGTCATACACTTCATAGCTTGAAAAAACGAAATTAATGTTTACCTTTTCAGAGACGAGAGGATTAATTGGTTGATTCAGTCAGTCAACCAATAAGTCAAAGAGCAATTGATCAGTTCAACGACCTTTGGAAGTATTGCAAGAGTTAACACAAATATGAAAGAGCCATGACAGGTTTCAGCTTTCAGAAAAAAAAAGAAAAGAAAGTCTGAAACTCCAAATGGCAGCGACTTTCGAAGTTGCCAATCTTAGAACGTCCCCTCCAAATATATCATATGTCTCAGAAAACGTACAAACTTTTGTGCAAAACATTTCACTTGGAGATGATTGCACAAATATCGTGTTCAGTGAGATGGAATATTTGCCCTGGGACAATCCTGACAACATTGTCAGTGAAGAAGTAGAAAACATCGTACGCAGAATCAAAGAGAACTTGTTGGTGTTGTTATTTCTGATTGGTGGGCCTGCCAACGTCATCAACATGGCTGTGTTTTACAAGCAAGGTCTTCGCGATCGTGTCACTCTGTGTCTTTTTGTGTTATCTCTGGCTGATGAATTATGCTTATTGTTTCCAGTCTTGCGCAACGGCGAGCAATTTTTCATTCAGTTTACGTCGAAAGAAAGATTCGGCCCCATTATGACTTTTGTGACCAACTCGAACTTGAGTGTATTTTTAGGCTTTACTTTCGTTTCTAGTACCATCTCTACCATCATAGCTGTGGAGAGATGCCTGTGTGTATTCAATCCGCTAAAGTTTCAAAATCTTATACGAACAAGAACAATGGCGCTACTCATTGGAGTGGTGCATATCCTAGTTTTAGGACTGTTTTTCGTTACAGTTTTCAAATTCCGTGTTGGGTGTATTCGTGATCTAGTATCTGGTACAGTAGTAACCACTGCTATTCAAGGAGAATTCTACAGAGCCCACAAATCCTTCATAGATAGTTTGGACATAATTGTGTTAGGTGTTGGTCTGTCTGGAAGCGAGATGATTGTGGTAACGACGACGACCATCATGACAGTGGTGAGACTTCGCCAGGCTGCAAGGTGGCGGTCAGAAACTACGTCAATCTCGGCCCGTGAAGTGGCACTGACCAAAATGCTGGTCGGTAGCTCAGTGTTGTTCATCGTTTGTATTTTACCCGTTTTTCTTATGCGTTTCTGTTGGCTGTTTTTGCCAGAAATGAAACCCGGAAGGCGGAACCATAACTTCTTTATGACTTGTGTATGGATAAGGGAAATATCGATTTACATCAACTCCACCTTCAACTTCTTTGTGTACTACACCATGGGGTCCCGCTACAGGGAAACGTTCTGGGCACTGTTCGGCAGAAATGAACATCACGTCAAAGTTTGACGGACACTTGACCCGTGAGGTACAACGTGAGTGTATGAATGACATGAATAAAGCAGAAGAATTCACTACACTGATCATTACTGATTATTAATTAAAACACACCAGCTCATGATTACCAGCATGAT
>NC_134899.1:13234424-13261924 GCF_041734735.1 Babylonia areolata
TGACAAAGAGTGGGTTGTTACAGATTTTCCTGTGAGATTTTCTCACGTACCACTGCCTTTAACGGATCTCCAGGACAACTGTCTAAGGGTCCTCGTTCCCCTTCTACCGTGTCCTTCCCAAATTTTCCTCACGCCCACTCCCACCCCACTCTTCCAACGTACCCTTTCCCACTTTTCCATTGTCCCCCTCGCCCCGACCAACCTCAGCCATCGAATCTGCAGGTGCCGTCAGTCTTCAGCCGTCCGGAGGACTTCTAGTCCTGTGAACTCTGACAGCATCGTTGAACTGAACTGGCGTTGCAGTTGACTGTAGGACCGTATGGAATTGTGCTTTGGTTAAATGGGAGGGTATTTAAGTGCTCTGATTTGTTACGTGTACTTATTGTCTGTGACCTCAGTAAGAAAAGAAAAAAAGGGCTAAACTCTTCTGTGTTTGTGTTTGTGTTGTCGGGACGTTAGTTAGTCTGGGAAGGGGTGGGGGGTACATGGCCAGCCCCTTACGGGTTGTGACACACGAAGACCCTCGCAAAGTGCCAGCTGTACAGATGACCGGCGAGCAAAGTTGCCCAACTGCACAAGCATGTACAGCAGTGCGCCTCGAGTCTTATCAGTGCCTTATTTTTCGGCGCCACGCCACAAGCTACATATTGCCTATCAGTAACTGCCCCTTGCTTGTACTTTCCTCAAACTTGTAGGTGAATAAACAAAGTGTCATCTTTCAGGTCCTGCCACAGACCACATGCAGATGTGTGATTGGTTTTCAGTTCCATGTCGGGCAAGTGACGAAATGCAGAGGTTTATGGGGATTTGTGGTGTCGAAACTTTGGTTCTTATGCATGTGCTTGTACGTGTGTTTTTCAGAATTCAGACATATCCTAGGATGCAGGATTATAAGCAGACGTGTATAGAATATGCCGTGCATATGCGAACGCGCGCGCACACACACACACTCATACACACGCATAATGAGCGACATATAGACTTTTCGCACAATGACTTGTGAGCAGATACCTCCAGTGTGTGGAACTTGGATCACACAGAGGAAAGCAATCCGCCTGACAAGATGAATGGATCTTTGGGAAATGCTGTTCAAAGTCAATCACCAACACTGCGTTTGCTTTTACCTCATGGGCCTCGATGACTGAGATTCGCAGTGAAAGTAAATGTTCATTACAGCTTTGTCACATATCCCTAATTGTAATAAGGATCTCGATGGCAGCAGCCATAATGTCAGTTATATTCAAGCAAAAACCATCATTGTCACCCTGGGAATCAGTGAAGTCACATACCAACATTCGTTCAATGACATTATTTACCTTTTGTATTTCCCTAACATATGGTTTACTAACATATCTATCTGCACTGTCTTTAAACCACTTCGGACGTGAAATCACATCAATTTTATGACTGGGACTTTCTGTGCCTTAGCTTACAGGTTCGGTCACAGTTTTCACATTATGAACTGCAGTGAAGACAACAGATATTGGACAATGCACATCAGAATAGAAATTACTGCATTCTAACACTTGAAAATCAGAAACACGATCGAACAACTTAAGAGGAACAATGACATAGTCAACAACACTTACATCTTAGCACGTGCACCTCGTGGAGCAGTCGCACTGATCAACACAGCCATTAATGATACATGCCCTTACCATCTAAATGCGTGGCCCATGTTATTTGTTCCAGTATCCTATGAAAATGTAACAGGTAGTGAAACAGATGGTCTCTCATCACTCATGAAATAGTCACTATTAATCAAATCACCACTTTCCTCGAATGCATCCGTCGTATTATCTGGTAGTGTGGCGGTCCTTGCATTAAAGTCACCACGCAGACAAACGTGATCAGAATTCAAGAGGGTTAACGAGTTTTCAAGACTAAGCATGGAGTCTCTGTCGTAATACCTGGAATTTTCAGGTGGGATGAATACACAACCAAATAAAACAGAATGACCAAGAACACGGTTATCTAATTTGAAAACTAAGCTATTCGGACTTTGCTTATAATCAACAAAAGAGTAATGGCTCTTGAATGAAGGATTGAGCATCTGTATTGTCTGAATATTGCAAAACTTTAATAGATTCAATAAGACACTCCGTTTTCAGCAGCAGAATGCCTACGGACACACACACACACACACACACACACACACACACACACACACACACACACACACACACACACACACACACACATTCAATAAAGTAAATAAACACGCACAGTTTCCATACAAAAATTAATGTGCGAGCACGCGCACACAAACACACACGCACACACACACACACACACACACAGAGAGAGAGAGGGGTGAACGAAAACCAGAGGAAGAAGAGAAGGCAGCTCGTTCTTCCAGCGAGGTGTATGAAAAAAAGTCTTACGTGGACTGCACAATGACATGGGACACATGGGTGTGGAACGGGCATTGACTCTGACATGTGAGCTGTTCTTCTGGCCTTTCATGGCACGACGCTGCTCCTGCATCAAGGACAAGCCGCCAACATGTCACGAGCGAGCACCGTTGAGGAACACCACAACAAGTGCACCAAATGGAATCTGTGCATTTTGAGAAGAGCAGCGGGGGACATGTGTATAACCTGGTGCTGACAGACCACTTCATGCGCTTCGCATTGGCATATGCAACGAAGATCAAGAGCGCCCGTATAGACCACTGGTCTGCACATCAGTTTAGAATGCTTGTCTCATGAACTCACATTATACTCTGGTTATAAGAATGTATTACTCATACATAGATAGGTGGTTATATATACTGATTTTTCACGATTTCCTTGTATTATCATATTTTGCCTGTAAAACACTTTCATTATCATATAATTGACTCTAATCACATAATTTTACTTCTTTGTTTTCTTTTACCGTGTGTATATTTCTTCGATCGCTGTATTTATCTATCTATCTATCTATCTATCTATCTATATATATATATATATATATATATATATATATATATATATATGTATCTATATATATATATATATATATATAATATTATATATATATATATATATATATGCGCGTGTGTGTGTGTGTGTGTGTGTGTGTGTGTGTGTGTGTGTGTGTGTGTGTACTCTGCTCAACATGTTGAAGACATTTTCCAGTGACAAGAAGAGCAGATAGCATCTGAGTCTTCACAAGATGGTGCACGCCTACACCTGTACGAGGAACGAAGCAACAGGCTACTATCCTTTCTATTTGCTCTTTGGCCGTGCACCACGACTGCCCATTGACATCATCATCAACCTCAATACGACGGAGGACCAGCCACCAGCACCAAGGTCAAAGTATATGCAGGAGTTCCAGGAGAGTCTGCAGGAGGCATACAGAAAGGCTACAGCGTCAGTAGACAAGGTGGCAGAACACCATTGGAACCAGTTGAACAGAACAGCAAGGGCCGTGAGCATTTGGCCTGGCGACCAGGTGCTGATCAGGAACTTGTCAGAGCGAGGAGGACCTGGTAAGATGCGGTCTTACTGGGAGGACCAGGTCAACACAGTGATCAGGCGCATGGGAAGGGAATCTCCAGTCTACAAGGCCCAGCAGGAGAACAACAGGCGAAGCAAGACACGGGTCTTGCACAGAAACATGCTTCGGCAAATCGGCGCATTGCCATCGTGGCCTCCTAATGACACAACAGGGATACAAAGCAGAGACAGAACCTGAGTCAGCGGAGGCCAAGGCAGACTCGGGAGACAAAACGCACACTGGCAAACGGTGTTCTCTGTGCGGAACCACACAGCTCCACCCTTCGTCCTGACTGTGGGAGCCGGACATGGCAATGGGGCTGCTGTTAGTTATGATTCGCCAGAGGTCACCCCGCCACCCACCCCACAGCAGCATTCAAACATGGCTGCGATCTACAGTCCTGTCCCACATCCTTCATCACCCAAACCTGCCCAGCCCGTTACTGACAATCAGCCTGTTTACCATCCTATATCCCCCAATCCTGTACCATCTGCTCCCGTCACTGATCCCCTGCATCAGACACTACTTCTGTACCCTCGGGACGGCATCCATGTTGGGGCGTGTCCCTGCTCCTTGGGTCCCCACAGACAGCAGGCCAGCACATCGATGCAAGTGCTGATGACGATGACGGTGGCTCGTAAGATTTGAAACATTTTATATTACAATGCGCCCGCACTGGGGAGAAATCTGCTTTGACAAAAGAATGCTATAATACAACACAATATAAAATATCGGGCATCATCTGATTCAGAGAAAGTTTTCTTTGCTTGTCTCCTATTATCCCTTTCCCTGATACTGTTAGTATTCAGTGGTATGGAATATCTGTCCTGGGACAATCCAGGTAACATTGTCAGTGCGGAAGTAGAAAAAAATTGTACGCAAAAATCAGAAAGAATGTGATGGTGTTGTTATTTCTGATTGGTGGGCCTGCAACGTCATCAACATGGCTGTGTCTGCGCGATCGTGTCACATTGTGTCTCTTTATGTTGGCCTTGGCTGATGGAATTTTCTCTTTTTTTTCAGTTTTACTCGAGGGCGAGCAACTCTATATTCAGTTAACAACGAAAGTAGATTTCGGCTCCGTTATGACTTTTAGGATCACCACAAACTTGTCTACGCTTTTAGGCTTTTGCTTTGTTTCTCCAGTCATCTTTACCATCATAGTTGTGGAAAGATGCCTGTGTGTATACAGTCCGCTAAAGTACAATGACGATAATCCTTGGAGTAGTTCATATCCTGATTTTGTGACTTTTTTTCATTGTAACCTTCAGATTGGGTGTATACATAATTAAGCATCTGGCACAGTGATGACCCCGGGCATTGAGGGAGAATTCTACAGAGCTCACATATTTCGTGTTTGGTTTTGGTCTGTCTGGACACAAATGTACACTGAACAACGAGTACACACAAACATCACAACATTTTAAAAGGCGGGAGAGACAGAGACAGAGACAGGCAGACATTAAACATGACACATACAGACGGACAAAGGAGAGACGATTTTCATGGGGATAACACACACACACACACACACACGCCGCGCGACCGTGCGCGTGTACACAGACACAGACACAACACACAGACACACAGACACAGACACACAGACACACACAGACACACACAAACACACACACACACACACACACACACACCGCGTACGCGTGGGTACGCGCGCGTGCGCGCGCGCGCGCGCGCGCACACACACACACTCACACACACAAATGCATATCGTGCAGTGCATGCTTCCATGTACACTGGACAGACTCGCACGCACTACAAAAAAACAAAAAAACAACCCCCCCCCCCCAAAAAAAAAAAAACAAAAAAAAAACCACATACACACACACTCACGCACTCTTACACACAAACACACACACTCCAACTTCAGAAATCACATAGGTATACATCACTATATCATAATCACACAAATGAAAAACCCGAAGAAGTGTGTGTGTGTGTGTATGTGTGTGTGTGTGTGTGTGGAGAGAGAGAGAGAGAGAGAGAGAGAGAGAGAGAGAGAGAGAGGTGGGTGGAGTGTGGGGAGATCGTTAGGGAAAATTTACAAGCAAACCGTAGACGTAGATGTACACACACACACACACACACACACACACACACACACACACACACACACACACACACACACACACTCCAACTTCAGAAATCACATAGGTATACATCATAATCACACAAATGAAAAACCCTAAGATGTGTGTGTGTGTGTGTGTGCGTTCGTGCGTGCGTACGTGCGTGCGTGCGTGTGTGTGTGTGTGTGTGTGAGGAGAGAGAGAGAGAGGGGCAGGTGGGTGGGGTGGGGGGAGATCGTTAGGGAAAATTTACAAACAAACCGTCGACGTACTTTGATCTGAGATATATATATATATATATATATATATATATATATATATATATATAATAATAATAATAATAATAATAATAATGAAATAACACTCTTGGCTTTCTTCCATCCATTAATTACCTCCAACTCTCTCCAGCCAAGAATTTATTGATGTGTTAACATTCTGTCTTTCTCTGTTTGTCCCTCCCTCTCTGTCAACGATTCTGTCCGTGTGTGTGTGTGTGTGTGTGTGTGTGTGTGTGTGTGTGTGTGTGTGTGTGTGGAGAGAGAGAGAGAGAGAGAGAGAGGTGCAGGGGGAGGTAAGCATGCAGGTAGACAGACAGGAACATGGTCAGAGATTCAGACAAGAATAGAGATACCATGAATTGCAATAAATGGCGATAAATGGGTTCGGTGTCCTCTGATAATCAGTCATGAACAGTAATGCTGGGCTGCAAACATTGTAGACCGTGATGTGGCTCTATGCGTACTGGAGGTCTAGGGCTGAACGACTGTGTGGTAACACGAAGTACCATGACAATGATTTTTTTTTTCCACAGACATGTATACAATACAGAGAACAGTATGAAACAAACAATATAAAACAAACAGTAGCATCCACTACAGAGAGGAAGACAAAACAGGACAAAAACAAAACAAACCTAAAAAAATGACAATGTTTTATTTTTACTTTTATGAGGACATTCAGATGACTGGTTGATTGAAAATAATTGTTAGAAAGAATAAAAGAAACTGTCGCAAACAAATGTCTCAATAACGAATGACTGTTCCTGGTTTGCAGCAATCAATCCAAATGCTTGATTATAACGTATCAGTCTAAATGCATGGCTATCTATCAATCTAAACGAGAAACGATCAGTGTAGGACAAAGTGATTCGTACTTACTTTAGATATAAGGAGATAAGGACTAAATGGTTTCATCAGTCAGTCAATATATCAGTCAAGTAAGCAATATAAGTTCGATGACCCATGAAAGTCTGACTGGTTTGAAAGTAGTCGATAGCCAAGACCGTCTTCAGCTGGCTTTTTTTTTTTCTCTCTCTCTCTTTTTCCCCCTTTTTTCAAGTCTGCAAAATAAAATGGCAACAGGTTTCGAACATATAACTTTCTTTCCAAATAAAACAACAGATGGCAATGTTGCCATCCAAAGCAGTGTACCAGAATACATGCACATATCAAAGCAAAACACAACACTTGGAGATGAATGCGTACGTATCGTATTCAGTGAGATGGAATATTTGCCCTGGGACAATCCTGATAACATTGTCAGTGAAGATGTAGAAAACATCGTACGCAGAATCAAAGACAACTTGGTGGTGTTGTTATTTCTGATTGGTGGGCCCGCCAACGTCATCAACATGGCTGTGTTTTACAAGCAAGGTCTTCGCGATCGTGTCACTCTGTGTCTCTTTGTGTTAGCTTTGGCTGATGAAATTTACATATCTTGCTTATTCTTACGCCAAGTCGAGCAACTGTATATTCAGTTTACATCGAAAGAACGATTCGGCCCTATTTTGACTTTTTTGACAAACACGAACCTGACTGCAATTTTAGGTTTTGGTTTCATATCTCCTGTTATGTCTACCATCATAGCTGTGGAGAGATGCATGTGTGTATACAATCCGCTCAAGTTTCAAAATGTATTACGAACAAGGACAATGGCGATAATCATTGGAGTGGTTCATATCCTGGTGTTGGGACTGTTTTTCTTGTCAGTTTTTAGATTCCGTGTTGGGTGTATTCGTGATCCGGAATCTGGTACAGTAGTAATCACAACTATTGAGGGAGACTTCTACAGAGCTCATAAATTATTCCTTGATCATTTGGACATTGTCGTGTTTGGTATTGGTCTGTCTGGAAGTGAGTTGATTGTGGCAATGACGACGACCATCATGACCGTCATGAAACTTCACAAGGCTGCAAGGTGGCGGTCAGCAACTGCGTCAATTTCGGCCCGCGAAGTGGCGTTGACGAAAATGCTTGTCTGTAATTCCATCTTGTTCATCGTGTGTATTTCTCCCGTTTTTCTGATGCGTATTTGTTGGCTGTTTTTGCCAGAAATGAACTCTGGAAGGCGTAATCATAATTTCTTTATAACTTGTCTATGGATTAGAGAATTATTGTGTTCCATCAACTCCACCTTCAACTTCTTTGTGTACTACACCATGGGGTCCCGCTACAGGGAAACGTTCTGGGCACTGTTCAGCAGAAATGTACATCCAGACAAATCATGACACGCACTTAATCCATAAGTTGCATGCACTATGAATGTACGAAAGGGGTAAATACCTCAGGACATGGGGGCAAGTTTTATTATGTTTTAGTAACAAAATTGTGTGTTTGCGTGCAGTATTTAAAGTAATATCAATATGTATTTTGCCTCGCTTCATTGTTAATTTTGTGCCAAAAACCCAAAAGTGCTCTTTACATGTGTCGCGTGCGACTGTGTAGTGACGGAAGACAGAGGGAATGTTGGTCAACTTGACCCCTCGAATACGTCATGATTTTCGTTGTTTGTTTTGTTGTTTGTTTGTTTGTTTTTTCTGTCTTTCCGTGCGTGCGTGCGTGCATGTGTGTGTGTGTGTGTGTGTGTGTGTGTGTGTGTGTTTATGTATGCGCGCGCGTGTACGCACGCGTACGTGTGTATTCCTTCTCTCCCTCATAGTCAGCTCAGGTTTTTTTTTGTTTCTTTTTTCTCGTGCATGTACACTTGCACGTTATTAAGCTGAGCTACAGGTCTGATGATGAAAAGCTCACCTGTCGATGTTGTGGGCATGAGAAGATGTTTTTATCACTGGCATTTGCACCCGGTCAGGAGCCCTTCAAGAAAGTGGGGGTGGACATCGTAGGTCCAATCACTCCAGCCTCTGCGCGGGGCAATCGTTACATTCTAGTGGTCGTTGATAACGCCACGTGTTACCCAGAAACCATCGCGTTGAAGGGAATTGACTCTGTGACAGTTGCGGACGCACTGTGGCAGATATGGACCCGCGTGTGAGTACCCTCGGAGGTATTCACAGATAGAGGTACCCAGTTCACAAGCGACGTGATGGCTCAGGTAAACCGGTTGGGGATCCATGGCGGAAGCACGACTCTGTACCATGCACAGGGAAACGGTCTTGTCGAGCGTTTCAACGCCACCCTGAAGAAAAATGATCCAATGCCTCTGTATCGAGAAGCCCAAGGATTAGGATCTGTTCATTCCAGCCGTCCTGTTTGCGTTCAGGAAAGTGCCACAGGAGTCCCTGCGGTTTTCTCCCTTTGAGCTTCTGTATGGCCGCACGGTGAGGAAGCCCATGGCTCTTCTGCGCCAGCTGTGGACCAAGGAAGCGTCATCGCTTCCAGAAACCCTCACGGAGGTAGAGTACGTGGTGGATCTGCCCAATCGGCTGGAAGAGACCTATCGGCTGGCACGAGAGAACCTGCAGCAAGCAGCCACCAAGTACAATCAATAGTATGACAAAAATGCCCGTGAGCGTCGGTTTGATGCGGGAGACGAAGTCTTGCTGCTCTTACCAGAGAAAAAGAACAGGCTCCAAATTGCTTGGTGGGGCCCCTACAGGGATGATATAGCGTGTGGGCGACTGGGATTACCGTATTGCAGTCAAAGGAACCCCACGACTCTATCATGCCAATCTACTGAAGCGGTACACCCGAAGAGAGGAGTGTTCCGCAGCTGTAGCCCCAGTGGTCATAGAACACAGGATGACCATGCGGGCTCTTTCAATTCACAGGGGATTCCACTTCTACCCCTGCAAGCAGAAGAGACATGGAAAGATGTCTCTGTCCACACAACCCTCACTCCTTCACAGCAGCAGGAAATCATGGATATCTGTCAGAGTGCTAGTGGCGTTCTCACCGACCTTCCCCTCAGGTGCACAGTGGGGCAGTGTGAGATGGTTCTGGAGGACAGCACACCAGTACAAGTCCTCCAGTACCCACTGCCCCACTCATAGTATGACGTGATCAGAGAGGAAGTCCAATCCATGCTGAAGATTGGCACTTACCCATGAAAGAGTGACCAATCCAAGACCACATTCACGACGCCACAGGGTCAGTTTTAGTGGCTGGTGATGCCGTTCAGGCTGAAAACGGCCGATGCGATTTTTAGCCGCATCATGCGAAACGTTCTGGAACCATTGCAGTTAGATGACGCCCATAACTTTATGGATGATCTGCTGCTGGCCACCGGTACCTGGAATCGTCACACCGAAGTTCTGCAGCAGATATTCCACTGCCTACAGGAGGTATAGCTGTCGGCGAGACCAACCAAGTGCCAGCTTGGCTGTCCGGAAATCGGCTTTCTTGGACACTACCTCCAGTCTGGTCAGCTACACCCAAACCAGGACAAGGTAGCTAAGATCCGGGAGGCACACCCTCCTACCACAAAGAAGGAGCTGCGTGCCTGCCTTGGACTGACTGGCTATTACAGGCGTTTCGTGCCTAAGTTTTCAGAAACAGCCCTACCCCTGACCAACAAGACTAAGGGCAGTGAGCCCAACAAAGTTCTTAGGTGGGATGAATAAAAGAAAGCCTTTGACAAGTCAAAAGAGGCACTCATCAACCCCCCAGTGCTGGTCCTTCCCGACCCTGGAAAAACCTTTGACACCTCAGGGTTGGGCCTTGGGGCCGTGCTTCTTCAGGATCACGGTGAAGGACTACAACCCATAGCTTTCGCCATCAAGAAGCTCAGTGAAGCAGAACAGCAGTACCACACCATTGAGCAGGAGGCACTGACATTGTTTTGGGGTAAACGGAAGTTCTATCCCTACCTGTACGGAAGGCATTTTGTGCTTGAGAGCGACCATCATCCTCTCAAATATCTGCACCGTATCGGTCCCGTCAGTCGATGTCTCATGGGGTGGGCTGTGGAGCTCCAGTCTCACAGCTTCACCTTCAGACACATCAAGGGTGTCGACAACTTGGGGGCAGACTACCTGAGTAGGACTGCACAGTGACCGGAAATTTGACTCATACTGAATCACTACACCAGAATTAACCGATATGATGGTCCTATCCCACCATTTCCCCGTACGATGCCAGGTTTAGCCCTAGCAAATAGTGAGTGAGAGCACTTGATCTGTTACTCGAACACGAGAAATGGGTGTGTAAAGGTACTCATTCAAATGCACCACCTTTGCACAGTTTTCCTTTCACCCTTGCAACTGTCTCTGTGGGAAATTTGACTCATACTGAGTCACTACACCAGAATTAACCTATATGATGGTCCTATCCCACCATTTCCCCGTGACTTTCGTAGGTTTTTTGTTGTTGTTTTGTTTTGTTTTTTCTCTCTCTTTCTTTCCGTGCGTGCGTGCGTGCATTTATGTGTGCGTGTGTACGCGCTCGTGCGTGTGTGTTCCTTCTCCCCCTCATTGTCAGCCCAGGTTGTGGTTGTTTTTCTCGTGCATGTATACCTGCACGTTCTTAAGCTGAGCTGCAGGTTTGATGATGAAAAGCTCACCTGTCGCATCGGAAGTTGTTTTATTCACTGGCAGTTGCACCTGGTCAGGGAGAGGTGGTTTCTTTTTCAGTCCTGCTCCGTTCATTTTGGAGTGTAAGGGTTTTTTTCCCGATTGGGTTCGGTTTTGGGGCCGGCCTCCAGTGCCACTGCATATCCTGGGTCTGTGTCCGTGTCCGACCAGGAGGTCTGGAACTGCATTTCAGTTCTAGGGATTCAATCTCCGTTATATTTTTTCCCTCACGAGCTCTTGAGGTGAGTCATGTTGGGAGTGAAAAGTGTTGGTTTTGTTTTGTTTTTCTACAGGCATATAGCGGCCACTAATATTTATTTCAGTTTTTGTTGCTTTATTTTTGACTCACTTGTGTAAACAAAGTGAGTCTGTTTTAACCCGGTGTTCGGTTTGTGTGTGTGTGTGTCTGTGTCTGTGTGTCCGTGGTAAACTTTAACATTGCCATTTTCTCTGCAAATACTTTGTCAGTTGACACCAAATTTGGCATACAAATAGGAAAAATTCAGTTTTTTCCAGTCGCCTTGTTTAAGACAATATTGCACCTCGGAGATGGGCACAAAACAAAAAAGAAAAAAGAAGCCAAATTATATGAAAACTGAATTTACTGTTATATTTATATATTTTTTATTCTCTAAACTTGGCATTTTGATCTGATATTCTGCCACAACAACAAGAGCAGTCATTTTTATTATTTTTTGTTCAAACAGGAAATTATTTTGCTAAGCATGGAAGTTATATTTATTTTGCATGTCTTTGGTGCAGATAGTAAAAAAGGGAAATTAATCTGTAATTAATGCTACGGGGCTTAATTTGCTTCAAACTGATCTTTCTCATCTAACATTACATTTTGAAATTATACTCAATACATAAAAAGCTTGTGAGTTTTACTCTGTGTACAGGCCTTTCACTATGTTCATTCACCCAAGTGGTCTTTTTCGGAAAATACTAAAAATCAATACGACGAGTGGACTTTATAGATCTTTTGGCTGAGCCCTGAAGGCCATGGGCAAAAATCAATTGCGTACACATATTTATACATATTCAGAGTGCGTGCTCATATTCTTCGCGAACGCAAAAGACGCCATTTTGTTTCAAGTTGTTGACCTGCCCGTTCAATCCAATATTGGAGAAAGAGACCGTTAAATATTTATTCAGAGACAGATTAGTGAACGCCTCATCACTTAATGGATTATGCCCCGAACTGCCATAAAATTATCAATAGAATCAGTCGGAATTCACAGTTTAGTGAAGTCCTTTTCACTTCATACAACGTTTAGAAGCACTTGTACTTGGCTTTACATGTTATTACTTGAACAAAATACTCAATTTTCATATCAACTTTAAAACTATAAAACTAGAATGAACATAAAAGAAATTGAATGGACCGTGTCAACCGGGTGTAATTATACTTGTACATCTATCTAGATCCAGAGAAAACGGCTAAATGTTGCAGTGTGATTGCGGCAATAGCCACGTCTCTTTTACCGCTGACTTTAAAAGGAATTTCAATTGCCCTTAAAGATTTTTTGAATGCCCAAGATACACCAGAATAATATAACAGCGTTCTCACTGCGAATACCGCAATCGATTTATCGCCCTTTAAAAAAGCATGTTTAAATGTTATATTTTTGAACGTCAGTCAAGGAGCCACGATAGTGTAATGGATAAGACAGTTTCTTCTCATCCAAACACGCGGGGTTCGAATCTGCCGTTAGGACTTTTTTTTTTTAACCGATGCTTTATAACAACAAATACAGAACACATTTTAACGATTAGATTTTTTTATAAAGTGTATCACAAGTGAGTCTTGAAGGCCTTGCCTCTCTTGTATATCTATACTTTAATTTCAGTGCAGTATGGCCCTACCTATCCTTGTGGATCCAGCCTTATGTATATCTGTGTGCACACACATTGTTTTGTTTTGTTTTTTCGTGATAATGATAGACAGTTGTATAAAGGTTTTCAGCTGTACGTATGGGTGTGTGCGGAAACCCCTCTATGTGTCTGCTTTAGCACATGGATTCTGTTTTGTTGTTGTTGTTGTTGTTTTTGTTTTTTTGTGCTTGACCCTTGACTCGAGTCTCGTTACAGCTACGAAGAAACAATTCCAGAAGGTTCTGAGGGTGCCTGCAGGTTCCCAGGGTGCCCGTGGTCTTCCTTGATTTATGCAACCCACCTTCCTGAGCCTCCGCCGTTTTCCTGGACGCCTGCGGCCTTCCCTTGTGCCCGAGTGTTCCTCGGGTTTGTCGCTGAAGTGTCCCTGCCGGGCAAGGGGATAGACTGCCGCCTTGCTGGATGACATCAGTGCATGGCCTGTCTGCACGATGACTGGGACTCTCGGTGGTTGCCGGCATCTTGGCGGTTTGTCTGTGGCATGGACCATCGGGCTCCTGACCAAATTGAGCCAGCCATGGTTGTGCATGTGTGAAGCGATTATGGTGTTTTGTTTTGTATGGTTTTTGTTGTTGTTGTTGTTGTTGTTTCTCTCTTTATATTCCGAAAAGACGGTTGATATAGTGAGGCGAATTATGGGTAGCGGGTTAGTAAGGTTGGGGGGGGGGGGATAGGGATAAAGAGAAATAGTTGTTAAGGCCTCACTTCTGTTTCGGTTGACAGTATGTCTGTGCGAGTGAGTGAATAAAGTTTTGTATTTGTAAACTGTTGGTGTTGGCTGCACTTAACTGAGCGTGCGAGGATCCGGAGACCCTTATTTTTCTTAAATTTTCTTTTATTAGATTGCGCGGGGCCGGTCGGGTTGTAGGTCGGTCCTCAACCTTTACCGGTCACGTGACAATGTCCCGTAGCATATATGGATCAGCCCACTCCACTTTGACACCTTGAAGCTGAAACCAAAATGCTTATAATGCACACTGTGGATCAAAATGTTGTAACTTTTTGCACTTGTGTGTGTGTGTGTGTGTGTGTGTGTGTATTTGTATTTGTATTTCTTTTTATGACAACAGATTTCTTTGTGTGAATTCGGACTGCTCTCCCCAGGGAGAGCGCGTTGCTACACTACAGAGCCACCCATTTTTTGTAATTTTTCCTGTGTGCAGTTTTATTTGTTTTTCCTATCGAAGTGGATTTTTCTACAGAATTTTACCAGGAACAACCTTTTTGCTGCCGTGTGTTCTTTTAAGTGCGCTAAGTGCATGCTGCACATGGGACCTCAGTTTATCGTCCCATCCGAATAACTAGCGTCCAGACCACCACTCGAGGTCCAGTGGAGGGGAAGAAAATGTCGGCGGTTGAGCCTTGATTCGAACCAGCGCTCTCAGATTCTTTTACTTCCTAGGCGAACTGATTACCTCTAGGCCATCACTCCACTATATATATATATATATATATATATATATATATATATATATATATATATATATATACATATAATATACATACATGGATATATATACATATATGTGTGTGTGTACATATATCTATATATAGATAGATAGATAGATAGATATAGATATAGATATATGCATTTCGGTGGCAAATGAGGATATCGAGACTGCTCTGGTGAGACTAAGTTGTACTCTAAGATCCTCTCTCCTTATGGAGAAAATCAGGAACAAAGACGGTAAGTTAACCCGTTTTATAACAGGACGACGCTTCGTCTTTATCAACTGTCCAACAAAACCACTGGACTGTTTTTTCAAAGTGGGTAGCTTCACTGGACGGTTGTATCATAAGGAACAACCAAGAGCAACACGGAACCCAGTGTGTTCTAACTGCCTGCAGCCTGGCCATCGTGGGTTCCAGTGTCAAAACCTGGTCACTTGCAGGGACTGTCTGCAGAGTGGCCATAAGCGTGGGGACCCTGCTTGCGGCTCATTCCCTGAACTTCCTCCACGTGAGGAGGATCTGGACGTAGAGTCGACTGGTGGGGGCAAACATGACTCTCAACCCGCTGATGACTTGTCGAATGAGACCCAGCCTGACGAAGACCTGACTCCGTCCTCAGAAGATACTGAGGATGTGTTTCAGGATTCCCAGTCAGAGCTGGTGCCAGATACACAGCTTTCTTTCTGTGATGAACGTGACGTGGCTGGCTCTGTCAAAGATACAGATTCAGCCACGTCCAGTAAAAAGGAAAAAAGTAAATTAATCGGTCCCTCACTTCAGGGGGCAACCGTTTCCTTTAGCACCGTAACCAAACGTCACAGGTCGAGAGACGGGGATTCCCCCACTGCCGTGAACTCCAGGGGGAAAGTGTCCAAGCTCTCTGATGTACGCGCCTCACGTGCGCGAGCTGCGACAGCGGCAGAGGGTGAAGGTGGTGATGGGTGAAGATTCACCCCCAGTGCAGGCTTGACCGTGACGGGATCGAACTCGGCTTTGTATAAAGGACTAATGGCTTCTGGTTTGCGCGCACATTGAAAGATGGCTTCGATTATCGGACTTCCCTTATGGCTTGCGATTCAAGTATACACGTTTTGTCACTGAATACGCGGGGACTACGTTCCCCTTGGAAGAGGAAATCATTGTTTAGATATCTAAAGGATAAAAAATACGATGTTATATGTCTGCAAGAAACACACATAACGCAAGAAGTGAGTAAACAATGGGAAAAAGAATGGGGGGCAGGGAAGTTTGCTTGTAGTGATTTTACTGCACATAGCTCAGGACAAATCATTTTGTTTAGGAAAAATTATGTTGAAAACTATACTGTTTTGCATAATTCAAGAAGAATTCTGGCCGTGGAAGTAGAAATATTAGATAAGAAGATAGCAGTTATAAATGTTTACTCTCCAAATAACAATGCAGAAAAGATTTTTTTTTTTGAAGACTTGGGAAATGTTATTTCTAAAATTACTTCCGAAGGAATTTTGATATGTGGTGATTTCAATTGTGTTTTAGATAACGACCTTGACATTGTTTCAGGGGAACCACATGCAGGAACAACCGTTCAGAAATTCAATGATCTAATTAAAGAGAATGATTTATATGATGTTTGGAGATTATTTCATCCACAGGAAAAACAGTTTACATGGTGCAAGAAGAATCCTTTCATTGCCAGAAGGTTGGATTATGTACTAACAAATTCGGATTTATTTGATAAAACACTGGAATCTGAAATTCACTCTTTGCCCTCTACTGATCACCGAGGGTGCACTGTTACTATGAAGTTAGCTAATACTGAAAGAGGACCAGGACTGTGGAAGTTTAATAACTCATTGTTGAAAGACATAGAATACGTTAATAAAATGAATGAATTGATTATAGAGCAGGTTTCTGGCATTAAGGATGGATCGGATTATCAAGTTGAATGGGAGCTGTTAAAGTTAAAAATAAAAGATTTCTCTGTAAATTATAGTAAACTCAAAAGTATAAACAACAAAAATGCATTAAGAAAGCTGTATGGCAGGCTGAATGAAATTGATGTTCAGTTAGCAGCTAGTCCACAATCTGTTCCACTCCAGAATGAGCGTAGTCAGTTAGCTTTGAAGATAGAAATAATGGAAAGACATAAAGTACAGGCAGCACAAGTAAGAGCTAGAGTGAAATGGGTGGAAGATGGCGAGAAGAATTCGAAATACTTTTTGGGGTTGGAAAAATCAAGGGCAAATTCCAAAGTGATGGCAGGGGTTCTAAACGAAAATAATGTATTAGTAACCCAGCAATCGGAAATACTGAAAGTACAAAAACACTTTTTTTCTCAATTATATAAAAAGAAAATACCTTCAAATGATATGTCTGAAAATATAGACAGATTTTTGGCCAACACTGATGTTCCACGCATCTCTGAGACGCAAAAAAAAGATTGTGAGGGTGCAATAACAGAACATGAGCTGCAAAATGCCCTCAAATGCTTGAATAATGGCTCTTCTCCTGGCTGCGATGGAATCACAGTTGAGTTTCTAAAGGTTTTTTGGCTACATTTAAAAGGCTTATTAACACTGTCACTAAATTATTCTTTCACAAAAGGAACACTTTCATCAACACAAAGAAAGGCAGTAATTACATTGATACACAAAGGTAAAGAACTGCCAAGAAACAATTTAAAAAACTGGCGACCCATTTCACTGACAAACAGCGATTATAAACTTTTAGCTAAGACTTTGGCCATTCGCTTGAGTCAAGTAATTCATGATTTAGTTAGTACTGATCAAGTGGGTTATATCAAAGGTCGGCGAGTTTCCACATTACTAAGACTCATTGATGATGTTGTTGAACAGTTAAATGTAGAAAATAAACCTGGCGTATTGGTGAGTATAGATTATTCACAGGCATTTGATAGAATTTCAAAGGATTTTATGATTAGTGCATTTAAGAAATTTGGCTTTGGTAGCAATTTTATTCAATGGGTAAAAGTAATTATGACTAATACTCAAAGTTGTGTCACATACTGTGGTTGGATATCAGAGTATTTTCCCGTAGAATCGGGAATTCGTCAAGGATGTCCCTTTTCACCGTTAGCTTTTGTTCTCGCTATTGAAATTCTAGCTATAAAGATACGTGGTTGTAGACACATAAAAGGAATAGAGTTAGGACAACCCGATGATAATTTGTTCCTTAGATTACTGAAGATAGCTATGTATGCAGATGATGTTACTTTATTTTTGCAGGATGAACATGATATGTTACACGTGTTAAACATATTTCAAGATTTTTCTAGGTTTTCAGGGCTTGAAATAAATCGCTCTAAATCAGTTGCAATGTGGCTAGGAAGTAAAAAAGATTGTACTGATACTTTTTATGGGTTTCCTTGGAGGAAAAAGATTAAAATTCTTGGCATTTTTTACGCCAACAATACTTCTGCGTCCTCTTTAGAAGAGAACTGGGTGTACAGAATTGAGAATATCAAAAGAATTATTCATTCATGGGAAAAGAGAGACTTAAGTGTAATTGGAAAGATAAACATAATAAAAACTTTTCTTATTTCTCAGATTGTTTACATTATGCAGGCTTTCATTATTCCAGAAAAGGTACTTATATCGATCAATCAAATACTTTTTAGATTTCTTTGGCGTAAACAGAATTGCAACAAAAAAGCTTTTGAGAAAGTTAAGAGAAGTGTAGTATGCAGTGGTTTTGAACAGGGGGGGCTAAAGATGATTGATGTTAGGCAAATGCAGTCAGCGTTTCTTTTGCAATGGGTGGTGCGTCTTTGTAGTGCAGGAGAACACGAAAAATGGGTTCATGTACCCAGGAAAATGTTTACTAATTTTGGTGTATTTAACATATGTTTTTTCACAAACGTAAAGAGTACTGTATTTAAGTATTTGCATCTGGTTAATTCTCAGTTTTGGAGGATGGTTTTGCAAACATGGTTAGATCTTAATGTGCAAGGAGGTGAAACACCATATTTAAACCTATTATGGAATAACAGACACTTAAAGTATCAGGGAAACGTTCTTTTCTTTCCTGATTGGGTCAGGGGTGGGATAATAAATGTAAAAGATATGTATAATACTCATGGCATTTTTACCTATAATGACATATGTTTGAAAATCGGAGAGTCCCCGGCAAGAATATTAGAGTACAATGTTGTTGTTGCTGCTGTTCGACAGTTCACCTCTGTAATTAATGAACAAGAGAGGTCTGACATCGACCTGTCAAATATTCCTCCTTTCTGTGGTAAGAAATTACTCACTTGTAAAGACTTTAGATTAGTATTGTGCAATAACACCTACTCCATACCATGTGCCATCAGGTTTTGGAATCATAAATTTGGTGTAGATCTGAATAAGAAAATATGGAAGATTCCCCGTCTATGCTCAAAAGAAACACGCTTAAGAGTATTGCAATGGAAAATCTTGCATAATATTTATCCAACTAATATCCTGTTGTGTAAAATGAGAAAGAAAGACAACCAAAGGTGTACCTACTGCCCAGAAGAAACTGATTATATTGAGCATTTCTTTTTTCATTGTCCGCCTGTCAAAGTATTCTGGGAATATATTAGTCAATACATATTAATTGAATATAATGTAAAAGTAATTTTGTCTGAAACTGATGTTTTGTTTGGGAT
Organism: Babylonia areolata; assembly: GCF_041734735.1. Taxonomy (NCBI): domain Eukaryota; kingdom Metazoa; phylum Mollusca; class Gastropoda; order Neogastropoda; family Buccinidae; genus Babylonia; species Babylonia areolata. The sequence goes on from NC_134899.1 coordinate 13,253,719, forward strand.
ACCAGTCCTACACAAGACCCAGGACCATACACTGATGCAAATCAATCATATTCTTCTGATTGCCAAAATGTGCATCAGCATATATAAGAAAACTGAATCAAAATTACCATTGTCAATGATATTTGAAAATCAGCTTAGATATCGTAAGATTTGTAAGATTTCATAATATAAATTGCTTGCATGCACGCATGCACGCAAACACACAAAAACATACACGCATATGCATATACATGCACGCACACATACACACATATCTTGGCAAGTACTGGCTTTTCTTCCCTTGCTGGGAAGGGAGTGAATTTCTTGCCACTTTAAACCTTTCCTTTGACCACTCTTCCTAGCTATCCCTTGTTCGCTTTCGCTTTACCTTTCAACTGAACAAGGGACGGCGCCTTCTGGGAGAGATGCTCAATGGAAAGGATGTGCCCTACCACTTCTAACTCCGCATACACTGTTACATACATGCACTAGGTCAACAAAACCACTGGCATGTAAACAAATGTAAACATTAAAAGGGAAGATAGGGTCGGCCCATTGTTATGATACAGATGACAGATCTTTTATTCATTTATTTATTTATTTATTGGGTTAAGATAGATGAGGAAGAGAGAGAAAGCTTCAATATCAAACAAACAAACAACTCACACTAGGGCAACAATAAACCCAGACAGATGTAATCACTTGTCATACATGTTTAGAATGCATACATCACAACACTAGAACATCAAAAAAACCCTGGCAAATGTACACAGACATCGAATATTCTTAAAAAGCATGCCTCAAGACACACTGGGGCAATTGCTGCGCCAGACGATAGGGGAAAGAATGAAAGTGATTAGTTAAGGTGTGTGGGGGAAAGTGGTGCATGAAAGGTAAATATGAGTTTGTGAAAGAAGAAGAAAAAGAAAGATGTGGGAAAAAAGAGGAGGATGGAGGTCCCAAAAAAAAAAAAAAAAAAAAAAGAAGAAGAAAGAAAAAAAAAAGAAAAGAAAAGAAAAGAAAGTGGGAAAAAAGAGGAGGTTGGAGGCCCCAAAAAAAAAAAAAAAAAAAAAGATATATGCATAAATATATGGAGAGAGAGGTGTGTGTGTGTGTGTGTGTGTGTGTGTGTTGTAGTTTTTGTTGTTGTTTTTCTTCCCTTGTTACTATTTTTTCATAGAAATTACCGATCTTGTTTCTTTACATTTACTTCGATTTTGTGTGTGGAAATGTTAGGGTTGTTATGTCACGTTTATTTGAAAGAAAGGAACCATAATTACAAGGGCGAAATACAGTGAGTAAAACACAGTTTATCATCCTGCTCCACCACGCTTGTCAGGGAGACGCCATCTGTAAACTGAAGGCTATCTACGCTGTTGAATCTTATCTGCGGTAGTCAGCGGTGCAGACCACGTGCAATACGTGGGACTGCACACACCCTTGTGGGTTTTGTCATTGATCGACACGTTTCATCGATCAAAGTGGCACTGGCATTGATGGACACCTCTTTGTCCATCCAGGTTCAAGGTCTTTGTGTAAAAAATCTTAAGATCCATTGGGTGTGCACATGGGTATCTGTCACTGTCAGATGCTTCTCAACCACAACACGAGACTGGGTAGTCCAGAAGGTACCAACAAAGGCAATGAGCAGAGCTGTCATCTTTCAGGTCCTGCCGCAGACCACATGCAGATGTGTGATTGGTTTTCAGTTCCATGTCGGGCAAGTGACGAAATGCAGAGGTTTATGGGGATTTGTGGTGTTGAAACTTTGGTTCTTATGCATGTGCTTGTGCTTGTGTTTTCAGAATTCAGACATATCCTAGGATGCAGGATTATAAGCAGACGTGTATAGCAAATGCCGTGCATATGTGAACGTGCGCACACACACACACACACACACACACACACACACACACACACTTTCACGCACATACGTACACATATGCATACACATATACACACATACATATACACACACACACACTCTCTCTCTATTATGCACGCGCACACACAGACTCACACAGACACGCAGACACACACACACACACATACATGCACGCATGCACATACGCAGATCACACTAACACGCACGCACGCACACACACACACACACACACACACACACACACACACACACACACACACACACACACACACACACACACACACACACACACACACACAAACAAAAACAAATAAAAACACCACGCTAGCTCTTGCGTGCACTCGCACACACACACACACGCACACACGCACACACGCACACACACACTCACTCACTCACACGCATAATGAGAGACATATAGACTTTTCGCCCAATGGCTTGTGACCAGATACCTCCAGTGTGTGGAACTTGGATCACACAGAGGAAAGCAATCCGCCTGACAAGATGAATGGATCTTTGGACACACACACACACACACACACACACACACACACACACACACACACACACACACACACGCACGCACGCACGCACGCACGCACGCACACACATTCAATAAAGTAAATAAACACGCACAGTTTCCATACAAAAATTAATGTGCGAGCACACACACACACACACACACACACACACACACACACACACACACTCACAAACATACACACAAACATACACACGCGCGCGCGCCCGCCCGCGCATACACACACACTCACGTAGAGCGCATACTCATATAACCGCAGACAGACACACACACACACACACACACACACACACACACACACACACACACACACACACACTCACACACACACACACACACACACACACACACACACACACACACACACACACACACAGAGAACGAACGAACGAAATTGTTTTAATGAACTTTGGCCATGGACCACAATTCGAAACCAGGGGACTGGGGGCGGGCATGGGAAGGGGTATTATAACACTTGAATAGATGACACAATATCATAATATTCATGGACTTGAAAATAATTCTACTTAATTAGGTCTGAGTATATGATTTCTCCTTTTGATGGCATGGAAAATAAATTTTGATACATGGAAATTTCTCTGCTTGTTGTTTGATCGAAGAAGTGAACTGAGACATGTTTAAACAGTCTTGAAGAAAGTTTGTCCGTATATCATTATATACAGAACAAACAAACAACAAATGGTAGTCATCTTCTAGTTCATCTTGGCAAAAAGGACAATGCTTTAAAACATCATTTTCAGTGTACCTATTAACATTGTTATTTAAAGGAAGCACATTAAATCGGGCCTGAGACAACGCCACTCTGAAACAATATTCATCAGCATTTGTTATGTAGTTTTCTTTTTCAAATACAACTTTGAATGATCTGTAGCATGAATATCTGTCTCTATCACTAATAGTACCCGACCATTCTTGAATGAAAATATCTATAAGTCTTTGCTTGAAAGTAATAAGAAATCCTTTCACATCACCAACACGCTGCTGCAACCACACAAAATTGAAACCTGTTGTACATAATATTTCTCTAACTTGAGAAGCCCAACACTGTTTTCCATTTAAATCTAATCCACGCAACATCTGATAAGCCATGTAAGGCAATCTATTTTGATCTATCTGTAGTATTTTCAACCAGTACCTTATGACATTTAATAACGAGTTTATAAATAACGGATATCTACCAAGATCACCATAAACCACTTTGTTCGGTGTTTTCACTGGCACTCCCAAGAATAGCTTACATGCTAATAAATGAATTTTTCCTACATTCTCTAGTCTATTCATACCCCGAATTTCAGATCCATACAACAGAACAGGCTGTACCTTTACATCAAATAGAGAGAGAGAGAGAGGTGAACGAAAACCAGAGGGAGAAGAGAAGGCGGCTCGTTCTTCCAGCGTGGTGTATGAAGAAAGTCTTGCGTGGACTGCACAATGACATGGGACACATGGGTGTGGAACGGGCATTGACTCTGACATGTGAGCTGTTCTTCTGGCCTTTCATGGCACGACGCTGCTCCTGCATCAAGGACAAGCCGCCAACATGTCACGATCGAGCACCGTTGAGGAACACCACAACAAGTGCACCAAATGGAATCTGTGCATTTTGAGAAGAGCAGCGGGGTTTATCTATTTGATTATCATTTTAATTTATTTTGCTGTGTTTGTTAAATGTAAAATTTGAATAAAATGTGGTTTTTTTTTTTAAATGATCAAGATCTCAAAGACTGTGGCAGAAAAAATAGTCAATGGCTGCCAGCCAGGATTCACTATGATCACGATGGGTGATATCAGAACAACCCAGAACAATCTCGTTAATACCTGGTCTAGTTTATAGAATGCAAACCTTTTACTTTTAGATAAGTGGCTGTAAATAGACGTCAGCTTCGAGAACTGAAAAGAAAGCAGTTACTGAAAGGCTGAAGCAATAGAATGGGTTTTATGTTGATTCAAAGTTCTCAGAGTGAAAGAAAACGGTGGAAAGCGAAAACCAACAACAAACAAAATAAAACAAATTGGGAATGAAAAGGGAGGAGAAAGATTAAAAAAAGGGGGGAGGGGGGAAATGCTAAAGCCAAGGAAAGAAGCAAATAAGAAATAAAGAAAAGGAAAATGAACAATGCAGCAGATTAAAATGTAGAATCGATTCATTCCGCACAAGACCATACAAACCTGAAGGCACTGGTCAGGTTGAACGTTTTAACCGTACTCTGCTCAACATGTTGAAGACATTTTCCAGTGACAAGAAGAGCAGATAGCATCTGAGTCTTCACAAGATGGTGCACGCCTACACCTGTACGAGGAACGAAGCAACAAGCTGCTGTCCTTTCTATTTGCCCTTTGACCGTGCACCACGACTGCCCGTTGACATCATCATCAACCTCCATACAACGGAGGACCAGCCACCAGCACCAAGGTCAAAGTATATGCAGGAGTTCCAAGAGAGTCTGCAGGAGGCATACAGAAAGGCTACAGCGTCAGTAGACAAGGTGGCAGAACACCATTGGAACCAGTTGAACAGAACAGCAAGGGCCGTGAGCATTTGACCTGGCGACCAGGTGCTGATCAGGAACTTGTCAGAGCGAGGAGGACCTGGTAAGATGCGGTCTTACTGGGAGGACCAGGTCAACACAGTGATCAGGCGCATGGGAAGGGAATCTCCAGTCTACAAGGCCCAGCAGGAGAACAACAGGCGAAGCAAGACACGGGTCTTGCACAGAAACATGCTTCGGCAAATCGGCGCATGGCCATCGTGTCCTCCTAATGACACAACAGGGATACAAAGCAGAGACAGAACCTGAGTCAGCGGAGGCCAAGGCAGACTCGGGAGACAAAACGCACACTGGCAAACGATGTTCTCTGTGCGGAACCACACAGCTCCACCCTTCGTCCTGACTGTGGGAGCCGGACATGGCAATGGGGCTGCTGTTAGTTATGACTCGCCAGAGGTCACCCCGCCACCCACCCCACAGCAGCATTCAAACATGGCTGCGATCTACAGTCCTGTCCCACATCCTTCATCACCCAAACCTGCCCAGCTCGTTACTGACCATCAGCCTGTTTACCATCCTATATCCCCCAATCCTGTACCATCTGCTCCCGTCACTGATCCCCTGCATCAGACACTACTTCTGCACCCTCGGGACGGCATCCATGTTGGGGCGTGTCCCTGCTCCTTGGGTCCCCACAGACAGCAGGCCAGCACATCGATGCAAGTGCTGATGACGATGACGGTGGCTCGTAAGATTTGAAACATTTTATATTACAATGCGCCCGCACTGGGGAGAAATCTGCTTTGACAAAAGAATGTTATAATACAACACAATAGAAAACATCGGGCATCATCTGATTCAGAGTTAAAGTTTTCTTTGTTTGTCTCCTATTATCCCCTTCCCTGATACTGTTAGTATTCAGTGGTATGGAATATCTGTCCTGGGACAATCCAGGTAACATTGTCAGTGCGGAAGTAGAAAAAAATGTACGCAGAATCAGAAAAAAATGTGATGGTGTTGTTATTTCTGATTGGTGGGCCTGCAACGTCATCAACATGGCTGTTTTACAAGCAAGGTCTGCGCGATCGTGTCACATTGTGTCTCTTTATGTTGGCCTTGGCTGATGGACTTTTCTTTTTTTTTTCAGTTTTATTCGAGGGCGAGCAACTCTATATTCAGTTAACAACGAAAGTAGATTTCGGCTGCGTTATGACTTTTAGGACCAACACAAACTTGTCTACGCTTTTAGGCTTTTGCTTTGTTTCTCCCGTCATCTCTACTATCATAGTTGTGGAAAGATGCCTGTGTGTATACAGTCCGCTAAAGTTTGAAAATGTACTACGTAAAAAAGGACAATGGCGATAATCCGTGGAGTAGTTCATATCCTGATTTAGCATCTGGCGCAGTGATGACCACGGGCATTGAGGGAGAATTCTACAGAGCTCACAGATCCTTTGTCAACCATCTTGATTTCGTGTTTGGTTTTGGTCTGTCTGGACACAAATGTACACTGAACAACGAGTACACACAAATATCACATTTTAAAAGGCGGGAGAGATAGAGACAGAGAGACAAAGACAGGCAGACATTAAACATGACACATACAGACGGACAAAGGAGAGACGATTTTCAGAGGGATAACACACACACATACACACACACGCCGCGCGCCCGTGCGCGTGTACACAAACACACACACACACACACACACACACACACACACACACACACACACACACACACACACACACACACACACACACATACACTCCAACTTCAGAAATCAAATAGGTATACATCATGATTACACAAATGAAAAATCCGAAGATGTCTGTGCGTGAGAGAGAGAGAGAGAGAGAGAGAGAGAGAGGTGGGTGGGTGGGATGGGGGGAGATCGTTAGGGAAAATTTACAAACAAACCGTCGACGTACTTTGATCTGAGAGAAAAAAAAAGAAAAAAAAATATATATACATATATATATATATATATATATATATATATATATATATATATATAATAATAATAATAATAATAATAATAATAATAAAATAACACTCTTGGCTTTCTTCCATCCATTAATTTTACCTCCAACTCTCTCTAACCAAGGATTTATTGATGTGTTAACATTCTTTCTTTCTCTGTTTCTCCCTCCGACTCTGTCCGTGTGTGTGTGTGTGTGTGTGTGTGTGTGTGTGTGTGTGTGTGTGTGTGTGTGTGTTTGGAGAGAGAGAGAGAGAGAGAGGTGCAGGGGGAGGTAAGCATGCAGGTCGACAGACAGGAACGTGGTCAGAGATTCAGACAAGAATAGAGATACCATGAACTGCAATAAATGGCGATAAATGGGTTCGGTGTCCTCTGATAATCAGTCATGAACAGTAATGCTGGGCTGCAAACATTGTAGACCGTGATGTGGCTCTATGCGTACTGGAGGTCTAGTGCTGAACGACTGTGTGGTAACACGAAGTACCATAACAATGTTTTATTTTTACTTTTATGAGGACATTCAGATGACTGACTGGTTGGTTGGAAATAATTGTTAGAAAGAATAAAAGAAACTGTCGCAAACAAATGTCTCAATTACGAATGACTGTTCCTGGTTTGCAGCAATCAATCCAAATGCTTGATTATAACGTATCAATCTAAATGCATGGCTATCTATCAATCTAAATGCATGGATATCTATCAGTCTAAACGCATGGCTATCTATCAATCTGATTGCATGATTGTCTCTTCAAGATACGTTATTATGATGAAAAACGATCAGCGTAGTACAAAGTGATTCGTGCTTACTTTAGATATAAGGAGATAAGGACTAAATGTTTCATCAGTCAGTCAATATATCAGTCAAGTAAGCAATATAAGTTCGATGACCCATGAAAGTCTGACTGGTTTGAAAGTAGTCGATAGCCAAGACCGTCTTCAGCTGGCTTTTTTTTTTTTCTCTCATTTTTCCCCCTTTTCTCAAGTCTGCAAAATAAAATGGCAACAGGTTTCGAACATATAACTTTCTTTCCAAACAAAACAACAGATGGCAATGTTGCCATCCAAAGCAGTGTACCAGAATACATGCACATATCAAAGCAAAACACAACACTTGGAGATGAATGCGTACGTATTGTATTCAGTGAGATGGAATATTTGCCCTGGGACAATCCAGACAACATTATCAGTGAAGATGTAGAAAACATCGTACGCAGAATCAAAGACAACTTGGTGGTGTTGTTATTTCTGATTGGTGGGCCCGCCAACGTCATCAACATGGCTGTGTTTTACAAGCAAGGTCTTCGCGA
>NC_134899.1:13266924-13331924 GCF_041734735.1 Babylonia areolata
GTGTTGGGGCCAGCACACAGCCTTGTTTCACCCCGCTCTTGATTGGGAATGGGTCAGAGGAAGATCCATCGTGCTGAACGGTGCCGTGCATATCTTCAGGAAAAGACGTGATCATCCTCAGGAGCTTGGGGGAACATCCAATTTTCTGTAGCAGTGTGAAGAGGCCTTTTCTGCCGACATGGTCGAAGGCTTTGGTCAGGTCGATGAATGCGACGTATAGTGGCCGTCTCTGCTCCGGGCATTTCTCCTGCAGCTGTCGCAAGAAGACCATGTCGATTGTTGATCTTCCAGCTCTGAATCCGCACTGTGCCTCAGGGTATAAACGTTCAGCAAGTGATCTTTTCCTGTAGTTTTTAATAATAGTTCTCGAGCCTTTATTTCAATATTTATATCTTCTGTCAACCACGGGGCCTTATCATCCTGTCTAACGTGTTTAGTCCTCAAGGGAACATGTTTGTTGAAGACGGAAAGAAAGTACGTATACCATGTCGCAAGCGCACTGTCAGGGTCGGTACACTGGTAAACATCATAAAATTTAGCCGTACATAAATCAGACAGAAACTCTTCTGTGTCAAACGTTTTGTAACTACGGAATGACATATACCTGTGACTGCATCTGGAGATTTTTATACCTTTCTTTGACCATGTTAGACATACTGGAAAGTGATCACTAAGGCCAAATACAGGAACAGAGGTTTCTACAACATTTCTAGTGTTAGTTACGTAAATGTGATCGATTAGTGTTTCAGAGAGAAGTGTCTTCCTTGTTAAAATCACCCAGCAGAGAGAGAGAGAGAGAGAGAGAGAGAGCAAGAGAGGGAGAGAGAGAGAGACAGAGACCCTGAGCAATGAATGGCCAGTGTCACTGTCTCTTGATGTTGGCTTCCTTCCTGAGTCATCAAAGTCTACGACCGGGCGAGTCAATCCTGGTCAGAATCCTTTGGTGGCCCAGGAGATGGCTGTCTTTTTCACACCTGTGGGTATAGACACACCCTTCGTACTCTCTCTCTCTCTCTCTCTCTCTCTCTCTCTCTCTCTCTCTCTCTCTCTCTCTCTCTCTCTCTCTCTCTCTCTCTGTGTGTGTGTGTGTGTGTGTGTGTGTGTGTGTGTGTTTATTTGAGTGTGCGTGTACACGTTTGCATGTGGACACGCACATTAAATCTAAACTCGATGATATTTGATTAATTGTTACATATAACGTCCATTAGAAAGTGGCGACAGTTTTGAGTTCCCCTGCACTCTCATGCTTGTGGTGGGTTCGCGGGGGACTGTCACCAGAAGGTTGCTCAAGCAGTTCGGCACCGGAACTGATCGATTATCATCGATAGTGGTAACTTAGTACGTGTGCTGAATCTGAACACACACACTACTGAGCACCAATAACATAGACTGCATGGTCTCCTCTGGTGTGTCATCTTTTCTTGACCTAACATCGATAGCTCCATGTGACCTGTTGGCGCTTGGACTGAAGTAGACGAACATTACTCTGTATGTGTATGGGGAACTCAGGCTGAGTGGTTTGAGAGAAGGGGGTGTTGAGGTGGAGGTGGGGGCGTAATGCCACTGAAATGGCCTCGGTGATGGGTTTCTGATCTTCAAACAAATCTAGAGACAACTGTACAAGATCTCGCCGACAAAATTTGGCTTTATGCCTGCCTGCCTGCCTGTCACTGTCTGTCTGTCACACAGATGGATAACCAATTTTCCAGGTTTCGCATTAATTCACTGACAGTGACTGTGTTCTTCACTCGAGCACTCAGTCTTCAACTGGTCAAGTACGTCCATTTTCCCAACACAACCTCTGGATACCAATCCAGTGTATGGTGAGGTTATGTCACGGGATTCGCAGATGTCTGTTACTGTGATTCGAAGATATCCATGTGTGTGGAGAGTGCGTCACCATGGGACTTAGTCTTTTGTCACGTCTTCTCTGTTACCTTCTTAGAAAATGCAAACTATTCATCTGTTCAGATGAAGCTGTCGGTGCTTTCTATAACTATGGAACTACTGAATTTAACTCTCTCTCTCTCTCTCTCTCTCTCTCTCTCTCTCTCTATATATATATATATATATATATATATATATATATATCTCACTCTCTCTCTATCACACCATACTCTCTCACACCCACACCCACACACATACACCCTCCCCTCCACACGTACACACATACACACATATACACACACACAACCCATATCACTCTTGCTGTGATAACACCCCTGGCGAAGCAAGAAGCAACAAACAGCCGTGGATGTATTTCATGAACAGTATTCCATCTGGACCAACATGATAGCACAGTGGACCGACACTGTGATTTCACTGCTGTTCCACGTGAACCCTTCACTGCTATAGTAACTTGGACCGCTCGATCACGTCAAATTTCTCAACACAGCCTCTGGATGGCATTCCAGTGTATGGTGAAGTTCTGTCATGGGATTCGCAGATGGCTGTTACTGGTGATTCGAAGGTATCCATGTGCATGGTGAATGCGTTACCACATGAATTAGTGTTTTGTCATATCTGGTCTATCACCATCCGGAAAATGCAAACTATTCATCAAATCGGATGAAACTGATTAGCCTTTGTTTTTCATTGGACTAAACGTACTATGCACAGTTAATTATTCAGCATTTTAGCCAACATTAATCCATTATGAATTAAGGAGAAAACGATAACGGACTTGTTTAGGTGTGTGTGAAAAGTGATACTTGCCCGGTGTGTGTATGTGTGTGTATGTGTGTGTGTGTGTGTGTGTGTGTGTGTGTGTGTGTGTGCGCGTGCATACGTGCGTGCGTGTGTGTGTGTGTGTGTGTGTGTGTGTGTTTGTGTGTGTGTGTTCTCGTGAGTCCGTGCGTACGTGTGTATGTGTGTGTGTGTGTGTGTGTGTGTGTGTGTGTGTGTGTCTGTCTGTCTGTCTGTCTGTCTGTCTGTCTGTCTGTCTGTCTGTCTGTGTGTGTGCCTGTATCTGTGTGAATTAACACAAATGTATTTTATTGGCTTGGGCGTCTGCTCAAAATCTGTACCAAGAAAGATCACCAAGAAAGCAACCAAATAAACGAACAACCAAGCTCTTCGCCTCGTTGTAAAACAAACACAATTAACCTTTGCTGCGAACGAGTTAGGCCTCGTCCACTGTCGTGTTCAGCTTCAGAAAATGGCGAAAGGGAGAGACACCATTTCCATGTCCTTTCAGACGATCTCATTAAAAACGATCGTTTTTCTTCTTTTTTTTTCTTTCAATGATTAACGTGAACATACATGTTACATCAGTATTTTCCAAGGCAAACAATTATTCTAACGAACTCTTTTTATTTTCTTGTGTTTATTTCCATTTCTGTTTTTATTTTCATTTTTTTCGTTAAGCATGCGTGCGAATGACTGGTTCGAAAGCGCTTTGATTTGTCTCTGCACAAGATCCACCGCTATATGATTATTATAAATTTTTTTTTTTAAGGTTCGAATGGATGCTGTTGTCGATGGTACGGCGAGGAGTGGGGAGTGGGGGGTAGGATGGAAGAAGGAAGACAAGATTTCAGTTACCCGGTAGCGAAAGTGTTTGCGTGACTTGACCTTTAGCTGTTGTGTCGCGACCGGACGCTGTGCTTATGATTCCCGAGTATCTTCTCTCGTTCTCTAGCCACTGACCGTCCAGTGGACCTGACGTCTGGGGGTCTGAGGCTTCCTCTCGGTCTGTGTTGACTGTCTGTCCAGTCTGGTCTGATGTGGACACTGGCTGGTCCCCCGGAAGGGAATTGAGTTTTTTCGGGGGGAGTGTGGCGATAGTGGCAATGGTAGTGGTGGTGGTGGAGGTGGTGGTGATATGTGAGTGTGTGTGCGTGTATGTGTGGTGCATAAGAAAATTGAATTATTCGCTTTCGGAATGTTCAACCATCAAAACCTAAGTGATTGTATTGTGTTTTTGCATCAAAAACGTGAGTTCAAACAGTAATTATTAATCAAGTATGATACTCCTTGATTGGTGATATCCTATCAACTTACTTTGGTCCCGTGTGGGATGCCGGGGGTCTTTGGGTATAAATAGTATCCCCGCCTTACGGAGAATCTCTGCTAGAAATGAGCTCTTTTCTATTGCTCTCTTACTTCGCCTTTTGTTTTTCTTCCTTCGACATTGTTTGCTTTTTCTGTCTTGCCAGTCCATTCCCATCTTCTCTCTCCCCCTCCCCCCCCCCCCTCCGCCCCCATTAAGTCTGGACACTTCCCCCCCCGCCCCCCCCCCCAAGTCTCTGATGTTCTTTCCATGTTGTTTGGCTCTTGCGATTAGGTAGTGAGATTGTAAACTTGAAAACACTAAGATGGGCACTAGCTATCTACTCTTCAACTTTTATTTGCATATGTGGCTTTTTGTGTAGTTTATGTTTGGTTTGAATGGAGCCGAGTCTTGTTTGCTTTAAGGAGCTTTGTATATCATGAACTGTGTTTAGCAGGTTTTATTAATGATCTTTAAAAAAAAAATGTGACAGTTAACGTGGTTGAACTTTTATATAGGTGGGCAGTACTGACATGGCCCTGTGGAGTCATCTGGACTATAAGCAACAATGTCAAATGTCAAATTAACGTTTGATGCCAACCAGAGCTAAGCAGTTTTTCTCTTTGATTTATTTGTTTATATATCGCATTATGAGCAGAGTTCATTTGAACAAACTCCTCAAAAGCACTCCGTGAAAATAATTTGAATAATAATTCTTAGTCAAAGTATAAATAAAAGTGTCTTTAAGAATGAGTATGAGTAAAGTTTTCTGAAACAGTTTAGCAGAGGTGGATACGAGACAATAACAAGGAGTTAAGAAATAATAACTACTCTATTATCACTTGAAATAGCCATCGCGCCACAACCAAGAAAGACACACTGGATAATGTTTAACAGACATAAATATTTATGTCGGAAAACTAGAGTCTTCGTTTACAACAGGAAATGGGAATAAACGTGATATTTGTTTCTCTTTCTTTAACCCCTACACTGCTGCTGGTGAGTTTGCTCGTCAGTGAAGCGCTGTTGCTTCACTGAGACAAGACGAAGGTTACTGGTTAGGACGTCGATCACCATTCGTTATCTGGGCCTCTTCCCCTGGGTCAGCAAAACCAATAAAACAAAATCTAAAGGTAGCAGTTCATGCATTTCAAATTCATGTTACGTTGATTCCATTTTACCAAGGTTCGTTCAGCAGTCAGGGGTAAAAATGCTGTTTGTCACAATGAAAGAAGGGCGAAATGACTAAACAAGGCTGATATCTCAGCTCTGTAAGTCAGCTGTTCCTCCACAGCTGAGGTTAACATGGATGAGACCAGCAAGAGAGTATAATTTCGTTTTGCGATGAAATCATTGGGTTTGCCCTGCCACTTGTAGAGCATAATCGCATGGCGATTTTCACCAAACCTGGGCCGGCTCCTCTTCCACAAGAGTATGCACTTCATGTTCATTTGTCATTAGCATTAGGCTATGGGGAAGTGGATACGTGCGAATACATTTATAGACCATCAATTGTATCAGCTCATTAAATGGAAGCATCCATTACAGGGACCAAAGGAGGCGGTGAATACTGATCCATTCAACTGACGCAAAACACAAAAGCGAAGTTAATTAAAGTTAAACGATAGTCATGGGATGGGACAGGCCTTTTCCACCCATGAATTCTTAGACAGATTATCAAACACATTAACGCAACAACCCAACCCAAAGGCGTCACTTAATTAAGCAGGACAATCAATAGTTTATCTTTGCTGTGCTATGCTTCTGGATCAAAAACGAACTAAAGGGAAAAAAGAAAGAAAAAGAAAGAAAAGAAAAAAGCATGAGTGGTGTGCTCAACAATATGTAACTGAAACGTGCACCGACACAGATGAAGCAACGCAGTAACGCTTATCTGGATCTTCAAGCAGGTGCTATCCACGACTGGGTGACCTAAGGGAATGTCACAATCGTGGAGGAGAACAAGTCCAGACTGACTTCACCTCTGTCATCATGAAATCAGTTTTTGGAAGACTTCCTCCTCCTCCTCCTCCTCCTCCTTCTTCCCTATGGACGCCGCACAGAAGAACTGATCGTCAGATTCCTCCAGGTCTGTCGGTTGTGTGTCAGTGCCTGGGTCTCTGCAAATGTGATCCATGTCCATATCGCTGTTTTGTCAGTCCATCGTTTTGGGTTGTTTTGTTTTTTTTGTTTGTCAGTTTGTTGTTTTCTGTTTCCTACTCCGTCTCCCTCCCCCGGTACTCAACAGCTCCTTGGGGGAATATTTTAGCAAGGCCATAGGATCTTGTTTCGTGGCCATTCCAGCTTAGCTTTTCTTTTCGTGACTGATGTCAGCAGATCTTCATGAGGTCCAACTTGTTGCTTGGTGGTTTGGCTCACTTGTTCATTGGTGATGTGTCTGATGTTTAGTATCTTGTGGTAGCATCCATTGCTTGAATTCTTCTTCCCAAATCCAACGTGAGGGTCCATGTCTCGCATGTGTACAAGAAAATGGAATGGAATATACCGGTGCACGCAGAAGTCTGATTGTGTGTTTCATGGAGAAGTTGCTGTCCTTTCAAAAAGGTTTCAGTCTGGATTGTGCTGATGTCTTTGCTACCCTTGATATGATTTCTTAATCGTTTCTGCGCTGATTTCCATGTCATATTGTGTCGATGTTTCATCCTGTTTGTAAACACGGTGGTCGAGTACTTGCTCACTACCTGCCAAGCCACCAATGTCCTCTGCGAAGCGAAGGTACCTGATGGTTCCCCCCCCCATGCTGACTGTGCTGATATGATCCTGAAGTACTTCAGTTATGATGCGTTTCAAGAATATCTTGAACAGCATGGGAGACAGAAGGCAGCCCCGACGGACTCCAAGTGAAGTATGGAACCAATCTGCCATATACATGGAGATACAGATCATCTATCTATCTGTCTATATCTATCTATCTATCTATCTATCTATCTATCTGTCTGTCTGTCTGTCTATGTGTGTGTGGTGTGGAGAGAGAGAGAGAGAGAGAGAGAGAGAGAGAGAGAGAGAGGAACATCAGTACCTCAATTATCTTCGTTTCAGTCAGTATCAGATGTACAATACTCGCCAACACTACTCTTGCACAGCCTGGTGTTATGACAGCAAGCATCGTGCAGCTTTAAATTGGCTTTTTAGATACAATCTCTCAAGTTGATAAACTGAAATCAAAGAAAATATAAGAGAGAGAGAGGCAGAGGGAGAGAGAGAGAGAGAGAGAGAGAGAGAGAGAGAGAGAAGAGAGAGAGAGAGAGAGAGAGAGAGAGAGAATGAATGAATGAATGTTTTATTGCATTCAGGCCATAGGCATCATTGCATTGGGATGCTGGGAAGGGGGACGTGCTGACAATAGCATTCCGTTGACATTCCTATGAATATTAGAAATTATCCAATACTCTGAAGTTGCATGTAACAACAACGATTTTGTACAGGATTGGTATAAATAGTCATCATTTTACTGAAATGGATTTTCATACGACATTTTCTATCACACACGTATCTAGAAATGTTCTTCTTCATTGATTAGTTATCGCTTCTTGTCTGCGCTTAATTGAATGAAAAATATATTTTGCTACAGAACGAGATCGATGTTTATCTACACCGTCCAGCAGAATGTTAATCTGAACATTGACATACAAACCAAGAAACTTTTTTCTGAGATCAACATACAAAGGGTATGCATGTATAAAATGATATTCATCCTCATTCACACCTTTACAAAATGGGCAAAACCTTGCAACCGGATTTTCAGAGTATCTCTCATAGTTCTTATTTAGCGGCAAGACTCCAAGTCTTATTTGTGTCAAAGCGACTCTGAGGCAATAAATATCCAAATGTACAAAATAAAGTCCAGTTCTGAAACCATCTTGCATGGATGAATATAAAGCGTATCTTTCCTTATCTCTGACAGATGCCGACCATTCTTGCACATACATATCAATCAGTCTCTGTTTGAACTGTAATATAAACATCTGCATATTATCAACTCCTTGATTCAACCATACATAACTGAATCCAGTTTTACACAAAATTTCTCTAATTCCTGTTACCCAACACCTTTTACCGTTCCCATCTAAGTTTACTAGCATAAGATACGCCTGTTTAGGTAATCTATCTAAATTCATTTCTAATAATCTGAACCAATATTTTACGGCTTTCGTGTATGAGTTAACATATAATGGGTATCTGCCTAATTCTGAGTATACTAGTTTGTTGGGTGTTTTGAGGGGAACACCGAGAAATCTTTTGCAAGCTAATAAATGTATTTTTTCGACGCTATCTAAACGTTGCAGCCCCCAAATCTCTGCTGAGTACAATAGAATAGACTGAATTTTGGAGTCAAATATTTTGAAAAAGACTTCTCGGGACATCTCTTTACAATTGTTAAATGCTCTGCATAGAAGGTAAAGTGCTTTTTTTGCTTTTGTTACTAGATGCCCTGTGCCTACATTAGCACTCAACATTGTTGTGAATGTGAATCCTAGGTAACAGTAGGTGTTTACCACCTCAATTTCCACACCTCCAAAAAACCATTTTTCTTTTTTACCCAGATATCCCCCCTTTCTGAACACTATTATCTTAGTCTTACTTCTATTAACATTTAACCTCAAGCTATCACAGCATATTTTCAAAGAGTTAAGTTGTGTCTGTAATCCACCTGGTGTAGTTGCAATTAAAGCTACGTCATCAGCAAAAAGTAGAATGAAAACTTCAATAAAAGTGGGAAGTAACTGTACACCATGAACCCCAGTATCATTTATATAATTGGCTAACTCATTAATAAAAAGTGAGAAAAGCGTGGGACTTAACCCGCAACCCTGTCTTACACCTACAGGACAATCAAAAAACTCGGAGTATTCTCCATTCGAACGAACACATGAAATGAGAGAATCATACATAGACTGAAGGCAACAAAAAAATTTCCCTTTTATCCCCTCCTTGTGCAATTTTTGTAACAATTTGTTATGATGGACAGAATCGAACGCCTTTTTAAAGTCAACAAAAGCCACATACAGTTTTCGACCATTGCTACTTAATATTTTCTGGGCAATTGAATACAGATTGAATATGTGATCGATTGTTGAATAGTCTTGTCTAAACCCAGCCTGGTTTTCAACAATTACATTGTTTTTCTCCAACCAGGCATATAATCGTTCATTCAAAATTGAAGTAAAACATTTGCAAGTAACATTGATTAAAGATACACCCCTGTAGTTATCAGGATTATCCATATTACCCTTTTTGAAAATTGGTACCACTATAGCTTTGGCCCACTCTTTGGGATATACGCCACTATCTAAAATCTGATTAAATAGCATCGTTAAAAAGTTAATAACATTGTGTCCACCAGCTTTCAACATTTCTCCTGTAACACAATCGGTTCCGCTGGCTTTTCCGCATTTTATTTTCTAATGGATTTCTCTACTTCCTGATGTGTGATTACTTGATTTAAAGCATGTTCTTCTTCTTCCTGGGTATTACTTTCTATGTTTATTTGATTATCTGTACTCTCTTCATCAAAACTGAATACTGTCTGGAAATGCTCAAACCATTGCTGGATACTTATATTTTCACTGTTGCATGATGTTTTCTTTAGTCCTATTCTTTTCAGATCATTCCAAAATATCGAAGACTTATTCATATTTTTACACAGTTTCTCTGCTGTTTCACGCCGGAAACTCGTCCTTTTGGTTTTCAATAATTTTCTGTATGTTTTTCTACTTTCCACATACAATATTCTCATTTCCGGACACTTACAATTGCAAAATGACTCACTCTTATTTTCCATGTACGTCATCCGTTTGTTCTGACATGTGCAACGTCCCAAGCGTTTGTGCTTTTGGTATAAACGTAACAGTCTTCGACATTCCCGCTTTGCCTGCCTGCATTCCTCATCAAACCATTCTGCTCCTTTTGACTTCTTCCTATGAGACATGTTTTTCACCATACACTCAGCAGCTCCAAGTAAGTACTGATTAAATAATGCCAGTGCTAAGTCAATATTCTTGTCTATTTGGTTTATGGCTTCATTCAGATTTGTCCATCCCTCTTCGTTTGTAAGTTTGTCTTTGTATTCGTCTTCTTTGTCTACATTCCAAACTATTTTCTCTATAGTATTGTATCCATTTCTTTTAATATTGTTCTGTGAATTTGTATCAGTTCTTACCTCTGTAAACAATGTCAGCTGTACTGGCAAATGATCAGAGTCTACAAGTTCTTTTACAACTAACTGCATATCTGACAATTGAGTCAATAAGTTGCAGGACATCAAAAAAAAATCAATTTCACTTGATCCACTATTAGACATAAATGTACATGCAGAGTCACAATTCCACTGTACCATACCGTTCACAATAAAACAATCTGTAACCGTACACAGATCAACCAGCTGATTCCCAAAAAGATTCGTTTCTAAATCATCAGACTTTCTTGCAAATGTGTGATCATCCAGTGTAACACTGCTACTTACCTTCTCAAAATTGTCCTCTGTTGGCTCATAGTTTTTGTTTGCAATGCGAGCGTTAAAGTCTCCAGAGAGAAGAATATGAAAATTACCATATGTTTCGTGTAGAGACATGATACATTCATCAATTATTTCTACACCATATCCACCGTGATTGTTTTTCCAGTAATTGGAATCATATGGTCTTATATAAGATGAAATAAACATGACATCACATTCGCTCCCAAACAATTCTTTAGACATTCTTAATACAATGACATTATCTTCATCGGTTTTTATATGGGAGATGAATTTGGAAAAACGTTTGTTCGCAAGCACCATAACTCCTCCTGAATGCCTCCCTTGCTTCGTGAGTTTTGTCGCTTTGGAGATAAAACAGTCATAATTTTTTAAAATAGTTGAATCGATATCTTCCGTAACAAAAGTTTCAATCAATGTAATGAAATCATAAGCGGTTATATAATCTACAAAATCTTGATTAGACAACTTCCCAATCAGCCCACAAACATTATAATTTAGAAATGTGATGGTTTGACACATGCTTGGATCATTGCACCAACTCGACTTAACATTTACATTTAAAGTAGGTTCAGACAGTTTTGCAGTTTGACATGTATTTTTTAGTTCACATGAGGTAGTTGATGCCCGGCCTGACCCCTAATTGCTGTCCCTAAAACACGCAGGAGAAGCTGCCTGTCTTTCTCCGCCTCTATCACTGCTATGAGAACCACCACCGTTTTTGGCCTTTTTGAACGCCTCCTTGATATTGCCCTGGCTGCCTGAACGTTGTTTGGTGGTTCCTGCCCGTGTTGAGAGAGAGAGAGAGAGAGAGATTCAGACAGCAGATTTATGAGAAAGAAAGGGAGAGGGAGGTGGTGAGGTTGGAGAGAACTGACACATTCTACTTCAACCCAATTGCAGAGTAAATATCACGAGCCGAAGCTTACTAAAGAGCTGAAGAGCTGAACTAGCAAGCTCAAAGCTAGATCTGACAATCTCCTAGGCCAAAACACGCCATCTCCACCAGCCATCACCATTGATGACTACGAGCTTGAACTCATCCATCAATTCACTTACCTTGGGTCCACCATCACCGACAACCTCTCCCTTGACAACGAGATCGACAAGAGGATCGGGAAGGCAGCCACAACGCTAACATAAAGACTGTGGACAAATCCCAAGCTGACCACAAAGACAAGTATGGCTGTATACAACGCCTGCGTCTTCAGCACCTTGATGTATGGCAGTGAGGCGTGGACCACACATGCTCGTCGGGAGAAAAGGCTTAATACCTTCCACCTGAGAAGCCTGCGGCGCATACTCGGCATCTCTTGGCAAGACAAGGTGACAAACACCGAAGTCCTGACTCGCGCTGGCCTCCCGACCATGTGTACCATGCTGAGACAGCGTCTGCTGCGCTGGCTGGGCCACGGTCGCCGCATGGAAGATGGTCGCATCCCAAAAGACATCCTTTATGGAGAGCTCGCCACGGGGCAGAGAAGCATCGGCCGCCCACAGCTGAGATACAAAGACGTTTGCAAACGTGACATGAAGGCGCTTGAGATCAACACTGAGTCCTGGGATGACCTTGCAGATGACCGCAACAGATGAAGAAGCACTCTCAAGAATCAGCTACGGACTGGTGAGGAGAAACTGTCAGCTGCTGCAGCAGAAAAGCGAGCTCGCAGAAAAGGGACGGCAGCTGACAGACCAGCATCAGCTTACACATGTGATCGCTGCGACAGAGACTGTCTCTCTCGCATCGGTCTCTACAGTCACAGGCGACGCTGCTTGGTCCAAGCAGACAGCCCAGTTAGACGTTAAAACCCCCGAAAACTGAGTATGGCTGCTTGGATGGTAAATATGCAAAAAGGTTATACACGTAAAAAAAACTTACATATCTTTATGACGACTGAAACCTGATTGAGAGATACAGGAAACGTATGATGAGCGCCCAGTGAAAGCTGTCAGTCGGCTCTACCGATGTTGTTTACAGCCCGCGCTTGTAAAGCGTTTAGAGCTTGGTTTCCGACCGAGGAGAGGCGCTATATCTGTATCATCATCATCGTACCCCGATGTGGAGGGTTTTAACAACGGATGTTTCGACACCAGCAAAAAGAAACAAAAACACAAGAAGGTGAATGACACCTGGAAGCAAAACATGCAGTGGTTGGTTGAAAGAAAGGGGTGTAGGGAGGGGATCAAGAGGACACGAAGTGGATTTTGCTTTCATGTAGATTTTGGTCGAAATGAGCGATGGCTTTGATACAGGGAGGTCAGTGTGATTATTTGTTGCAGATAATTCAGAGGTTTGATCAAAATTGTGGCGCATGGCAGATGGAGGGGTCTTTAAAACACACCTAAATGCTTGGAGGGGGTATGTGAATGATACTGGAAAGTTGTTTTCGCTATCAAGTATACAGTTGTTGCGAAGCAATATGCGTAGAAACTGTGGCGGTTTTGTTTGTTTGTTTGTTTTTTCTTTCACGCAGAGCTGTTAGTGCTTTGACAGTACTTAGTTCGGCAATCATTTGGGGGCGACCATGAAAAGGACCGTATCTGTCGATGATATCAAAGTGATTATCAAAGTGCTGTTGAACTAATCGACGCAAGACACCTTCTTCAGAAAAATCTGAAAATAAGGCAGCTCTGTCAATCCAGTTTAGATTTCGAGACAGCCTGTACTGCTTGGTACTGGCAGTTCACTGACAGCCCCCAAAATGTATTGATCAGAGGCAAGAGATTGAGTGTCCTCAGTTGAACGCAACCAGATCAAGAATTTGGTCCTATTCGCGTGTGGTTTCGCTAATAGATTGAGCAAAATGAAATATTTTTTTATCAGATAAATTCTAAGTTTGAAACAAATGAATTATAATGATGAGTCAAAGTAAATACTCACCCAAATTAAAGGCCAAAATCGTACCCACATTTTGTCGATTATTGTTTAAAACACGAACCATATGTATATGCTTACACCTGTAGCAATATTCTATAACATTTATGTGTTTATACATTAATACAATTATTGCAGCTTATGCATCCAGTGTCTGTCATGCTTTCGTGGGATGTACATTTCTGCCGAACAGTGCCCAGAATGTTTCCCTGTAGCGGGACCCCATGGTGTAGTACACGAAGAAGTTGAAGGTGGAGTTGGTGTGAGATAGAACTTGTTTGATCCAGATGCCAGTTAAAAAGATGTTATGATTGCGCCTTCCGGATTTCATTTCCGGCAGAAACAGCCAACAGAAACGCACCATAACAGGGGGAGAAATACAAGCGACAAACAAGATGGAGGTACCAACAAGCATTTTGGTCAATGCCACTTCACGGGCCGAGATTGATGTAGTTTCTGACCGCCACCTTGCAGCCTGGCGAAGTCTCACCACTGTCATGATGGTCGTTGTCGTTACCACAATCACCGCACCTCCATACACACCAACACCAAACACGAAAATGTCCAGATGATCAATAAAGGATTTGTGAGCTCTGTAGAATTCCCCCTGGACACCTGTGGTTACAACTATGCCAGAGACTGGATCATGAATGCACCCAATACGGAATCTAAACACCACAATGAAAAACAGACCCAAAACCAGGACATGAACCACACCAATGAGTATCGCCATTGTCTTTGTTCGCAGAAGATTTTGAAACTTGAGTGGATTGTATACACACAAACATCTCTCCACAGCTATGATGGTAGATATGACAGGAGAAACTAAAGAGAAGCCTAAAAGGACAGTCAAATTTGTATTTGTCGAGAATGTCATAATGGGACCGAATTTTGCTTTCGTTGTAAACTGAATATAGAGTTGCTCGCCCTCGCGTAAGACTGAAAAGGTTAACAAAACTCCATCAGCCACAGCCAAGACAAAAAGACACAATGTGACACGATCCCGAAGACCTTGCTTGTAAAACACAGCCATGTTGATGACGTTGGCGGGCCCACCAATCAGAAATAACAGCACTAGCAAGTTCTCTTTGATTCTGCAAACACTGTGTTCAAATTCCTCACTGACAATATTATCAGGGTTGTCCCAAGGTAGATATTCCATTTCACTGAATACTATCTTTATGCATCCTTCGCCACGTGACGTGTTTTGCACATATTTTTGCAAGTTTTCTGAGACAGTACTTTGGTCGGTAGTGTTACCATGTTTCATTTCATTTGAAATGAAACTGGTACCTTCGAAACTTGGTGCCATTTTCGTTTTCAGACCACAGTTGTTTATGTCAGCTTTTCCCTTCCAGATTTGTCAACCGGTATGAGTTCCGTTAGTCGTTAAACTGATTGATTGTCAGCTTACCTGACTGAAAGATTAAATAGATGAAGTCAGTAGGGTTTAAGGCTTCCGTTATTAGTCGTAGAAGAAAATTACTATTCAGATCGAGAACCCCACATCAGTCAGATTGTCCCTGAAGAGGTAAAAATGATTTGCCTTGTTTCGAGCTATGAACTATTTCAAAATGAAATACATTTTGAGGAGGCAGTTTCGGCTTCAGATATACGACTACAAACTAGGAACGCATTGATTCATTCATCCAAAGTTTAGTTTGCGAGATTTTAATGTCTCTGTGCGTTACCACAATGTCCTATCATTCCTAAACGAACGGTACTCATCGAGTAAGAGAATGTGCTCTATCTCGCCTAGACGAAACAAAATTTAGCTGGTAAAACAGGTTTTAAATGCATGGAAGAAGATGTAATTTGAAATGGGTGAAAACCGTTAATCACCAGTATAACAAATCGTCAGAAAGACGCCACCCATTTGGTAATTTATTGTAAGATTTGTGATTGTATTTCTGATGGTATCTACCTGTCTGCCTGCCTCCACGCCTCTCTCTCTCTCTCTCACTCTCTTTCTCTCTCTCTCTCTCTCTCTCTCTCTCTCTCTCTCTCTCTCTCTCTCCCTCTCCCTCTCTTTCTTACACACACACACACACACACACACACACACACACACACACACACGCTCTCTCTCTCTCTCTCTCTGCGTCCGTGACAGATTTCGAACTTTCATTTCAACTGCATCAAACTATTTACCATCACAAACAAACGTATATTTTGTTGTTCTTTTTTTCTTTTTAAATTACAAAAAATCTCAACAAAAACAACAACAACCCTCCCCCCCACCCCCCACCCCCACCCAAAAAAAACACAAAAAAACAACAAAAACAACAACAACAACAACAAAAAATAAAAATAAAAATAAAAATAAAATAAAATAAAAACAAAATCAAAAACAAAAACAACAACAAAACAATAGAATAAATGTCTCATCAACTAGAGAACACTCAATTTTGATTATACAGAAATTATCAGGAACGTTTTAGTTAAAAAAACAACAACTAACTTTCAATTATGTTTCCTCATACATTATGCATTTTTCACATGCCGGATGTGTGCGGCAATACACATTTTTTTTTGTTTTTTTTTGACATGTTTCATGAATGCTGAATCACTTATTAAAATAGACATAAAATCACAAGCCACACGTCTGTTTTGTTGTTGTTGTTTTTTTCTTTCTTTTCTTCTCTATATTACGAGCGAAATAACGAGCCACGTTTTTACGTCTCATCCTAGATAACAACCAACAACAAATAACCAACATTAAACTTCCCTTCTGGAGTTCGAACCTGGTAATTTACGCTTCCCTTCATGAATGGTCAAACACGTCCCGATACCACTCCAGTTTATTACTGTTCACCAATGTACAAATCTTACAGTTCGTATCCTGAATTACAGCGTATCCCAAACCAGGCATAGACAGGGGATTTTCCTCCTACTGTTCTTTAAATGGTGGTTACAAACACTTAAGCTGGTCGCTTACCAAGACAACAATTTTAAATAAAATTGTCTGTGTTATTAGAAGTCATTGGATCATAAAAAAAAAGTTTGGGAGAGGGTTGCAGGGAGTCACACACATACAAGCAAGACCAAGCGTCTCTCTCTCTCTCTCTCTCTCTCTCTCTCTCTCTCTCACACACACACACACACACACACACACACACATTGCATCGCTCACTCATGCATTCACACACAAACAGACACAGACACATAAGCCCACACACACATGCACGCACACACACATGCACGTACACACACACACGCGCGCGCACACACACACACACACACACACACACACACACACACACTCACACGCTCACACTTACACACACACACACACACACACATGCTCGTGAAACATAGGCTACTGACCGAAGTAAAAAGGAAATAGAGAGAGAGAGAGAGAGAGTGGGGGTGGAGGAGGGGTGGTGGTGGCATGTTTACAGTTTGTAAAGTTTGATGATTAAAAAGGGCAATTGATAGGAAGAGAAATCAACAATACAAGTGCAACGAACTTAACAAGTCGCGCACATGATTTTGATTTTTTTTCCATTTCAGTATGAGTACGCTCTCGTTAATTACACACACACACACACACACACACACACACACACCCTTCGTGTGTATACCCGCGCAGAAGATCATACACGCACGTTAAAGACCCTGTAATGCATGTCAGCAAACTGAATTTACTGTTATATTTATATCTTTTTTCTCTAAACTTGGCACTTTGATCTGATATTTTTGACACAACAAGAGCAATCATTTTTATCATTTTTTGTTCAAACAGTAACTTCTTTTGCTAAGCATGGAAGTTATATTTATTTTGCATGTCTTTGGTGCAGATAGTAAAAAAGGAAAACTAATCTGTAATTAATGCTAGGGGGCTTAATTTGCTTTAAACTGATCTTTCTCATCTTAAACATCACATTTTGAAATTATACTCAATACATAAAAAGCTTGTGTGCTTTACTCTCAGTGTACAGGGCTTTCATTATGTTCATTCGCCCAAGTGGTCTTTTTTTCGGAAAATACTAAAATCAGTACGACGAGTGGACTCAAAGCGCGTGCTCATATTCTTCGCGAACGCGAACGACGCCATTTTGTTTCAAGTTGTTGACCTGCCCGTTCAATCCTATATTCAATCGACAATACTCGATAACATGTGATGGAAAGTTGGAGAAGGATACCGTTAAATATTTATTCAGAGAAAGATTTGTGAACGCCTCATCACTTACTGGATTATGCCCCAAACTGCCATAAAAATATCCACAGAATCAGTTGGAATTCACAGTTAAAAATAATAAACCATGCGAGTTAATACCCTTGAATTGATGAAACGTAAAAATTTCCAGTCTTGACTTTTCTCAAAATGAAGTCCTTTTCACTTCATACGACGTTTAGAAGTACTTGTACTTGGCTCTACATGTTATTACTTTAACAAAATACTCAATTTTCATATCAGCTTTAAAACTATAAAACTAGAATGAACATAATAGAGAAATTGAATCGACCCTGTCGACCTGGTGTAACTAAACTTGTACACCAATCTAGATCCAGAGAAAACGGCTAAATGTTACACTGTGATTGCGGCGATAGCCACGTCTCCTTTACCGCGGACTTAAAAAGAATTTTTAATTGCCCTTAAAGATTTTTTGAATGCCCAAGACACACCAGAATAATATGATTTAAACAGCGTTCTCACTACGAATACCGCAATCGATTTATCGCCCTTTAAAAAGTATGTTTGAATATTATATTTTTGAACATCAGTTAAGGCGCCACAATAGTGTAATGGATAAGACAGTTTCTTCTCACCCGAACACACAGGGTTCGAATCTGCCATTAAGACCTTTTTTTTTTCTTTTTTTTTTCTTTTTCTTTTTACCAGAAGCTTTATAATAACAAATACAGAACACATTTTAACGATTAGATTTTTTTAAGCGTATCACAAGTGAGTCTTGAAGGCCTTGCCTCTCGTTTTCTTATTTATTATAAAGATAGCTGTTACCTTTCTGTCCATCTCTTATGCTGCTCACTTTCTGTCCATCTCCTATGACACGCCTAAAAGCATATTTCTGCACACTATGTGTTTCAGGCATAAAGGGGATTAAATGACTGACTGATTGATCGATCGATTGATTGATTGATTGGTTAGAGAAACAGGAGAGCCCCTTAAAAGCCAATATGACAGGTAAGAACTGTTGCGGCATGTATTGTCACCCCTGCATGTATTGTCGCTGGCAACACACACAAACAGACAGAGACAGACATACAGACACAAACACACATACACACAAACACAGACACAGACATACACAGAGACACAGACTCAGACACAGAGAGAAACACAGACGTAGACACACACAAGTTTCAAGTTTTAATTATCCTTTCACTCCTATTGGAGTATGGAGGATTACTGCAAAATACTCTTTTCGTGCCCATAACAAACATTTCCAAATACACAACAATGTCACATAAAAGTTGAGAAAACACAAATGTCTTTTAACTCCAAAAGTATAACTAGGCAACATTTGCAAATCTAATCATCTTACTTACAGCTAAAATGACTTTTTTGCCTCCTTTGAGCTTATTACAAAAATTAAAAACCGATTTTGGAGACAAATATTTTTTAGGAACATATCTATTTCGTAACTCATCATAATTGGGACATTCCATTATAAAATGAAACTCATCACCAATCACAGACATGTTACAAACCTTACAAAACCGTAACTCTCGTGGTATGCCTTTGTGTCTCCCTGTTTCTATTTCCAGCTTATGATTACTACTTCGAAATCTGAAGAAGCTGATAACATAATTATCAGGCACACAGACACACACAGACACACAGACACAGACAAACAGACACACACACACACACACGCACACACACATACACACACACACACACACACACACACACACACACACACACACATAAAAAACCGCACATTTGCAGAAAATGCAAAACACCACACTAAACCACAACGCAACGCAATGCAAGTCAGCACACTATTTTTACTGACGTCTTCTGTTTACATTTTTCTCCCTCAGCTCTGTGAAGAGTCACTGGGGCGCCGCACAGCAACTGTTCACCAGGTTGCCTCAGGTCTGTCGGTTGTACGGTTTTCAAACCTTGGGTCTCTGCAGTTGGTTTTCCTTTCTGGTGAACACATCTCAAAATCAGACAGGTGGGTGGCAGTGATGGAGGAAAACGGAGGAATCAGGAGGGGGTAAATAAGTGGGTTGGTTGTCAGCCGGTACAAGTACTGTCAGGCATGAGAGAGAGAGAGAGAGAGAGAGAGAGAGACCCCGCGCAGAGAATGGCCAGTGTCACTGTCTCGATGTTGGTTTCCTTCCCGAGTCACCATGTCAGTGTCTCCGACCGGGTGAGTAACTCTTAGTCAGAATCCTTTGATCACCCAGAGGATTGGTGGACGTCTTTCACATCTCTGGGTAGGTAGACTGTCCGCTTCCTTTCCCCGGCCACCCTGTGTGAGAGAGAAAGACAGACAGACAGAGATAGGGTGAAAAACAGAGAGATAGAGATACAGAAATAGAGATACGGATAGGGATATGTATACAGATAATTTATTCATGTATAGGCCATTGCCCCTCTTGAAGGGGTCCATACACATCATAATAATAATAATAATAATAATAATACATAGTTTTTCTATGGCGCGATATCCAGCACCAATGCTGCTCAGAGCGCCCGCCTTACATTATCCAGTTGCTATAAACATACACATCAACTGCACTAAAACAAAATTGCATAAGCATTAAGATATTTCTTATTTTCTAACATAGAATTCAATTCGGGCACACTAATATATCTAAACGCTTACACACGCAAACCAGAGCACTGTACCCTCACAAACACATGCACGCACGCGCACACACACACACACACACACACACACACATGTAACAGGGTGAAATTGTCCTCTTTGCCCCGCAAGGAGAGAGAGAGAGAGAGAGAGTGAGTGAGTGCACGTTTATGACCCGTGTTAGCTTTAGCATGATAACTTCACGTGCAAAATAATAATCATGTAGGGTGGATGTGCTGCATCTTGATATGTTTTTACGAAGTGAGTTCTCCTACCCTTTCCTTGTAGAACCAATATCATCAGTTCTCAGTTAGCTTTAAAAAAGAGAACAGGCAACAGCAGTGTGTGTGCGGGCCTCTGTCAACCTGATAGGGTGAGTGAAATATATCATACTTCACAGTAAGCATTTCTAGCATTGATAAATTGATACCAAAATGTAAATGCTATTTGTATTTCCTTATTGATATTATTCTATCAGTTTACTTTGAGTTTAGATGTTATGCATTTGAACGGATTTGCAATTATTTTGAATAACCGAGTTAATCTTAACTGAACGTTTTGAAGTTGCTAGGATTTATATAAATATCTTTAAGAAATTAGACAACTTCGAATCGGGAAGCAATTGCTCATTTCAATTAATGGGATAGTTTAGTCTTATCACACGTTTGTAACAATTGTAGGTTCATGTAAAATATTTGGTAAAGTGATGTTTGGAGTGAATGAGTGAATGAACGTCGATAGAAATTACTGTACGCTTGCTTACCAGGACTTTGTTGTTTTGTCCACAGGGTAATCAATCATTCATTTATTTATTTATTTCCCGCCTTTCACGAGGACAGTCCCTTGCCCTTTAACCCCCCGCTCTCCTGTTCCCTTTACCCAAGTCCCGATATGTTCCCCGTCTTGTCCTGAGTAAAGCATTGACGAAAACTGGTGCTGACGTGGTGAAAGAACCCTGCCCAACCGGCTACAAAATGGCGCCCAATATTAATCACCACTCAGAACGTCACCCCAGTGTTGCCAGTGTTCACTGACTGGTTCTCACCGCCCACAAAGCTTCACCCCTCTCGAGAGAAGGATTTTCCTTTCAGCCATACCTTCAGACATTTAAAAAGAATTATCTATTGGAAGTTGTTTTCTTAAAATGGCTGAGAGCAAGTATTCCGATGTTTCTGCCATGGCTGACACTTCAACTCCAACTACTGTTGTCAATGTGACTACTGGTAAACCATGGCTTGTGACGTTCACTGGGGAGGACATAGAAAGCTATCCTGTATGGAGGCATCAACTTTCTAGCCTGATAGCAAATCGGTATCCAGAGAAAGAAGTCTCAAATGCCATCAGATCATCACTTCATGGTCAAGCGGGAAGTGCTCATAAGAATGGGAACGGATGCTTCTGTATCTGACATAATAAAGAAGATGGACAGTATCTACGGAACTGTAGACACGGAGTCGGACCTCCTGGCCACATTTTATGGTGCCAGACAAGGCCCTGGGGAGTCTGTAGCTGACTGGAGTTGCAGACTGGAAGAGATCCTGGATCAAGTAAAGAAGCAAGGCTCCCTCCCCTCTTCTCCCAACGAGATGCTGTGCACTATGCTATGGACAGGACTGAGGTGTGAGCTGAAGGACATCTCCATGTACATCTACGACCGAATAAAAGACTTTGATGAACTGAGAACTGCTCTTCGTCGACTTGAAAAACAACATCCTCAGTTCAATGTCCCTAAAAAGCCAGTGGTATCGAAAATGAACCAGTCATCGGAAGAAACGTCAGCCATCAAGAAACTAACTTCGCAAATCCAACAACTTACAAATGAGATGGCAAACTTAAAGAAACAGGTCACTTCAAACGCCCAAAGTCAGCAAAGGGAAAAACAACCACAGTACTGGCGAACTAAGTCTGCTGCTGCTCAAGAAGAATCACAGAGTCATTATACCCCAGAAACAAAGAGGCATCACAGAGACAGATTTTCAGTGTCGAGCCAGTGCCAGATCCAGTGCTACAGATGTGGCCAGTTTGATCACGTTGCTGCTGGATGTCGGGTGAGATTAGATCATCTCGAGCAGGATTTTCACAGAAAACCTATGACGAGAGGCGACTCATAGGTTTGGGACAACAGCCTCAAGAAACAAAAAGGCCTTTGGAAGGACTCACTGGTCACGCCAACGAAGCTGAGATCTTCATTGAGGGACAGCAAGTATTGGCTCTCCTGGACACTGGCTCATCTGTCTCCACTGTTAGTCAGTCCTTTCACTCCAAGTTTTTGAGTCACCTGGAGATTCAGCAGTTAGACAGCCTGCTGGATATTGAATGTGCTGATGGACAACAGTTGCCTTACCTTGATTACATTGACGCTGGAATCTCAGTCCCAGACGTGATAGATAAGGCAGCCCCTTGTATCTTTTTGGTAGTCCCTGATAGCAAATATAACAGTGCGGTGCCTGTTCTTCTTGGAACCAACATCTTGTCACAAACAATAGCAGATTGCAAGGCCCAGTATGGACAACAGTTTCTTCAGAAAGCTGACATGGCAGCATCTTGGTACATCGCCTTCAGGTTCATTGTGCTTCGAGAGAGAAGACTGGAACGGATGAAATACTGCCTTGGGTTGGTAAAGTTGGCAGAATCTCAGCCAGTTACGATTTACCCAAATCAGAACGTGGTTGTTCAAGGTGTTGTTGACAAAGATCTCCCCTATCAATCCACATGCGCCCTCCTGCAACCTCATACAAACCTGGATGATGGTCTAGATGTAGCTCCAACTCTCACCAGCTACAGCTACAAGAAAAACGGGCGGGTGGACGTCAACATTGCAAATACATCAACCCACACAGTTACTCTACCTCCCAGGACTGTGCTGTGTGAAATTCAGCCTGTCACCATCTACTCACAGACAGAAGTACGAGACTCAACACCAGGGATGCCTGTGCCGCTTTCAGAGACGATTGAGATCACCTCTGAAACTCTGTCACCAAAACGTGTGGATAGAGCAAAAGGCTTAATCCTGCAATACCAGGGTATCTTTTCAGCGGATGAATGTGACATTGGTTTCACAGGGCAAGTGAAGCACAGGATTGAACTCAGCAACCCAGAGCCCTTCAAGAAGAGGCATCATCGTATTCCTCCTTCCATGTACGACGAAGTGAAGACTCATCTTCAACAACTACTGACCGCAGGAATCATCAGGAGGTCATACAGTCCATGGTCTTCACCTATTGTTCTTGTCCGACGGAAGAATGGTGCACTGAGAATGTGTGTGGATTTCAGAGAATTGAACAGACGCACGGTGAAGGATTCCTATGCTTTACCACGTATTGACGAAATCCTTGACTGCCTGTCAGGTTCCCACTACTTTACTGTCCTGGACATGAAAAGTGGATATTATCAGATAGAAATTGAGGAGTGCCACAAGGAAAGAACTGCATTCACAGCTGACCCTCTTGGATTCTTTGAGTTCAATAGGCTTGCTATGGGTCTTTGCAACAGCCCGTCAACTTACCAGAGATTGATGGAAGACATCTTTTCAGACTACCATCACAATATATGTCTGATTTACCTCGATGACCTCATTGTGTTCTCCAAGACCTACGAAGAACACATGGAACGCCTGGAGAAAATCTTCAAAAGAATCAGGGAATCGGGTCTCAAGCTGTCGCCAAAGAAATGCAAGTTCTTTGCAGAAAAGGTTGTGTACATCGGCCACGTTGTTTCAAAGGATGGTATTGAAGCGGACCCATCCAAAGTGGAAGTCATCAGATCCTGGCCTACTCCAAGAACAGCTGAGGACGTCAGAAGATTTTTAGGATTTGCTGGATTTTACCGGAAATTCGTGAAAGGCTTCTCCAGCATCGCCCGGCCACTGACAGACATGATACCAACACCGGTGAAGAAAACACAGAGAAGGAAGGTGCAGACTCAATCTTCGTCTCAGAAACTATTCACATGGGGACCAGAGCAAGAGCAAGCTTTTCAACGCCTGCAGGACATACTCTCTACTCCTCCTGTTAGGGTACCCAGACTACTCCAGACCTTTTGAACTTCATACAGATGCTGCTAATGAAGGCTTGGGGGCAGTTCTATACCAGGAGCAAGATGGATGCAAACGCGCCATCTGCTACGCCAGCCGTGGGCTCAGCAAATCAGAAAGGAATTACCCAGCACACAAACTGGAATTCTTGGCCTTGAAATGGGCTGTCACCGAAAAGTTCAAAGACTACCTTTATGGAGGAAGCTTCACGGTCTTCACGGACAACAATCCCCTCACTTATGTCCTTACGTCAGCGAGACTGGATGCAACAGGACACCGCTGGTTGGCAGCACTGTCAGCGTATAACTTTGACATAAAGTATAAGCCTGGTGCTACGAATGTTGATGCTGATGCTCTCTCACGTTTACCCAGGAAGTCTGAAATACCGTCAGAAACTGTCAAGCAACTCAGTGGTGCAGTCAATGTCCCTGCATATGCTACATGCTGTTTGTCTGTGGATGTCACTAACATTCTGGACTCTGGTGACACAGATGTTATGCAAATGACGATGCGAGACTGGAGAAAAGTACAAAGTCGGGATGCGTTTCTGTCCATCTGGTTGCCATTTGTTAGAAAAAAACAGAAGCCACGCAAGAACCAAGTTCCAGCTACACCTCCACACTTAGCAATGCTTCGCAAGTTTGACAGCCTGAGTATCAAGTAGGGAGTTCTGTGCAGAGTCGTTTGTGTGGATGGAGAGATGAAGCAACAGCTTGTTCTGCCTGCAAACTTTGTAAGCAAAGCGCTGAGTGGCCTACACGACGATATCGGCCATCCAGGACGTGATCGAACTCTGGCACTGGTTAGGGACAGGTTCTTCTGGCCAAACATGAACTCTGATGTTGAGACCTGGGTGAAGAACTGTGAGAGATGTATCAGACGGAAATCCACCATAGACAGAGCCCCGCTGGTTAACATTATCACGTACCAGCCACTGGAACTCGTTTGTATTGATTATCTCTCTCTCTGGAGCAATCATCAGGAGGATATCAACACATACTGGTCATCACTGATCATTTCACTCGGTATGCCCAGGCCATCCCCACCAGAAATCAGACTGCAAAAACTACTGCAGATGCACTGTTTAACTCTTTTATAGTGCACTACGGGTTTCCCAAGAGACTGCACTCTGACCAAGGCGCCAACTTCGAGAGCAAGGTTATTCAAGAACTTTGCAGTGTTGCGGGAATCGAAAAGTCTCGTACAACCAGCTATCATCCTCAAGGAAATGGCATGACCGAAAGGTTCAACAGGACATTGTTGGCAATGCTTGGTACCTTGACGCCAGACAAGAAAGCAAACTGGAAGCAGCATGTTGCACCGTTGGTCCATGCATACAACTGCATGCACCATGAAAGTACAGGTTTCTCCCCTTACCAGCTGATGTTTGGCAGAGAAGCTAGACTTCCAATAGACATAGCCTTTGGCATTGAAAATACAGAAAAGAATGAACAGACAGTGTCCGCATATGCCAAGGACCTCAAGGAACGGCTGAAGAAGTCCTATGAAACAGCTGTTGTGACTGCCAGCAAAGCCAGAGACCGCCAGAAAGCATCTTACGACCTGAAGACAAGAGGAGCTGTTCTCGAGTCGGGTGATCGTGTTTTGGTTCGGGTGTTAGCTTTCGAAGGAAAGCATAAACTGTCAGACAGATGGGAAGAAGAAGTGTATATCGTGGAGTCTCAGCCCAACCCTGACGTTCCTGTGTATGTGGTGCATCCAGACAGTGACGAAAAACGTAAACGGACCATGCACAGGAATCATTTGCTTCCAATTGGTCACCTGTCAGTGGATACTGATGAAGCACAGTCCTCTGTCCCAGAAGAACCCAACACAGAGCCCGCAGTCCCAAAACTCCCAGTCCCAAATCCACCAATTCCAAAGCCCAGACTCCCAAATCCAAAGCATGAGAAAGAAATCTCACAATGTCCTGTCCCCAAACCCAGACGAAAGAAGCAGCAGAAGAGAGAAACTGATCAGACGGACCAGATAGAGACACAACGTTTCAGCCACCCAGAGAACACAACTCCGCATGTATCTACAGCGACAGTAGATACTGACAGTGAAGAGGATCTGGAGTTCGAAGTCTGCATTCAGCAGCGCAAGGATGCGCGTTCAACTCCTGAGTTACCAAGAGTTGATTCTTCCGAGCTGGGAGGAGGTGGCATACCGCAGGAAGTCCAGGACCTCAGACAACACGGTGACGACTGTGGCCTTCAGGAGGAAGGTGTCTCGGGTTCAGGACGAAGCGGCGATAAGGAAGGAAGCAGAGATGGTGTTGTGGATGCTGTTGAAGAGGAAAGCACTGCTCCGCCCCTGAGACGGTCATCTCGTCACAGACGGCCCCCACGCTGGATGACATCTGGGGACTACATCTTGTCACAACAAGACACGGCAGGCTTGGGAATTTCTGGGTGGACATTTACTGAACGGAAATTAACATTTCTCAAACAGCTGATGAAAGAGACAGAAGGAAAATCTTCCAAAAAGATCATTCTTGAGAAACTGATATCACTTGTCTAGGCTGTACAGTTTGTGTTTAGGCTGTATAGTTTTTGTTTGCATTGATTTGAAAAGTTTCGAACTGTGATTTATTTAATAACTGTGAAAAACGGTATTTTTGAAATACTACGTTTTAATCTATATCTTAAGATTCAAATAATTACTGGTCAAGCGCATTTGTAAGTAAATGACGGGACGTCATTTCATTGGCCAGGGGAGGATGTAACAGGGTGAAATTGTCCTCTTTGCCCCGCAAGGAGAGAGAGAGAGAGAGAGAGAGAGAGAGAGAGAGAGTGCACGTTTATGACCCGTGTTAGCTTTAGCATGATAACTTCACGTGCAAAATAATAATCATGTAGGGTGGATGTGCTGCATCTTGATATGTTTTTACGAAGTGAGTTCTCCTACCCTTTCCTTGTAGAACCAATATCATCAGTTCTCAGTTAGCTTTAAAAAAGAGAACAGGCAACAGCAGTGTGTGTGCGGGCCTCTGTCAACCTGATAGGGTGAGTGAAATATATCATACTTCACAGTAAGCATTTCTAGCATTGATAAATTGATACCAAAATGTAAATGCTATTTGTATTTCCTTATTGATATTATTCTATCAGTTTACTTTGAGTTTAGATGTTATGCATTTGAACGGATTTGCAATTATTTTGAATAACCGAGTTAATCTTAACTGAACGTTTTGAAGTTGCTAGGATTTATATAAATATCTTTAAGAAATTAGACAACTTCGAATCGGGAAGCAATTGCTCATTTCAATTAATGGGATAGTTTAGTCTTATCACACGTTTGTAACAATTGTAGGTTCATGTAAAATATTTGGTAAAGTGATGTTTGGAGTGAATGAGTGAATGAACGTCGATAGAAATTACTGTACGCTTGCTTACCAGGACTTTGTTGTTTTGTCCACAGGGTAATCAATCATTCATTTATTTATTTATTTCCCGCCTTTCACGAGGACAGTCCCTTGCCCTTTAACCCCCCGCTCTCCTGTTCCCTTTACCCAAGTCCCGATATGTTCCCCGTCTTGTCCTGAGTAAAGCATTGACGAAAACTGGTGCTGACGTGGTGAAAGAACCCTGCCCAACCGGCTACACACACACACACTAAAAATAACCAGATAGAAAAAATGCCATCATATCTAAGACCAAAACTATATAAAATACATAATGCATTAAAACAGGACTACAAAAATACTAGTGCAAAGATACTTGTTAACAGACATACCTTGGTTTAACCGTTCCACCCAGAACAAAAATGCTTACGGAAAAGGTAAGTTTTCAGATCTGACTTAAAGGAATGTAGATCAGAGGCATTTCTATGAGATGAAGGTAGAGAGTTCCACACTTGGGGAACCTGAGCTCTGAAAGACCTATTTCCAGAGCTTTTCAGATTAGTCCTTGGAACGTTAAGCAGTTTTTCAGAACTGGATCTTAATGTTCTGTGCGGTTCATGTTTCCAATACAGAGGAGAGATACAATGAAAGAGACTTGTCAAAATGTTTGAAGGCGAGTGTTGTTAGCTTATAGTAAATGCGGGACTCAATTGGAAGCCAGTGCAACCGATTCAGCAGAGGTGTAACATGATCAGATTTCTTTTTGGCGAGAACCAGTCGTGCAGCATTATTCTGAATTTTCTGTAATCTGTTGATGGAGGAAGATGGTAAACCTGCAAGAGTGGAATTGCAGTAAACCTGTCTGGACATGTACGGAAAACAACAAGAAATAAGCGGTCATATCATCAAGAACAAACTTCAGTATACATCAGAATTGATCGCAGCTGAATGCTTTAAACAAATAAATTGATAAATTGCGAATGGTGCACCTTGAATAAATGACATTGTTTTTGTATCTTATCAAGGAGTTATCAAAGAGCAATTGTGAATGAATTTCTTTTTTTTTTTTTTTACAGTTTAAATCTGTAAATTTCCATTGGCTTTTGTCGCCTGTAGTCCATGTGCTCAATATATGTTTCCAAAATTCTTCGTCTATTTTACAGAACGACACCTCCTTGGAAGTGGTATGGACATGTTTCCCGCTCAACAGGACTTCCAAAGACCACATTGCAAGGGGCTGT
The DNA here is from genome assembly GCF_041734735.1 of Babylonia areolata. Classification (NCBI taxonomy): domain Eukaryota; kingdom Metazoa; phylum Mollusca; class Gastropoda; order Neogastropoda; family Buccinidae; genus Babylonia; species Babylonia areolata. The sequence goes on from NC_134899.1 coordinate 13,295,695, forward strand.
CAGAGAAAGCCGCAGACGGGGTAAACAGAAAGAGGTGGGAAGACAACTATACAAGAATGGGCAGGAATGAATCTTGCAGAATCTCAGAGAGTAGTGGAGGACAGAGACAGGTCGATGAATGCTGGCATTGTCTTCACTGGGCTCTGACATCGGCAGAAGTCAAGAGATAGGTGGAATATAACAGGTAATAGGTGTGTGTGTGCGTGTGTGTGTGTGTGTGTGTGAGTGTGTGTGTGTGTGTGTGTGTGTGTGTGTGTTTGGCAGATGGAGCTCGTCAGCCTGGGATGGCAGTTGATCTAGGGGAAGGAAAACCCTGACTCCAAACCTCCGCTGCCTTGCGGCATACCTGGTCACGGGGAAAAATCCCGAGTTGGAGCCCCTAAGACGGTTGGACGTCGCATTGACTTTCTTCCGGTAGCTCCTGCAGCCAAGCTGGTGCCGAACGTATCGCTCCGCGTTCCTTCGGACTAAATCGGTGAGGCCGAGAGGGGGATTCTGACGACTGGGCAACCCAGGATCTCCATAAACTTCGCCCAGGCTCGCGTCCAGCGACAGGAACTTCTTCTTCTTCTGCGTTCGTGGGCTTCAACTCCCACGTTCACTCGTATATACGCGAGTGGGCTTTTTACGTGTATGACCGTTTTTACCCCGCCATGTAGGCATCCATACTCCGCTTTCGGGGGTCAGCGACAGGAACAACATAGGAGGCAGCAGTTACGAGTTATAAGCTAGGACTGACTGGCGTAGGTCAGGGCACTACAGGCTGCCTCCAACAGTGGGAGGGACCATCGTAGTTCCACTGGTCAGCTACCGCCCGCTCCAAGCTGGGCAGCCCCCAGCCAATAAGGTGCTGATCCGCCACAGTCTGCCTGCTTCAATGGGTGCTTGGAGCTAGGAAAAGACCGACAAGCAGACTGAAACCCTGCACCAGGCTAAAACAGAAACAAAAAACTACCTGTCTTGCGTTTAGCAAGCTGGAATGTCAGAACAATGTGTCCTGGCCTTTCAAATGACATACACTAAGTCGATGATTCCAGGAAAACAGCCATCATCGACCCTGAGCTCACAAGGCTCAACATCGATATTGAAACACTACAGGAAACAAGGCTTCCCCTAAGCAGCAGCCTCAGGGAACAGAACTACACGTTCTTCTGGCAGGGCAAGGAACTTGAAGAGCCAAGACTGCATGGCGTTGGATTCGCCGTGAGGAACTCTCTACTGTCCTCTGTGGAATCGCCATACAGTGGCAGCCTGCATCCTCGCCCTCTGCCTGTCAACCTCCTCTGGCCCAGTGAACCTCCTGAGCGTCTATGCTCACACATTGTGTTCTTCTGCGGAGACCAAGGACTAGTTCTACGAGGAACTTGATACCACCATCCGAGACATCCCTGCCACAGAACAGCTGTACCTTCTTGGCGACTTCAATGCCCGAGAGGGTTCTGACCACGACTCCTGGCCTAGCTGCATTGGCCACTTCGGTATTGCATTGGCAATCTGAACGAGAACGGGCAGAAGCTCCTCGAGTTTTGTTCCTATCACAGCCTCTGCATAACGAACACGTTCTTCTCCACCAAGCCACACCACCGAACTTCCTGGCAACACCCCAGATCCAGCCACTGGCACCAGCTGGACATCATTATCACTAGAAGGGCCTCGCTGAACTGCGTACTCATCACACGTAGTTTTCACAGTGCTGACTGAGACACCAAACCACTCCTTGGTTGGCTGCAAAGTCCGCCTCCAACCAAAACGGATCCACCACTCAAAGCAGAAGGGTCAGCCTCGCATCAACACAGCCAGAACAGCAATCCCAGACCTGTGCGACCGCTTTGCCAACTCCATCGAGGATGCCCTCAAAGACTGCCCTGCCGACAGTGCTGAAGAGAGATGGAACAACATCCGTGACGCCATCTACAACTCCGCCAAGGATACCTTCGGCAAAAGAGAGAGGCAGTATCCAGACTGGTTCGAAGCTAGCATTGTTGATCTGGAACCAGCAATAAAAAAGTGGCGGTCATCATCCACAAAGGAGACCCTTCTAAGAATACACACGCCTCACTCAAGAAAGCCAGAAACGACACTAAACGGATCGCCAGAGGCTGCGCCAACAACTACTGGCTGAACGTCTGTCAGAACATCCAACTTTCCGCCGACTGTGGCCACATCCGTGGCATGTATGACGGCATGAAAAAAGCCTTCGGCCCATGTGTAAACAAGATCGCACCACTGAAATTAGCTTCCGGCACCATTATAACAGACCAGAGCAAGCAGGTAGAGAGATGGGTGGAACACTACCAGGAGCTCTATTCAAGAGAAAATATTGTCGCAGACACAGCAGTGGTGAGCGCCCCAAACCTCCCTGTCATGGAAGAACTCGACATCCCGCCCTCTGAAGAGGAACTCAGCAAGGCCATCGACTCCGTCACCTGTGGCAAAGCTCCAGGAAAAGATACCATCCCACCTGAAGTCATCAAGGCTGGAAAAAGGACCGTGCTACTCCACCACATGCACCAGCTGCTACTGCAGTGCTGAGAAGAAGGGACTGTGCCCCACGAGATGCGTGACGCCAACATCATCACTCTTTACAAGAACAAGGGTGATCGCAGCGACTGCAACAACTACTGCGGAATCTCGCTCCTCAGTATCGTTGAGAAAGCCTTTGCCCGTGTAGTCCTGAGTAGACTGCAGTCAGAAATTTAAGAAACAGAGAAATAAAGTAACACCAATGAAACGAGCTGCCAAAAAGAAATATTTTAGTGATTTGATAATATCTAAAAGAGATACAAATTCCATTTGGAAAGCTATCAACCAACTGTCAGGAAAAAAGTTCAATTTACTCCTGGGAATGAGATGTCAGCTGAAATTCTAAATATACACTTTACGACTGTCGCAGAAAGAACTGTCGGGGTTGATATCACCGAGTCTAATGTCTTACAATTGCTCAAATGTTTTTGTAACACGAACAAAATACATTCTAACTTTCAGTTAGCATACATTAGTGTACATGATGTTTTCAAAGAATTATGCTCATTAAAACAGTCCACATCCCGAGGTTTAGATGGTATCGATAGTAAGATTTTGAAGATAGCAGCACCTATCATCTCTGAACACATCACTTATATCTATAACCTCTATATTGAAAAACACTCCTGTCCACAGGCTTTTAAAAATGCTAAAGTGTTACCTGTCTTTAAATATGGTGATCCATCTGACCCTACTAACCATAGACCTATATCAATTTTGTCCACATTATCCAAACCCCTCGAAAAACATATCAAACTTAACCTTCAGTCACATTTCAACAAATATGATTTATTTCACCCCAATCAAAGTGGCTTTAGAAAAAAAATATTCCTGTCATACTGCACTGACTAATCTTGTTGAGGAATGGCATTTAAACATTAATGATAACTTATTTACTCCGGTCTGTTTTTTTCATGCATACATCCAACCTGATATTGACTATGCATCAACATGCTGGGATGGGGCTAGTAAAAATTGTTTAAAACCTCTTGAACGTATATACAGACGTTCCCTTAAGCCCATTCTCCTTAAATCTTCCATTCAAGTAAATGACTATGTTGAACTAAATATTCTCCCCTTTCATCTTAAATGTCGCTTTAACAAGGGTGTTTTTATGTTCAAAATTATGAAGAAATTTGCACCGCCCTATCTTTATAGGAAATTCCCGAAAAAAATCTTTCGTAGCAAGAGTACCATTTTAACCCCTCGTCCCAGAACTAACCTTTTCATGTCCTCTCTCATTTATTCTGGTGGTAAACTGTGGAATGAAATCCCCGAGTATCATAGAAATAGATCTACCACAGCATCTTTCAAAAAAGCATATCAAAAATATATGATGCAACAAGTGTAATTAGTACCAGCAAAATAAAGCATATGATGAGATCTTAGTAAGCCAACGTACTTTGATTAATTGTTCTCCAACAGTGTGTAAGCAAGGCAAGGAGTGTAAGTGTGCGTGTGTATCTCTGTGTACTTGTGTGTTCGACATTATGTGTATGATGCCTGTGTGTGTTTGAAGATTTTCATGTGGCAATGTTTTGTATGATTTTCATGTCTCCGTAATTGTAGTCTTTGATTCATCCATTTATGTAACTATTATTATCTATTTGGTTTGTTTCTGTGTCATTTGTTATTCATACTTATTTCATTTATTACAGTGTGTGTGTGTGTGTGTGTGTGTGTGTGTGTGTGTGTGTGTGTGTGTGTGTGAGGGCATGGTGTAAAGAAGCTTCCAGCTTATCCATTCTACCCTCAATAAAACATTTGTCATTTGTCATTGTCAGTGTCTTTGTCTCTCCCTCGTTCTCTTTCTCGGTCTCTTTCTACCTTTCATTTTGGTTTAATTTTCTGTGTTTGCGTTAATTGTGCATGTGTTGAGAATATCAATTTACATTTTGTTCGTTTGTTTGTTCGTTCTCATATCTCTTTAAAATGTATTGGTATCCCCCTGTCACATGGTCTTACAGTCAATTACAGTAAAGTGTTTTCCTTGGTTTCTTTGTCTGTGTTCTTTGAGAGTTCGCTCTGTGTCTTTCTCTGTCTGTCTGTCTGTCTGTCTCTGTCTCTCTCTGTCTCTGTCTCTCTCTGTCTCTGTCTCTCTCTCTCTCTCTCTCGGATAGTTTTCTGGCTGACACTTTGTCCTCCTCTGTCTTCAGGCTAATTGTGTTGTTGTCAACAAGAAATGAGACATGTCTTTTTGATTAATTTCAGCTATGTGTATCTATGAAGCAAACTGGGGGCTACGCACTAGCAGTCTCCTAATATTCGTTTGTAGAGCTCATGTCTGTTAACTGTTACCTTTGTTAGTTAGGGGTATTATGTGTTATGTTCTTTTGTTATTAGACCCTTCACTCGCGTTGGAGCTTCTCTATGTGAAAGTGTCACGAATGTCCCGAGTGTCTGTTCAATGAAAAAAATGAAATTGTGGGTAAGGGGAGTTGGAGGGTTAACCTAAAAGAGGAGTGAACCCACAGAGGCCTCAGCCAGAGGACAGGTTTGCTCAGTTTAGGTGCTGGGCTGTTAACACTTTAGAACAGAATATGTCTTATTACCAAGTGTACCGGGGTTGCAAAGAATATTGGGGAGGGGGATAGTACATAAAAAGGAAGAAACATAAATCGAAAATCAAAAAGAAACACAGATACAGTAGAATTTTTTACACATACATGTGCATATCAATATAAGAATTTGTGCATTCATACTGTGCACACCCACCCACCCACCCACACACACACACACACACACACACACACACACACACACACACACACAAACACACACACAAACACACACGCGCACACGCACACGCGCACACACACACACACACACACACACACGCTCGCACACCTTTTCACATCCACAGAAACGTAATTCGATCCTGTTCTCACCGATGATGTCTTCGCTAACGCCATCATGATTATCATGATCGTCATTGTCAACGTCCCCACCTCTACCTCTTCTTTTTCCAACGTTTCCTAAAGTGTTTCTCAAGACGCTTTTTTCACAAGTCCACGCTTTCTCGCACTTTGCGCACCCGTGCTTTATCGTAATGAGCAAAAAAACGTGGACTGCGAGAAAATCTGGCTTTCAAGAGAGTCTTGTTTTACTCTAACCAACATTAACTCGCCCGGCCGTTGACTCTCACGCCCTGCTAGTGAAACCCACATCAAGACAGTGACGCTGTCTTTTTCTCTATTGGGTATCTCCCTTTCTATAAATGACGGTGCTTTCTGACTAACAACCTATCCGTGCTTGCCTCTTGATTCCCTTATTGCAACGCATTATTGCAGTATTATCTCCTGTGTTGCAGGGCATTGCATTAGACAATGTGATTTAAGGAAACACCTATCATTAGAATAAGGCTGGCTGTTCTCTGATTCAACATTAAAACTTTTTTGATTGATTCCCCATCGTTGTCTGTCTCCTATTTCCCCTCTTCCGTGTTACTGCCTGGCACCTGTCTTGTCATCTGATACTGAGAGAAGAGGTGGGAAAGAGTGATGAAATGGTGTTTTGAGAAGTATCTGCACAGGGGAGAAAAACACTATCTTTACCACAAGTTACAAGGTTTCCTTCTGAACCTTTACTCGGGAATAAGAACACTTTTCCCCTTTGCAACTTAACTTTTCCTTGAATCACCAGACTCCGAAAACAGTTTAATTCAAAACTGAATTTCCTGAAATGTATTTTCAAGAAAGAAATATAAGTATGTACAGTACACATATAGGAAATCATCAGGACCAGAGGCGGTTTTAGTCTAGAAAAGCATGCTCCGTCTGAAAATCCGTCAATTGAGACACCGTCTGACTGTTTCCATTGCAGCAAAGGCTGTCAAGCAGCGAACCTCTGCACATAAAGAACATTGGGTCATGGAGCCTGAGTCGAAGCGCTGGTAGCCAGACCATGAAAAACAAAAGAGAGAGATTTGTTTGTTCCTTAATATCAGTCGCATTGACTACTAAGGAGAGACAGACAGACAGAGGCAGAGACAGAGAGAGTCAGGAAGACAAATTCTTGTCAGTTTATGTTTTCATACACAATCACGAAAATGAGGCATAAAATGTGGTGGTGGAAGTGGAATGGAGGTTGACACTAAGGAGAGAGAAGAACATTTCAAAAGAGAAGCAAAGAGAGAAAGACAGCAGAAAAAGAAGTGAGGGAGAAAGGGGGGAGAAAGGGGGGGGGGGGGGCAGACGGGATAGACGGACAGACAGACAGGCAGACTGAAGAGCAAATACACATATAAACCAACCGCAGTGGGTTGGGTAAAGCTGACAACTGGGGGTACGTGGGTTACAACCTCATCAGAGGAATAATCAGAACATGTTCAGCTTCTGGCCGACCCTTACACAGACTCAGTGCGTTCGGGGCTCAACTGAGAACTCTCGGACCAGGCAGCTGAAAGTTCTCCGATGAAGAGATGCGTACTGAGGAATGTTGCTCACATTTTCTGCAGAACACTGCACGCGTTTGTATCTCGTTGGTTTTGATAACTCTGGGATAATGATCACAACGACGACGACGACGATCACTATGATGATTATGATGACAATGATATGATAATAATAATGATGATGATAACAACAACAACAACAATGATAATAATCTGTCTGAATGCTTACATGTGCACATATATAAAGACAGATAGACATACAAACATAATACAAACATACAGACAAAAATACATGCACACAAATATGCATGCATGCATACATACATGCATAGTTAAAACATGCATACGTATGCTTGGCGTATGCCGCACATATGTAGGAATGTACGCATGTTGTTTGGATGGACAAGCAAACCTATTGCTGAAAGAAAAGACAAGGTCAGTTTAATCGAAGCGAGAAAGTCAGAGTTTGGGGGCTCCCATGTCTTTGGGGCTTGAACAGAAATATGCCTCTGCCCTAAAGTCTTTGTTCAGACATTTGGTATCCTGAGAAGTCGAGTATCAGAAGAAGCGCGGAGCTGGCCAGACGGAGTACAGGTGTGGAGGACTTCACAATGATACTCTGGACCAGAGCTACTGAGACCTGAAAAAGTCTGAGTGGACAGCTTGTTGTTTATTCAATCGAAAACATTTTCCAAAGCCGACCAAAAGAGAATTACGGAAATCCATTCTTAAGAGGCGAAGATCAGCATCAGCAGAGAAATAAGACAAATGAAACGCAATTCCAGATGTTTGAAATGCGTTATTGGTTGGAAAAGGGACCGTTCCAGAAAACCAAGAATATGAAACGAAGAAGATAAGGAAACGAGATATGCGATAAAATATACATCACTTCTATTATCTCCAAAAGGGAACTTATAAACACATATGCTGATAAAAGGGCGACATAAAAAGACATTTTACAATGCAATACAAAGTTTCATCATTCAATAAACAAATCCAGACACAAATATTTAGCCCACCACAAGCTTCCACAGTACTTTTTTTTATCCAAATAACCAGATGTATTCCCAATTAAGAATAAATACGAAAGACATTTTAAAATAACAAAGAAATAAAACTGAGTGAATACAAGTGTGTTATTAATCAGAACAGAGTCAGGAAGACAAACGTGTTGAAGAATTGTTTTGGACATGCTAGCAAAAGTTCAGTCTTGTCGTCATTCAGTTCAGGCTTATAGAGGGTCATCAAGTCGTTAGAAGTCCGCAGCGGACTCCCCTGTCTTAAACACCAGTACACCAGTTTCGGCTTTGGAGACCGACTGATCAACAGTGAAAGGAAGTGTACAGCATAGTCTTTTCGTAGTGTGATTATTCTGGTGTAGATTTTGACAGCAGCATCCTCATCGTCATTAACCGCCACAAAATAAAAAGAAAAGAAAAGATTGTTCCATATACGGTGGCTTTTCGTACCCTGGGCCTGTGGTCAGTTTGACTTTGTCAGGTTGATGGAGTCTGATGTCAGATGGCCATTGTGGTGAAAGTTTGCTCTCCGGAGGGACATCCAGACTTTGTCAGTTCATTTTATTTCAATATCCGCACACGTCGAGAAATGGCTTTCTGCACTGCGACAAAGCCACTGCTATCGTCACCGGACTGAGTGATGGGCTACGTGTGTAGCGCAATGCGATTATGGAAACGGAACCAGACACAAAATGTGTTGTACACCATTGGAGTAAATTAGCAACAGTTTAGGATTTTCTCTGGATTGTGGCCTCCTGGCGACCTGACATAATCCCATATTTACTACCGGCGACATAACAGCTACGGGTGTAAGGCATGTACAATGGACCGAATGCACGTGACGAAACATCAACACAAATGAACACTGAACAACGAGTACACATAAACATCACAACATTTTAAAGGGCGGGAGAGACAGAGGCAGAGAGACAAAGACAGGCAGACATTAAACATGACACATACAGACGGACAAAGGAGAGACGATTTTCAGAGGGATAACACACACACACACACACACACACACACACACACACACACACAAACACGCCGCGTGCGCGTGTACACAGCCACAGACGCAGACACAGACACATAGACAATTAGACACACACACACACACACACACACACACACACACACACACACACACACACAAATGCATATCGTGCAGTGCCTGCTTGCATTTACACTGGACAGACACACTCACGCACAATTACACACACACACACACACACTCTCTCTCTCTCTCTCTCTCTCTCTCTCTCTCTCTCTCTCTCACACACACACACACACACACACACACACACACACACACACACACACACCAACTTCAGAAATCACATAGGTATACATCGCGATATCATAATCACACAAATGAAAAATCCGAAGAAGTGTGTGTGTGTGTGTGTGTGTGTGTGTGTGTGTGTGTGTGTGTGTGTGTTGTGTGTGTGTGTGTGTGTGGAGAGAGAGAGAGGTGGGTGGAGTGGGGGGAGATCATTAGGGAAAATTTACAAGCAAACCGTAGACGTACTATGATATGAGAAAAAATATAATTAAAAAATAATAATAATTAAAGAACACTCTTTGCTTTCTCCTTCCATTAATTTTTACCTCCAACTCTCTCCAGCCAAGGATTTATTGATGTGAACATTCTGTCTTTCTCTGTTCGTCCCTCCCTCTCTGTCCTTGACTCTGTCCGCGCGCGCGCGAGCGCGCGCGCGCGTGTGTGTGTGTCTGTGTGCGTGTGTGGAGAGAGAGAGAAAGGTGCGGGGGGAGGTAAGCATGCAGGTAGACAGACAGGAACATGTTCAGAGATTCAGACAAGAATAGAGATACCATGAATTGCAATAAATGGCGATAAATGGGTTCGGTGTCCTCTGATAATCAGTCATGAACAGTAATGCTGGGCTGCAAACATTGTAGACCGTGATGTGGCTCTATGCGTACTGGAGGTCTAGTGCTGAACGACTGTGTGGTAACACCAAGTACCATGACAATGTTTTATTTTTTTCTTTCATGACATTCAGATGACTGACTGGTTGGTTGGAAATAATTGTTAGAAAGAATAAAAGAAACTGTCGCAAACAAATGTCTCAATAACGAATGACTTCCTGGTTTGCAGCAATCAATCCAAATGCTTGATTATAACGTATCAATCTAAATGCATGAATATGTATCAATGTAAATGCATGGCTATCTATCAATCTACTTGCATTATTGTCTCTTCAAGATACCTTATTATGATGAAAAACGATCAGCGTAGGTCAAGGTGATTCGTACTTACTTTAGATATAAGGAGATAAGGACTAAATGGTTTAATCAGTCAGTCAATATATCAGTCAAGAAAGCAATATAAGTTCGATGACCCATGAAAGTCTGACTGGTTTGAAAGTAGTCGATAGCCAAGACCGTCTTCAGCTGGCTTTTTTTTCTCTCTCTCTTTTTCCCCCCTTTTTTGAAGTCTGCAAAATAAAATGGCAACAGGTTTCGAACATAAAACTTTCTTTCCAAATAAAACAACAGATGGCAATGTTGCCATCCAAAGCAGTGTACCAGAATACATGCAGATATCAAAGCAAAACACGACACTTGGAGATGAATGCGTACGTATCGTATTCAGTGAGATGGAATATTTGCCCTGGGACAATCCTGACAACATTGTCAGTGAGGATGTAGAAAACACCGCACGCAGAATCAAAGACAACTTGGTGGTGTTGTTATTTCTAATTGGTGGGCCCGCCAACGTCATCAACATGGCTGTGTTTTACAAGCAAGGTCTTCGCGATCGTGTCACTCTGTGTCTCTTTGTGTTAGCTTTCGCTGATGAAATTTACATATCTTTTTTATTCTTGCGCCAAGTCGAGCAACTGTATATTCAGTTTACATCGAAAGAACGATTCGGTCCTGTTTTGACTTTTTTGACAAACACGAACCTGACTGCAATTTTAGGCTTTGGTTTCATATCTCCTGTTATGTCTACCATCATAGCTTTGGAGAGATGCGTGTGTGTATACAATCCGCTCAAGTTTCAAAATATATTACGAACAAGGACAATGGCGATAATCATTGGAGTGGTTCATATCCTGGTGTTGGGACTGTTTTTCTTGTCAGTTTTTAGATTCCGTGTTGGGTGTATTCGCGATCCGGAATCTGATATAGTAGTAATCACAGGTATTGAGGGAGAGTTCTATAGAGCTCATAAATTATTCCTTGATCATTTGGACATTGTCGTGTTTGGTATTGGTCTGTCTGGAAGTGAGTTGATTGTGGCAATGACGACGACCATCATGACCGTCATGAAACTTCACAAGGCTGCAAGGTGGCGGTCAGCAACTGCGACAATTTCGGCCCGTGAAGTGGCGTTGACGAAAATGCTTGTCTGTAATTCCATCTTGTTCATCGTTTGTATTTCCCCCGTTTTTCTGATGCGTATTTGTTGGCTGTTTTTGCCAGAAATGAACTCTGGAAGACGTAATCATAACTTCTTTATGACTTGTCTATGGATTAGAGAATTATTGTGTTCCATCAACTCCACCTTCAACTTCTTTGTGTACTACACCATGGGGTCCCGCTACAGGGAAACGTTCTGGGCACTGTTCAGCAGAAATGTACATCCAGACAAATCATGACACGCACTTAATCCGTAAGTTGCATGCACTATGAATGTACGAAAGGGGTAAACACCTCAGAACATAGGGGCAAGTTTCATTATGTTTTAGTAACAAAATTGTGTGTGTTTGCGTGCAGTATTTGAAGAAATATCAACATGTATTTTGTCTCGCCTCACTGTTAATTTTGTGCCCAAAACTCAAAAGTACTAGTACTTTAGTTTTGCTCATTGTGTCCGGATACCAACACATGAACAAATTCGCATTCTTGGCTGTTATTTCTTTTTTTCTGTTATCTATATGATGTGTTCAGCTCACGTCACTCAGCCCCTCCCTTCTGACCACTTCAGGAGGGCATGTTCACCCTTGCACAGGTACACAGGAAGCTATTTTCTTTGAAAGAAAGAGCAAAAACAAAACAACAAAAAAAACAAAAAACAAAAACAAACAAACAAAAAAGCCAAGAGAGGCAAGGCCTTCAAGACTCACTTGTGATACACTTTTAAAAAATGTAATCGTTAAAATGTGTTCTGTGTTTGTTATTATAAAGCTTCGGGTTAAAAGAAACAGAAAAAAAGAAAAAAAAAGTCCTAACGGCAGATTCGAACCTAGCGTGTTCGGATGAGAAGAAACTGTCTTATCCATCACACTATCGTGGCTCCTTAACTGACGTTCAAAAATATAATATTAAACATGCTTTTGTTAAAGGGCAATAAATCGATTGCGGTATTCGCAGTGACAACGCTGTTCAAATCATATTATTCTGGAGTATCTTGGGCATTCAAAAAATCTTTAAGGACAATTAAAACTTCTTTTTAAGTCCGCGGTAAAGGAGACGTGGCTGTCACTGCAATCACACTGCAACATTTAGCCGTTTTCTCTGGATCCAAATAGATGTACAAGTTTAGTTACACCCAGTTGACACGGTCCATTCAATTTCTCTTTTATGTTCATTCTAGTTTTATAGTTTTAAAGTTGATATGAAAATCGAGTATTTTGTTAAATTAATAGCATGTAGAGCCAAGTACAAGTACTTCTATACGTTGTATGAAGTGAAAAGGATTTCATTTTGAGAAAAGTCAAGACAGGAAATTTTTGCGTTTCATCAGTTCAAGGGTATTAACTCTCATGGTTTATTACTTTTTAACTGTGAATTCCGACTGATTCTATGGATATCTTTATGGCAGTTTGGGGCAACTCTCCTTCTCCAACTTTTCATCACATGTTATCGTGTATTGTCGATTGAATATAGGATTCAACAGGCAGGTCAACAACTTGAAACAAAATGGCGTCGTTCGCGCTCGCGAAGAATATGAGCACGCGCTTTGAATATGTATAAATATGTGTACGCAATTGATTTTTGCCCATGACGTTCAGGGCTCAGCCAGTAGATCAATAAAGTCCACTCGTCGTATTGATTTTAGTATTTAAAAAAAAAGACCACTTGGGCGAATGAACATTGTGAAAGACCTGTACACTGAGAGTAAAACACATAAGATTTTTTATGTATTGAGTATAATTTCAAAATGTAATGTTTAAGATGAGAAAGATCAGTTTAAAACAAATTAAGTCCCTTAGAATTAATTACAGATTAATTTCCCTTTTTACTATTGCACCAAAACGTTTGCAAAATAAATATAACTTGTTTGAACAAAAAAAAATTATAAAAATGACTGCTCTTGTTGTTGTGTCAGAATATCATATCAAAGTGCCAAGTTTAGAGAATAAAAAAAAATATAAATATAACAGTAAATGCAGTTTGCATATAATTTGGCTTCTTTTCTTATTTTCTTGTGTCCATCCCAGATGTGCAATATTGTTTTAAACAAGATGACTGGAAAGAACTGAATTTTTCCTATTTTTATGCCTAATTTGGTGTCAACTGACAAAGTATTTGCAGAGAAAATGGCAATGTTAAAGTTTATCACGGACACACACACACACACACACACACACAACCGAACACCGGGTTAAAACATAGACTCACTTTGTTTACACAAAACAGCATGATAAACTAAATACACAAAAACTGAAGTACAATTATATCCATGCAACTTGAAATTTAAAGTTTGATGGATGCATACGGCTTGAAAATGAATTATAAATTATAAATCTAATCGTATAGAGATGTTTGGCAGTTTTGTACGACGAAAGGTGAGTGGTTGAACATTTTGCAATGAACATACAGCAAGATCCGCTGTTGATTCCTCTTTTTAAAATAATTTTACTTCTTTTTTTCTTAGTCGTATTTCTTACTTCTTCTTTTTTTTTTTCTTTTTTTTTTCCCTTTTTCTTTACAATCCTCAGGCTCTTTCCGTTTTACTGTAAAGCGGCCTCCACTGTCTCAACGTCAGCTGTTTGATTAATCGGCTTACCTGGTTGCACACTTTAGCTGCTGCAGACTTCCACTCTGCAGTTTCAAGTGAACAGCACTGGTAAAATGTACAGCATTTACCTCGGCTGTCAAGGCCTTGTTTTACTTTCAGGGTCGTGTGGTGACGGCTCCATAGTGAGGAGCAGCCACCGCTGAGGATTCTTCGGCAGTCTTTGAGCGGGAGACTGGGTGTCCAGCTTTCCATATAGTCAACGGTGAAGATGGTGGGGTTAAAGCCCGAAAGCGACCCTGAAGATGGTGCGGAGAAACGGAAACGGAAATGGTTTATTCACATATAGGCCTCAGCCCCAAGTGAAGGGGTTACTATGAACATTATACAACTCAATAAGAGAACATAAGCAAACAAGCATAAATGCAGATAACAAAACATAATTATATTCATTTCACGAAGTGACTATTTCTCTAAGTTTGAAAGCCTTATACAAAAACAAGGAAAAATCACGAACGTCCTTACTGTTGCTTGACGACATTAACAGACTTAATTTAAACAAAGAGGGATGTTTGTAATATTTTGCTTTTATAAACATTTCACGAATATTTTCTAGCACTGGGCAACAAAGAACAAAATGCAATTCGTTTTCTACAGATTCGTTACATAGAGGGCAAACTAAATCATTCGTACTAGAAGTTTTGTATCTTGAGCGATGCACTGTCAGTTCTGATATTCCTAATCTAAATTTCGTTGTTATAAATTTCAAGTGTCTGGCCATATCTTGCAGTAGATAAGGTTTTAAATCATGTACACTACAGAAAGTTCTGTACATATCAAATCTCTCGCTGGTATGAATATGATTATTCCAAGTCTGCCATCTACAATCAATTAGCCTTTGGCGGAAAACAGATATAAAACTATTAACACTTCCAACACCCTGTTCCATCCACACAAAACCAAATCCATATTCAAACAAACAAAGACCAACCTTAGTTACCCAGTTTTTCTTTCCCTTGATATCTAAATCATACAACATTTTATAAGCCTTAGACGGTATCCTGCTATCTTCCATGTGAACAAGTTTGATCCAGTAGCGAATACAATTCAAAACAGAGTTTATATATATAGGATATCGGTTTGTTTCACCATAAACAAAGTCATTTGGCGTTCGCATATCTACTCCTAAAAATTTCTTTAAAGCCAACAAATGAACTGATTCACAATGAAAAACAGCATTATCTAGCCCCCATAACTCAGATCCATATTGCGCTATTGGTTGTATTTGGCAGTCAAAAAGCTTAAAGAATAAATTAAATGAATTATTGTTTAGCATACATAATCTTTTCATTACACATATCAAAGCATTTTTTGCTTTACTTGCAAGTTCCTTGCAAGCAGCAACAAAACTTAAACGGGTTGAGAAGATAATTCCTAAATATCTATACACATTAACAATAGGCATTGCAACACCATCATAAAACCATCGTTCTCTCACACTTAAATATCCACCTTTCCGAAATACTATTATGTTACTTTTAGACATATTTACCTTTAATTGAAGAGATGTTGTTGCACGCTGTAAACTATTTAATTGTGTTTGTAGGCCTATAACTGTTTCTGAAATCAAAATGATATCGTCTGCTAACAAAAGAATAAACAATTCAAAAGCATCAAGTGGAAACACAGCACCATGCCTACCATTATTAATTACTTCTATTGCTAATTCGTTTATGAATAAAGAAAAAAGAACTGGGCTGCATGCATCACCTTGTTTAACCCCAGAAGTACATGTTATATAATCTGTCAGTTTGGCACCACATCGGACTCTAGCTTTAACTACATCATACATGCTTTTAATACACCTATACAATTTTCCTTTTATACCATTTTTTATAAGAACTGGCCAAAGAAGATTTCTATTTATGGAGTCAAAAGCTTTTTCAAAGTCAATAAATGCTACATACAATTTACGATTGTGTGAAAATTGTTTTTGAACTAAGGCTAGCAAAGTAAACATGTGGTCGACTGTTGAATATCCCTTCTTAAACCCAGCTTGACATTCACTTGTAATATTATTTTCGTCCACCCACTCCTGTAACCTATTATTAATGATTATTCCGAATAACTTGCTACTTACATCAGTCAAAGAAATTCCTCTGTAATTGTTTGGGTTATAAATGTCGCCTTTCTTGAAAATAGGTTGAATAATAGATTCAGACCAGCTATCTGGAAATATACCATTATCGAAAAGTTTATTAAACATTTTAAAGAAAAACTGCACAACCTGTTCGTTTGCGTTCTTAAATAGCTCAGCAATGATACCATCAGGACCAGCCGCCTTTCGGCATTTTAATTTTCTGAAAGCAAGTAATACTTCTTCCACAGAAATTGGACGATTGATATATCCTTCTAACTCAACATCAGGCGTGTCACCATTTTGAATATTACTAACATCTTTTTCTAACAAGGCTTGAAAATGATGAAACCACGTATCAACTGATATGTTATTACTTGGTTGTTTTCTCTTAAACGACACTCCTCTAACAGTATCCCAGAATTCTTTCTGATTATCAACTGTCATTACAAGTTTATCTAACAAAGATTTATTGTATTGTTTTTTCTTTCTCTTAAGTAAATATTTATATTCACGTCTAGCAATCACATATTCTATATTATCTTCAACCTTTAATGTACGACGACATCTTCGCAACAGTTTCTTTGTTTTCCTTTTAAAAAGTGCACATTCCTGATCAAACCAGTCATTCACTTTCTTATTACCACTGAAGGACACACGTTTCTTCATACATTCTGCACTCTCTCTAATACAGTCACTGAATTTTCTTAAAGCTTCATTTACATCAGTATCAATTAAATTAATTGCTAAGTCTATTTTCATACGCATATCTTCATTACATAAAGTGGTGGTATATAGATATGGTGCAGAGAGTCGACGAGAAAAGTCACTAAGAAGGGGTGGTGAGAGAAAGGGATAAACAGAGACCAGTTGTGTTTCTACCTGCCCGAGTTGCAGAGTGTGTTTAAGAAAAGAAATTGTGTCGTTACCTGTACGTGCTGGCAGAATGTGTTGTGAAAAGAAAATAGCTCTGTGCTGACAGGCGACGTGCTTTGCTTCTGGCCAGTGTTGTCTGGCCTGAGACTGGTGTGTGAACTACACGAAAAAAAAAGAAAAAAAAGAACAAAAATAGTTATTGACTTAATTTGAACTCAAGTGTAGATAGCTTTAGATATGCATATTAGGAAGAGAGTATGTGGAAAACAGATGATTGGATTTGATTAGTATTGCGTTTATACGATCTTATGACTTGTTTTTAGGGGGTATTTTTTGTTGTTGTTTTTTGGTTTGGTGGTTTTGTTGTTGTTGTTTTTTTCTTCTAAATGTCATTGTTTGCAGCGAAAAAGAAAGCACCAGGTCTTGTGGTGTGGGAGGCTTTACTTTAGAGGCTTTGCCTGTGCTTGTTTTCTTTCATGACTCCGTCTTCTGCTGCATATAGTCATATGAATGCACCCCGCACGCACAGCATGCGATAAATTTACGATATCAACTAGAAGTACAGCGACGCTGGTTGAGACAGAGGTGTCCATTTTCGAGTAATCTTAAAAAGACCAGTCCATACGGCATGATTGTGATCAAACATATCCACCATTTACAGCACTCGCTGATGAAACGACTCTTTCCCATTTTGATTCGTTCAAACTCATCACAGAATCTGAATTATCAAGTTTCCTTCTGAAAGAGAAATCCACTTCTTGTGTACCCAATCCATTCCCTTTTCGACGAGGTTCTGCAAAGCTTTCTTTCAACTGTAATTCACATCTCTAGATCTTCAAAACGGCTATCGTTAAACCCATCCTCAATACAATCTACCCTATCCCCAGACATTTTGAAAGAAAATTGTTTCGGATCTCGCGTTATTATCAAACGCTTTGACACCTCCTTGCTTATATTAAAGAATATCATCTCGTAGGTAAATTTCAGTCTATTTTCCATCCACACCGAAGTACCCAAAATCGCCCTTCGTAAAATAAGAAATGATGTGTTATTCTGGGCATTGGCAAATTGCATGTTTCAACTTTACTGGACCATTCTTCTGTTGCCATTGGCCACTACTGAAGAGATTTTGTCACATGTGCTGGATATCAGTTGTGGCACTCTCTTGCTCTTTTCCTGTGAGGAAGACATTACGCGGACTCTTTCCATCAAAGACAGTTTCTTCAGGAACATATGCCTTGCATGTGAAGTCCAACAGCATTCTGTACTCATACAGTTCTTTTTATTCAGACCTCAATTCTTACTCAGCTGACTCTAATATTCAACCCTCTGTTGCTTCGCCAGCAAAGTAAAAAAAAAAAAGAAAAAGAAAAAAAGAAAAGAAAAGAAAAACCATGAAATTATTCGTGTTCACGAATCATAGCTAAGAGTATTCAAGACATCATTCACGCCCTTTACACAAAATGTAGGAAACTTTAGCCTGCATTGATGGACAGCTCTCTGTGTATTCAAACATATGGTATTTTTTACCCCCGAAAACAGAGTATGGCGACTTTAATTGTCAGGAGTGTATCAAACAAAACATGTGGCTGGGTGGTTTTTGAAAGCGCCGTTGAAATCGACGAGCAGAAATATAAATTACGTACGTCCTCGCTCCGTGGTGGAGCCCGTGGAAGAGATGGTGAGGATTTTGTCTTCGATACTCACATCCTACGTGTACGGAAACTGCATGGGGTCATGCCGTTTTTCTATAACTCGTTTCTGCTGCGCAGGTGTGTCAGGTTTGTCAAAGTGAGCGTAGCACATGCTCAGCTCCACAGCAAGCTTGGCCTCATGTGTGGTCTAAAACAGCAGCAGATTAGTATTAAACTTCCAGTTATCTCTCTGTCTCTCTCTGTCTTTGTCTCTGTCTGTCTGTCTGTCTGTCTGTTTCTCTCTCTCTCTCTCTCTCTCTCTCTCTCTCTGTGTCTGTCTCTCTCTCTCCCTTTACTTTCACTCTCCATGACTGCTGCTACGAGGAGTGAAATAAAGTGAAAAAGAGACATTGTTTCAACACATTCTTCAGTCTTTGATCGCTTCTGACTATAATCATAATTAACATCAGTCTCCACTTCCAACATCTTGAGTCTGACATTGATCCAACCACACAGGCACGTGAAACAAGAACAGAGAAACATGTTGGGTGAAGAAAGCATTTCACTTGGCCAATCGGCCGAGGGGAAAACAAATCCGCAATACAGAACACACACACACACACACACACACACACACACACACACACACACACACACACACACACACACACACACATATATATATATATATAGATATATATATATATATATATATATATATCTATATATATATATATATATATATATGTGTGTGTGTGTGTGTGTGTGTGTGTGTGTGTGTGTGTGTGTGTGTGTGTGTGTGTGCGTGCTGTTGTTGTTGTTGACGTCCGTCTGTCTCTGGAGACAATGGAACTCTGTGCCTGGTTCAGTAAAGTCGTTGACTTGCAGCGCCTGCTGTGGCTGTACAGTCCGATTCTGGACTGGCAGGCTCTGTTGCAGTTGACGCAGGTGAAAGTCGCGCCTGGCTCAGAGGGTACGGATTCTGCCCCCTGCCGCCTGCACTCTCTTCCCTGTTCCCAGTGCTGTTCTCTCTTCTCGTTCCTCTAGACACATGCCTTTATGGTCCTTCTCCAACTGTTGCGGTCTTCAGCCACCACCTCCCAACCTGCTGGGTCTATGTCGCCTGCCCTCATGTCTCGTTTGCAGACGTCCCTGTAGCGTAGGACAGATCTTCCTGCAGGTCTGAAACCTGTGGCGAGCTCCAGACTGGGTATACCTGCATCTTGGTGTTGATGGTCAGCATGGGATTGTTCCAAACCCTCTTTGCCAGGCGGGCCATGGCTATAGCTGCTTCGCCAATCCGCCTGTTGAGTTCGGCGTCCAGGGAGGGGCATTAGATCTGCTACTGGTAACCTGTATCCAGTACAACCTGTTCAGGGTCGGGTTGCCGGCGACTAAACCGGCACTCCCACCGCTCCCTTCCGGGACTGGTGAGGCGGGTAGCTAGACACCCTTATGGAGATCCATAAAAGGGCGTTGGCTCAGGAGAGCCACCGACGGCCATCTAGCTCCACCGTGCTGTGTGCATGCCACACGCAGTTGGCTCCCGGGGTGTGTCTACCCATGCATGCGAAGTCTGGATCCGGCAGAATCTGCTGAAGAAACCTATCGGTTCAACGGAGAGGAAGGCGGTTACAGCAACGCACTGTGGAGTGCAGAGAGCAAGATGAGACACTGAAAGGATATCTTGGTCATCCACTGCATCCGTGCTCATCCTCCAGTCGTCTCGACTTAGTCTTGCCACTGGAAATTGGTGAACCCGGACGAGAGAGTGAGGTTGACGTTGCGCAACTCCACTTCACTTTAAACAAACTCATCGCGCAAGTCATCAGTCATCCAAAATTTTCATCTTTCATCATTTCATCACCCCCAAGTCCTGTGGCGACAGGCGAGCGACGAAACGACAGGTGTGGGTACACTGGCAGTCGCAGCCGCAGACCTGCACGCAGGCGGCTCAGGCCATAGGGTCGTTCTTCGTCGACAGGAGCAGCGATGGAGCTCGGCAGCCGTCTGAGCGTCTGAGCAGCCCTCTTTAGGAATGCACTGCTCATCTCCCTGGCATGAGGAAGGGGCTAGAAAAGGTGCCCTAAAAATTGCCTGCTCCATATCACCCTGGCCAGCATACCGCGGCTGGCGGGGACCCTACATCAGCGGTCGAAACAATAAGAAAGAAAAGAAAAAAACAAGGATCGTTCCTCTCACCATCGTTGCTTGGAACATAAGGACTCTCCTGGACAGAGATAACGCGGACAGACCCCAAAGGAGAACGGCACTAGTTGCATCCGAACTCGCCAGATACAACATTGACATCGCAGCCTTGAGTGAGACTCGGCTTGCAGGCGAAGGCGAGCTCTGTGAACAGGGATCTGGTTACACCTTCTTCTGGAGTGGACGAGGAAGCGAAGAGCGACGTGAGGCTGGCGTTGGTTTTGCAGTAAAAACAGCACTTGTCAGCAAGCTAGCTGGAATCCCAAAGGGAGTCAACGATAGGCTTATGACCATGAAACTCCCACTGGCATCTGGCCAGAAGCACCTCACCATTGTCAGTGCCTACGCCCCAACCATGACCAACCCGGATGAAGTGAAGGCGAAGTTCTACGAGGACCTTCACTCTGTCATTGCTGCTATCCCGAAAGCAGACAAGCTCATCATTCTTGGGGACTTCAATGCTAGAGTTGACTGACTACATCTCCTGGGAAGGAGTGATTGGAAAGCACGGCGTGGGCCACTGCAACCCAAATGGATTGCTTTTGCTTCAGACCTGTGCAGAGCACGAACTGCTGATAACCAACACAGTTTTCTGCCTCCCTACCCGTAACAGGACGTCATGGATGCACCCTCGCTCAAAGCATTGGCATCTCATCGATTATGTCATCGTCAGAAAAAGGGATAGGCAAGATGTACGTGTGACAAAGACCATGTGTGGCGCCGAGTGTTGGACAGACCATCGCCTTGTAGTCTCGAAGCTGAATATTCGAATTCAGCCCAAGAGACGCCCCCAAGGCCAGAAGGCTCCAAAACGGCTCAACATTGCTAAGCTGAAAAACATCACCATCAAACAGTCCTTTGTGGAGCTGCTGGAAGATCGTCTGGAATCCGCCTCTCTGGACAACCAGAATGTGGAGTCTGACTGGAGGACCCTGCGTGAGCTGATCTATAGTACAGCTTCAGAGACCCTGGGACCCATGACCAGAAAGCACAAAGACTGGTTTGATGAAAACTGTGATGAAATCAAGCAGCTTCTGGATGAGAAACGCCGTCTGCATCAAGCCTACCTGAGCAACCCAAAGTCCACATCAAAAAAGGATGCGTACGATGCCATCCGCAGGACTGTTCAGCAAAAGTTACGCCAGATGCAGGATAAGTGGCTGAGTGACAAAGCTGATGAGATCCAGGGATATGCTGACAGGCACGATATGAAGAGGTTCTATGATGCCTTAAAAGAAGTCTACGGCCCCACATCCTCAGGATCATCCCCCCTCCTCAGTGCAGATGGGAATACCTTGATCACCGAGAAGGAGAAAATTCTCGAACGCTGGGCTGAGCACTTCAACAGTGTCTTAAATCGCCCTTCCTCCATAAATGATGAAGCCATAGACCGTCTCCCACAAGTCCCCATCAACGAAGCACTGGACGATCCGCCAACACCTCTTGAGACCCAGAAAGCAATCCGTCTGCTATCCAGTGGCAAAGCACCTGGCTCAGACTCCATACCAGCAGAGGTCTACAAGGATGGAGGCACTGTGCTGACTGAGAAGCTCCATCAGCTGTACTCACTCATGTGGAAAGAAGAGACGATCCCCCAGGATTTCAAAGATGCATCTATCATTCACTTGTACAAGCGAAAGGGGAACCGGCAAGCCTGTGATAACCATCGGGGCATTTCCTTGCTCTCCATCGCAGGCAAGATACTTGCCAGGATCCTACTAAACTGCCTCACAGCACACCTTGACCAAGGTCATTTGCCTGAGAGCCAATGTGGATTCCGGAAAGAGCGCGGAACCACCGACATGGTATTTGCTGCAAGGCAGCTGCAAGAGAAATGTCAGGAGCAAAATGCTGATCTGTTCTCCACCTATGTCGACCTCACTAAGGCCTTCGACACCGTGAGTAGAGAGGGACTGTGGAAGATCATGGCCAAGTACGGATGTCCTCGGAAATTTATTTCCTTGGTCAGCCAGTTCCATGAAGGCATGCAGGCTCGAGTCCAGGACAAAGGCGAAACATCTGCTCCTTTTGCTGTCACAAATGGTGTCAAGCAAGGCTGCGTCATGGCTCCAACACTGTTCAGCCTCATGTTCTCTGCAATGCTTACTGATGCCTTCAGAGATGGCGATGTTGGAATCGGCCTAAAGTACCGAACAGATGGCAAGTTGTTTAACCTCAGAAGGCTTCAAGCAAAAACGAAGGTCATGACAGACATCGTCAGAGACTTTTTGTTTGCTGATGATTGTGCCCTCAACGCTGGATCTGAAGCTGACATGCAACTCAGCGTCGACAAGTTTGCCACTGCCAGCAGGAACTTCGGCTTTACCATCAGCACGAGGAAAACTGAAGTTCTCCATCAGCCAGCCCCAGGGAAACCGTACGTTCAGCCCAACATCACAGTCAACGGTCAGAGACTAAGTGCGGTGGAGCGGTTCACATACCTTGGCAGCACACTGTCACGAAATGCGACCATCGACGATGAAGTGAACGTCAGGATTGCAAGAGCAAGCGCAACTTTTGGTAGACTCAGTGCAAATGTCTGGAACAGAAGAGGCATTAGTCTTGAGACCAAGCTAAAGGTCTACAGAGCAGTAGTTCTCCCCACTCTACTGTACACCTGCGAAACTTCGACAGTGTACCAACGACATGCCAAGAAGCTGAACCACTTCCACACAACATGCCTCAGGAAGCTACTGAACATCAAGTGGCAAGACAAGACCCCAGACACAGAGGTGCTCGCAAAAGTCACCCTTCCCAGCATCTTCACCATCCTGATGCAGGCCCAGCTTCGCTGGGCTGGACACATGGCGCGCATGCCAGACCATCGGCTGCCCAAAAGGCTCTTCTATGGCGAGCTGCAACAAGGGAAGAGATCACACGGAGGTCAGAAGAAGCGCTTCAGAGATACTCTGAAAGTCTCTCTGAAAGCGTTTGATATCAACCCTGACTCCTGGGAGCAATCTGCAGTGGACCGTGACAAATGGCGCACTGCTGTGCACAAAGGCGCCAAGTTGTGCGAGGCCAACAGGACTGCTGCAGCTGTTCAGAAGAGGCAGGCCAGAAAGTCACGGACAAACAAGCTCCCTGACAATGATATGCCTGTCTTTGTCTGCCCCAACTGTCAGCGAACATTTCGTGCGCAGATTGGACTATTCAGCCATCTGCGTTTTCACAGATAGATTCATAGGCATCCTCACCCCCACCCCACCACCACCCTCCCCCCATCCCCCATCTGGATGACAACGATGGTCATCATCGATCTCGATGGACACACCACTGGAAATGGTGGAGCTGAGGTACGTAAAGTCCTCGACGACCTCGAGTGTGAAGTCACCAATGGAGATGCTTGGGGTGCTGCTCACGTTCTGGCCCATGACGTTAGTCTTATTTAGGCTAATTGTCAAGCTAAACTCTCTGCATGCTTGGTGAAGCGGATGATGAGTCACTGGAGTGCCTTCTCAGAGTGAGTTGTCAGAGCTGCGTCGTCTGCGAAAAGCACCTCGCATATGAGAACCAGCCGCACTTTGGTTTTAGCGTGAAGGCGGGCCAGGTTGAAGAGACTGGCATCGCTTCTGGTGTGGAGACACACTCCGTCCTCCGACGACTGAATTTCTCCTGCAGCTGTCGCAAGAAGACAATGTCGATTGTTGATCTTCCAGCTCTGAATCCGCACTGTGCCTCAGGGTATACACGTTCAGCAAGTGACTGCAGTCTACTCAGGACTACACGGGCAAAGGCTTTCTCAACGATACTGAGGAGCGAGATTCCGCAGTAGTTGTTGCAGTCGCTGCGATCACCCTTGTTCTTGTAAAGAGTGATGATGTTGGCGTCACGCATCTCCTGGGGCACAGTCCCTTCTTCTCAGCACTGCAGTATCAGCTGGTGCATGTGGTGGAGTAGCACGGTCTTTATTCCAGCCTTGATGACTTCAGGCTGGATGCTATCTTTTCCTGGAGCTTTGCCACAGGCGACGGAGTCGATGGCCTTGCTGAGTTCCTCTTCAGAGGGCGGGATGTCGAGTTCTTCCATGACATGGAGGTTTGGGGTGCTCTCCACTGCTGAGTCTGCGACATTTTCTCTTGAATAGAGCTCCCGGTAGTGTTCCACCCATTTTTCTACCTGCTAGCTCCAGTCTGTTATAATGGTGCCGGAAGCTAATTTCATTGGTGCGATCTTGTTTACGCATGGGCCGAAGGCTTTTTTCATGCCGTCATACATGCCACGGATGTTGCCGCAGTCAGCGGAAAGTTGGATGTTCTGACAGACGTTCAGCCAGTAGTCGTTGGCGCAGCGTCTGGTGATCCGTTTAGTGTCGTTTCTGGCTTTCTTGAGTGAGGCGTGTGTATTCTTAGAAGGCCTTCCTTTGTGGAAGATGACCGCCACTTTTTTATTGCTGGTTCCAGATCAACAATGCTGGCTTCGAACCAGTCTGGATACTGCCTCTCTCTTTTGCCGAAGGTATCCATGGCGGAGTTGTAGATGGCGTCACGGATGTTGTTCCATCTCTCTTCAGCACTGCCGGCAGGGCAGTCTTTGAGGGCATCCTCGATGGAGTTGGCGAAGCAGTCGCACAGGTCTGGGATTGCTGTTTTGGCTGTGTTGATGCGAGGCTGACCCTTCTGCTTTGAGTGGTGGATCCGTTTTGGTTGGAGGCGCACTTTGCAGCCAACCAAGGAGTGGTCGGTGTCTCAGTCAGCACTGTGAAAACTACGTGTGATGAGTACAC
Organism: Babylonia areolata; assembly: GCF_041734735.1. Taxonomy (NCBI): domain Eukaryota; kingdom Metazoa; phylum Mollusca; class Gastropoda; order Neogastropoda; family Buccinidae; genus Babylonia; species Babylonia areolata. The sequence continues at coordinate 13,321,140 of NC_134899.1, forward strand.
AGTTTTGCAATGGCCTTCTAGTGATAATGATGTCCAGCTGGTGCCAGTGGCCGGATCTGTGGTATTGCCAGGAAGTTCGGTGGTGTGGCTTGGTGGAGAGGAACGTGTTTGTTATGCAGAGGCTGTGATAGGAACAAAACTCGAGGAGCTTCTGCCCGTTCTCGTTCAGCTTGCCAATACCGAAGTGGCCACTGCAGCTAGGCCAGGAGTCGTGGTCAGAACCCTCTCGGGCATTGAAGTCCCCAAGAAGGTACAGCTGTTCTGTGGCAGGGATGTCTCGGATGGTGGTATTAAGCTCCTCATAGAACTGGTCCATAGTCTCCGCAGACGAACACAATGTGTGAGCATAGACGCTCAGGAGGTTCACTAGGCCAGAGGAGGTTGACAGGCAGAGGGCGAGGATGCAGGCTGTGACACTGTATGGCGATTCCACAGAGGACAGTAGAGAGTTCCTCACGGCGAATCCAACGCCATTCAGTCTTGGCTCTTCAAGTTCCTTGCCCTGCCAGAAGAACGTGTAGTTCTGTTCCCTGAGGCTGCTGCTTAGGGGAAGCCTTGTTTCCTGTAGTGTTTCAATATCGATGTTGAGCCGTGTGAGCTCACGGTCGCTGATGGCTGTTTTCCTGGAATCATCGACTTAGTGTAGGTCATTTGAAAGGCCAGAACACATTGTTCTGACATTCCAGCTTGCTAAACGCAAGATGGTTAGTTGTTTTTGTTTTTTTTTTGTTGTTTTGTTTTTGTTTGTTTGTTGTTGTTTTTTTGTTTCTGTTTTAGCCTGGTGCAGGGTTTCAGTCTGCTTGTCGGTCTTTTCCTAGCTCCAAGCACCCATTGAAGCAGGCAGACTGTGGCGGGTCAGCACCTTATTGGCTGGGGGTGCGATGGTCCCTCCCACTGTTGGAAGCAGCCTGTAGTGCCCGGACCTACGCCAATCAGTCCTAGCTTATAACTCGTAACTGCTGCCTCCCGTGTTGTTCCTGTCGCTGGGGACAGTGGCACTGAAGTGACCTCTCCAGGACGCGAGCCTGGGCGAAGTTTATGGAGATCCTGGGTTGCCCAGTCGTCAGAATCCCCCTCTTGGCCTCGCCGATGTAGTCCAAAGGAACGCGGAGCGATACGTTCGGCACCAGCGTGGCAGCAGGAGCTACCGGAAGAAAGTCAATGCGACGTCCAACCGCCTTAGGGGCTCCAACTCGGGATTTTTCATCAGGGTTTACTCCCGAAGCCTTTCCCGTGACCAGGTATGCCGCAAGGCAGCGGAGGTTTGGAGTCAGGGTTTTCCTTCCCCTAGATCAACTGCCTTCCCAGGCTGACGAGCTCCATCTGCCCAACACACACACACACACACACACACACACACACACACACACCTGTTACCTGTTATATTCCACCTATCTCTTGACTTCTGCCGATGTCAGAGCCCAGTGAAGACAATGCCAGCATTCATCCACCTGTCTCTGTCCTCCACTGCTCTCTGAGATTCCGCCAGATTCATTCCTGCCCATTCTTGTATAGTTGTCTTCCCACCTCTTTCTGTTTACCCCGTCTGCGGCTTTCTCTGACAGCCCCTTGCAATGTGGTCTTTGGAAGTCCTGTTGAGCGGGAAACATGTCCATACCACTTCCAAGGAGGTGTCGTTCTGTAAAATAGACGAAGAATTTTGGAAAGATATATTGAGCACATGGACTACAGACGACAAAAGCCAATGGGAATTTACAGATTTAAACTGTAAAAAACGAAAAGAAATTCATTCACAATTGCTCTTTGATAACTCCTTGATAAGATACAAAAACAGTGTCATTCATTCAAGGTGCACCATTCGCAATTTATCAATTTATTTGTTTAAAGCATTCAGCTGCGATCAATTCTGATGTATACTGAAGTTTGTTCTTGATGATATGACCGCTTATTTCTTGTTGTTTTCCGTACATGTCCAGACAGGATTACTGCAATTCCACTCTTGCAGGTTTACCATCTTCCTCCATCAACAGATTACAGAAAATTCAGAACAATGCTGCACGACTGGTTCTCGCCAAAAAGAAATCTGATCATGTTACACATCTGCTGAATCGGTTACACTGGCTTCCAATTGAGTCCCGCATTTACTATAAGTTAGCAACACTCGCCTTCAAACATTTTGACAAGTCTCTTCCATTGTATCTCTCCTCTGTATTGGAAACATAAACCGCACAGAGCATTGAGATCCAGTTCTGAAAAACTGCTTAAAGTTCCAAGGACTAATCTGAAATGTGCTGGAAATAGGTCTTTCAGAGCTCAGGTTCCCCAAGTGTGGAACTCTCTACCTTCATCTCTTAGAAATGCCTCTGATCTACATTCCTTTAAGTCAGACCTGAAAACTTACCTTTTCCGTAAGCATTTTTGTTCTGGGTGGAACGGTTAAACCAAGGTAAGTCTGTTAACAAGTATCTTTGTACTAGTATTTTTGTAGTCCTGTTTTAATGCATTATGTATTTTATGTAGTTTTGGTCTTAGATGTGATGGCATTTTTTCTGGTTATTTTTAGTGGGCGTGTGTGTGTGTGTGTGTGTGTGTGTGTGCGTGCGTGCGTGCATGTGTTTGTAATGGTACAGTGCTCTGGTATGCGTGTGTAAGCGTGTAGACATATTAGTATACACGAACAGAATTCTATGTTAGAAAATAAGAAATATCTTAATGCTTATGCAATTTTGTTTTTAGTGCAGTTGATGTGTGTGTCTGTGTGTGTGTGTCTGTAAGGGAGGGACATATATATATATATATATATATATATATGTGTGTGTGTGTCTGCGTGTGAGTGTGTGTGTGGGGGGGGGGTGTTCTATGAAATGCATTTTGTTTTAATCTAAGCCCTATTTACTTCATAGCTTTTATAATCTTATTCATCTCTTAAGTGTGCTTTTTCATTCATATGAGCACACTGGATGTTTTCCATTGTCAAATAACGGTTGATGTGTTTTTAAAGGCATGTTTATAGCAACTGGATAATGTAAGGCGCTCTGAGCAGCATTGGTGCTGGATATCGCGCCATAGAAAAACTATGTATTATTATTAACAAATAGTAAAGAGTGGTAACTCTCTCCATTACACAAGGTACACAACTTCAAGTCAAGGTACATTGGAACAAATACAGACACTTCCTCGAAAAAGGAAGCGCCGGGCCTGTCCTTATACCAATCACTTGACATGTGCACACAGTAGCAAAGACAGAAGAAATGTGCAAACACAAATTAGCTTTTATTCAAGACTGGCATAGCCTCTTTAATCCTGAATAAGCCACACAGAACACATGGACAATACAGAACAAATACATGGTTGCCTCGGTAGTTTATCCACTGGAAATTATACAAATAATGGGCCAGGAGACGATATGATTAACAAATAATAAAGAGTGGTAACTCTCTCCATTACACAAGGTACACAACTTCAAGTCAGTGATGCTTACGCTACCGATTCAGCTAGCACACAGGTAAATAAAAGGTACATTGGAACAAACCCAGACACTTCCTCAAAAAAGGAAGCGCCGGGCCTGTCCTTATACCAATCATTTGACATGTGCGCACAGCAGCAAAGACAGAAGAAATGTGCAAACACAAATTAGCTTTTATTCAAGACTGGCATAGCATCTTTAATCCTGAATAAGCCACACAGAACACATGGACAATACAGAACATATACATGTATTATTATTATTATTATTATTATCATTATCATTATCATGTGTATGGACCCCTTCACGAGGGGCAATGGCCTATACATGAATAAATCATCTGTATACATATCCCTATCCGTATCTCTATTTCCCTATCTCTATCTCTGTATTTCACCCTAGGGGGGTAGGGGGTGCACGGGAGGGGTAGTACCTCTAGAGGGGGGGGGGGGTTGTCACGCTCTTCCGGGTGTGGTTCGTCCTCTATTGGTCCCCACCGGCACCCAGCTCTCACCTATGGGTCCTAGAAGCTGCTAGCATGCGGCAGTGCCCAACCCCCGGGCAACGGCTTTGACAGGCTGGCTAAACTAGGTGAGGGTAGCCGACAGGTCTCAAACCCTCAGTGAGTTAGGGCTTGTCTACCCAAGCATGTGAAGACTGGATCCGGCGGAATCTGCGGAAGAAACCTTCATGGTTCAACGGAGAGGAATGTGGTTGCAGCAGAGCACTGTGGAGTGCTGAGGGCAGGATGAGGCATATAGGACATCCTGGTCATCCACTGCATCCGTTTCCATCTCCAGTCGTCTTGACCTCGTCTTGCCACTGGATACAGACGGTCTCAGACAAGAGAGTGAGGTCGACGGTGCGCAACTCCTCCTCACTATAAACAAAGTCATCGCGCAAGTCATCAGTCATCCTTCATCCCATACCATCATTTTCCCCAAGCCCTATGTCGACAGGCGAGGGACGAAGCAACAGGTGTGGGTACACTGACAGTCGTAGCCGCGGACCTGCACACAGGCGGCTCAGGCCATAGGGTCGTTTTTCACCGACTGGAGCAGCGGTGGAGATCGGCAGCCCCCTGAGCGACTGAGCAGCCCTCTTCAGGACAGCACTGCTCACCTCCATGGCATGAGGAAGGGGCTAGAAAATGTGCCCTAAACATTGCCTGCTCCACACCACCCTAGTCAGCATACCGCGGCTGACGGGGACCCTACTCAAGCGGTCGACACACAAAGGAAAGAAAGAAGAAAACAAGGAGCACCCCATTAACCATTGCCACATGAAACGTGCGTACGCTTCTGGACAGAGGCGACTCAGACAGACCACAGAAACGCACAGCACTCATTGCGAGTGAACTAGCCAGGTACAACATCGACATCGCTGCCTTGAGTGAAACCAGACTGGCAGAAGAAGGCGAACTCTGTGAGCGAGGCACAGGCTACACCTTCTTTTGGAATGGTCGCGAACCTGAAGAGAGACGTGAGGCTGGAGTTGCAGTGAAGACAACCTTGTTGGCAAGCTGGCTGGCCCCTTGAAAAGAGTGAACGATCGCCTGATGATGAAACTCCCTTTATGCAACGGGAAGAAGTTTACCACCATTGTCAGCGCCTACGCGCCCACCATGACCAACCCTGATGAGATCAAGGACAAGTTCTACGAGGACCTGAACGCTGTCATCACCACTGTTCCCAACGCAGACAAGCTCATCATTCTTGGTGACTTTAACGCGAGAGTTGGCTGTGACAGCACCTCCTGGGAAGGCGTGATTGGGAAGCATGGTGCTGGTAACTGTAACAGCAATGGTCAACTACTTCTCCAGACATGTGCCGAGCACGACCTTCTTATCACAAACACCGTCTTCTGCCTCCCAACCCGTAACAGGACGTCATGGATGCATCCTCGCTCTGGGCATTGTCATCTCATCGACTTTGTCATCGTCAGGAAGAGGGACAGGCAGGACGTACGAGTCACGAGGGCCATGTACGGCGCCGAGTGCTGGACAGACCACCGCCTTATCGTCTCCAAACTCAACCTCCGCATCCAGCCCAAGAGACGGCCTCAGGGCATGAAAGCACCCAAACGCCTGAATGTCAACAAGCTGGAGCTAGGCAACATCAAGCAGAGCTTTGCTGACACCCTGGAGGAACGCCTTGAGTCCACCGTGCTGGACAACCAGAATGTGGAGGCAGTATGGGGCGCACTGCATGAAACGGTGTACGACACCGCGATGGAGTGCCTGCTGGGGCCTTCTGCCAGGAAGCACAATGACTGGTTTAATGAGAACTGCACTGAGATCAAGCAGCTGCTGGAAGACAAACGCCAAGCCTACAGAGCCCACATTGAAGATCCCAAGTCACAGTCAAAGAAAGACATACTGAAGAGCGCACGCAGCACCATCCAGCTGAAGCTGCGGCAGATGCAAGATTCCTGGTTGAGCAACAAAGCTGATGAGATCCAGGGCTTTGCAGACAGGAACGACATGAAGAACTTCTATAACGGCCTGAAAGAAGTCTACGGTCCCACCACCTCCGGATCTGCTCCACTCCTCATTGCTGATGGTTCTACCCTAATCACTGACAAGGACGGGATCCTTGAGAGATGGGCTGAACACTTTGACAGCGTACTGAACCGCCCTTCCACCATCAATGATGAAGCCATCGACCGACTCCCCCAGGTGCCAGTCAGTGAGTCGTTGGATGCCATTCCAACTTTGGAGGAGACCCAGAAAGCTATCCATCTGCTATCCAATGGCAAAGCCCCTGGCTCAGACTCCATTCAAGCTGAGGTCTACAAAGAAGGTGGTATGGTGCTGACTGAGAAGCTTCATCAGCTGTTCCAGTTCATCTGGCAGCATGAGGCAGTTCCACAGGACTTCAAAGACGCTTCCATCATGCACCTGTAAAAGCGCAAAGGAAATCGTCAGGCCTGTGACAACCATTGTGGAATATCCCTGCTGTCCGTTGCAGGCAAGACTCTGGCCAGTGTTACTCAACCGTCTCATAGCGCACCTTGAACAAGGTCTCCTACCAGAGAGCCAGTGTGGCTTCTGGAAAGAACGCAGGACTATCGACATGGTGTTTGCTGCCAGGCAGCTCCAGGAGAAGTGTCCGGAACAGAACGCCGACCTTTACTCCACCTATGTCGATCTGACCAAGGCCTTCAATACTGTTAGCAGAGATGGCCTTTGGAGAATCATGGCGAAGTACGGATGTCCCAGAAAGTTCATCACCGTCATACGGCAACTACACAATGGGATGCTGGCCCGTGTCCAAGATAACGGAGAGACTTCAGAACCATTCCCTGTCTCCAACGGAGTCAAGCAAGGGTGCGTTCTTGCCCCCACCCTGTTCAGTCTCATGTTTTCAGCCATGCTGACAGATGCCTTCAAAGACGCTGACGTAGGCATTGGCATCAGATACCGCACAGATGGCTCACTCTTCAACCTCAGGAGGCTTCAAGCAAAAACCAAGGTTAGGACAGACACCGTCAACGACTTCCTGTTTGCTGATGACTGCGCTCTCAACGCTGCCTCTGAAGCTGACATGCAACACAGCGTCGACAAGTTCTCTGCTGTCTGTGACAACTTTGGCCTCACAATCAGCATAAAGAAGACTGAGGTGATGCACCAGCCAGCTCCAGGAAAGCCTTACGTTGAACCAAACATCTTCATCAACGGGCAACGACTGAATGCGGTGGACAAGTTCACATACCTGGGCAGTACACTCTCTCGCACAGTTGTCATCGACGACGAGGTGAATGCCAGACTTGCCAAAGCCAGCACTGCCTTCGGCAGACTCCATAAGAACGTTTGGAACAGGAGAGGCATCACCCTGGAGACGAGGCTCAAAGTATACAAGGCCATAGTTCTCACCACGCTACCGGATCCTAACCATGCAAAACATTGCCGGAAAGCTCATGGAACGCATGATAGCCAGGAAACTTGTAAGGGATCTTGAACAGAGGCACATTCTCCCTTCAAATCAAGGTGGTTACAGAACAGGCAAGTCCACATGGGAAAACGCAGCTGCTTTTGCATACGAGGTGTATGAAGGATTTCAAAGAAAAGAAGAAACACTAGCAGTAGCAATCGATCTTGAAGATGCCTACAATAAGGTCCAGTTTGCGCACCTCATGGAGCTGCTACTAAGGTATGGAGTAAGTTTGACACTGACAAGATGGATAGCAGCAGCGCTTCAGGAAAGAATCGTCGTCCTACGCCTCGGAGATTGGATGTCTGCACCTTCTAAACTATCCATGGGACTGCCACAAGGGTCTCCGCTTTCTCCTGTCCTCTACAATGTCTACACGAAGGGTCTTGCAGACTTAAACAACAATGGAATAGCTCGGGTGCTTACTCTTGCGGATGATGGCCTGGTCTTCAAAACTTCGAAAGATGCTCAGGAAAGAACTAAAGCCGTCCAGAAACAACTAAACAATATTGCTCAATGGTGCAAATACACAGGATCTTCCATCAATCCAGCGAAAGCCCAAACGTTGCTGTGCACCCTCAACAACAGAACCGCGAGCAAATCACCACCTTCTGTGTCACTCGATGGGATTCAGATCGAGAAAACTGAATGCCAACGCTACCTAGGAATACACTTCGACAGGATGCTGACCTTCAGAAAACATACGGAAAATACTGTTCTCAAATGCAAAGAGGGCCTTTCAGTCTTAAAAGCAATGGCAACCAAAGGTATTGAACAACGCCACCTCTTCCTGCTATACCAATCACTCGTCCTCAGTGTGACCGACTACGGACTTGGGCTAACAACACCGTCTCAAAGCAACCTCCTAAAATTAGAAAGAGTCCAAAACGAAGCTATGAGGCTGATCCTTGGAACAACAAAAGACACGCCCACAGAAACCATGCGATACCTGCTTGACCTTCCTTCAGTGCAGGCCAGAAACAAGTTAGAACAGGTCAAGACCTACTTCAAAGCATTAGAAAACCCTCAAAACCCACTGCATGACGCAGTCAATGAACCAAACGGCAGCCGCCTAGGACGAGGAAGATCATGGATGGGGCAAGCAGAAGACACAATCCAGCTAGTATACCGACTACAAGACCTGAAAGAAACAAAAGAATGGGAGAAAAACCCTGAAAACCTCAACCATCTATTCAACACAGCCATTTCACCCACTCTAGGAAGACATTGTCGGGAATGGCCAGAGGGCAAAACTGATGCGGAAGTGAAACTACTCATGGAAGAAAACAGTAAAGAAGAGGACATCATCATATACACAGATGGCTCAGTCACCAAAGACCAGTCCGGTTGGGGATTCACTGCGAAACAAAATGGAAAAACAGTTAGGGAAGAGAATGCTGCCTACAGAGTCACAACCTCCAGCCTAACGATGGAAGTTGAAGCTGTGACACATGCCCTCCAGTGGCTATCGTCCATCCATACGCCCGGAAACCAACATGCCATGATTCTAACCGACTCAATGAACCTCATACAGAAAATTGAAAACGGAATGGGAAGCCCAGAGTGGCATAAGGCAATGCGCAACTTTCAGATTGAAAAACTCACATGGTCATACTGCCCGGGACATGCAGGTGTTATGGGAAATGAGCGAGCTGACAGACTTGCTGGTAACGCAACACCAACGAGCGGTCTACATCTAGGAAAATCGGAAATCCTCAGAAAAGTCAAAGAATATCAAAAAGAACAGGTACAAGGCCATCACACCATCGATCGCCTCAAAGAAATAAAAGCAGAGAGAGGGAGTGGCCGTAAGTCTAACATGAAAGGTAGAGCACGATGCTTTGCTAATCAAACAAATATCGGCATCATTTCCAAACCAACATTGCGCAAATTTCTTCAAAACGGAACAGAGTCTCTGTGGGCTTTTCCAAATACAATAGACTGAGCAACACACTAGACGCCACGTTCTTGGCATCAGAGATCTTTTCCCATCCCTCTTGCGGCCAATCAGTGGCAGCCTCTGTGCGTGTGTGTATGTGTGTGTTTGTGTGCATGTGTGGGTCTGTATTTTTGAGTGAGTTTTGTGCATGCGCGAGAGTGTAAGTGTACACAAGTGTAAGTAGAGTTCTGTGCACGTGCGTGTGTGTGTGTGTGTGTGTGTGTGTGTGAGGGGGAGGTGGGGGTGCGGGGGGAGGTGGGGTAGAGGATGAGGTATGTGAGTGTATGCATGCCTACACTGTGGGAGCAACAGGATATTGGAACGTATATATATATATATATATATATCTTTGTACATATGTGTGTGGAGATATGGGCATATGTGTGTGCGCTTGTACAAGTAAGTGTTCATCTGTGTGTGTGTGTGTGTGTGTGTGTGTGTGTGTGTGTGTGTGTGTGTGTGTGTATGTGCCGTGGAAGCTGTGATACGTAGACTAGAAATGAGTGTGTGGAGGAGGGGGGTAGAGGAGGTGCAGGGTAATGTGTGTGGTGTGTGTGTGTGTGTTGGAGCTCATGTACGTTTATATGTATTTGACCGTGCTTTCATATCTGTGAAACTGCATGTTCGGTGCATATCTGTTATGCATGTGTGTATATGTGAATGTGTGTCTTCATGTTTTACATCTATTTGCTTTTTTTTTTTTTTTTTACATTATAGTTATTATTTATTATTTATTTATTTATTTGTGTAAGCTTATCTATCATTTATTCACCTTTTTTTCTTTCTTTTTTTCTTCTTTTTTTTTCCTCAAGGCCTAAGCGCGTTGGGTTACGCTGCTGGTCAGGCATCTGCTTGGCAGATGTGGTGTAGCGTATATGGATTTGTCCGAACGCAGTGACGCCTCCTTGAGCTACTGAAACTGAAACTGAAACTCTCACCACACTGCTCTATGGATGTGAATCATGGACGGTCTACAAACGCCACGCCAAAAAGCTGAACCACTTCCACACCACCAGCCTCAGAATACTTCTCGGCATAAAGTGGCAAGAGAAGATCCCTGACACAGAGGTGCTCACTCGTGCCAACTTGCCCAGCATCTACACCATCTTGATGCAGGCCCAGCTGCACTGGGCAGGCCATGTAGTTCGCATGCCAGACCACCGGCTCCCCAAGAAACTGCTGTACGGCGAACTCCAACATGTCAAGCGCTCCCATGGAGGCCAAAAGAAGCGCTTCAAAGACACTTTGAAAGCTTCTCTGAAGGCCTTCAACATCAGCCACGACACATGGGAGCTGAATGCAATGGACAGACCAAAGTGGGGTTCAGCTGTCCACAAAGGCGCCAAATCCTGTGAGGCCAACAGAATCGCTGCAGCAGAGCAACGCAGACAGGCCAGGAAAAGCAGGGCCAGCAAGTCCCCGACAGCCGCCACCATCCCCTGTCCACAGTGCGTCAGAACCTTCCGGGCGCGAATTGGCCTGACCAG
>NC_134899.1:13336924-13356924 GCF_041734735.1 Babylonia areolata
GCGTGTGTGTGTGTGTGTGTGTGTGTGTGTGTGTAAGAAAGAGAGGGAGAGTGTGTGTGAGAGAGAGAGAGAGAAAGAGAGTGAGAGAGAGAGAGAGAGAGGCGTGGAGGCAGGCAGACAGGTAGATGGACATCAGCAGAAATACAATCACAAATCTTACAATCAATTACCAAATGGGTGGCGTCTTTCTGACGATTTGTTATACTGGTGATTAACGGCTTTCACCCATTTCAAATTACATCTTCTTCCATGCATTTAAAACCTGTTTTACCAGCTAAATTTTGTCTCGCGTAGGCGAGATAGAACGCATTCTCTTACTCGATCAGTACCGTTCGTTTAGGAATGATAGGACATTGTGGTAACGCACAGAAACATTGAAATCTCGCAAACTAAACTTTGGATGAATGAATCAATGCGTTACTGGTTTGTAGTCGTATCTCTGAAGCAGAAACTGCCTCCTCAAAATGTATTTCATTTTAAAATAGTTCATAGCTCGAAACAAGGCAAATCATTTTTACCTCTTCAGAGACAATCTCACTGATGTGGGGTTCTCGATCTGAATAGTAATTTTCTTCTACGACTAATAACGGAAGCCTTAAACCCTACTGACTTCATCTATTTAATCTTTCAGTCAGGTAAGCTGACAATCAATCAGTTTAACGACTAACGGAACTCATACCGGTTGACAAATCTGGAAGGGAAAAGCTGACATAAACAACTGTGGTCTGAAAACGAAAATGGCACCAAGTTTCGAAGGTACCAGTTTCATTTCAAATGAAATGAAACATGGTAACACTACCGACCAAAGTACTGTCTCAGAAAACTTGCAAAAATATGTGCAAAACACGTCACGTGGCGAAGGATGCATAAAGATAGTATTCAGTGAAATGGAATATCTACCTTGGGACAACCCTGATAACATTGTCAGTGAGGAATTTGAAAACACTGTTCGCAGAATCAAAGAGAACTTGCTAGTGCTGTTATTTCTGATCGGTGGGCCCGCCAATGTCATCAACATGGCTGTGTTTTACAAGCAAGGTCTTCGGGATCGTGTCACTCTGTGTCTTTTTGTCTTGGCTGTGGCTGATGGAGTTTTGTTAACCTTTTCAGTCTTACGCGAGGGCGAGCAACTCTATATTCAGTTTACAACGAAAGCAAAATTCGGTCCCATTATGACTTTCTTGACAAATACAAATTTGACTGTCCTTTTAGGCTTCTCTGTAGTTTCCCCTGTCATATCTACCATCATAGCTGTGGAGAGATGTTTGTGTGTATACAATCCACTCAAGTTTCAAAATCTTCTGCGAACAAAGACAATGGCGATGCTCATTGGTGTGGTTCATGTCCTGGTTTTTGGTCTGTTTTTCATTGTGGTGTTTAGATACCGTATTGGGTGCATTCATGATCCAGTCTCTGGCATAGTTGTAACCACAGGTGTCCAGGGGGAATTCTACAGGGCTCACAAATCCTTTATTGATCATCTGGACATTTTCGTGTTTGGTGTTGGTGTATATGGAGGTGCGGTGATTGTGGTAACGACAACGACCATCATGACAGTGGTGAGACTTCGCCAGGCTGCAAGGTGGCGGTCAGAAACTACATCAATCTCGGCCCGTGAAGTGGCATTGACCAAAATGCTTGTTGGTACCTCCATCTTGTTTGTCGCTTGTATTTCTCCCCCTGTTATGATGCGTTTCTGTTGGCTGTTTCTGCCGGAAATGAAATCCGGAAGGCGCAATCATAACATCTTTTTAACTGGTGTCTGGATCAAACAAATTTTAACTTACATCAACTCCACCTTCAACTTCTTTGTGTACTACACCATGGGGTCCCGCTACAGGGAAACGTTCTGGGCACTGTTCGGCAGAAATGTACATCCCACGAAAGCATGACAGACACTGGATGCATAAGCTGCAATAATTGTATTAATGTATAAACACATAAATGTTACAGAATATTGCTACAGGTGTAAGCATATAAATATGGTTTGTGTTTTAAACAATAATCGACGAAATATGGCTGTTTTTTTGTCCTTTGATATGTGTGAATATTTACTTTGACTCATCATATGATTCATTTGTTTCAAATTTAGAAGTTATCTGACAAAAAACAATATTTTATTTTTGCCCAATCTATTTGCGAAACCACACGTGCATAGGCCCAAATTCTTGATTGGGTTGCGTTCAGCTGAGGACACTCAACTTCTTGCCTCTGATCAACACATTTTGGGGGCTGTCAGTGAACTGTCTCGAAACCTAAACTGGATTGACAGAGCTGCCTTATTTTCAGATTTTTCTGAAGAATGTGTCTTACGTCGATTAGTTCAACAGCACTTTGATACCTGTCATCGACAGATACGGTCCTTTTCATGATCGCCCTAATCAAAAATCGTGAGCCCTGATACCCCCAAGTCATTGCCGAACTAAGTACTATCAAGGCTCTGGCAGTTCCGCGTGAAAGAAAAAAAAACAAACAAAAAAACCGCCACGGTTTCTACGCATATTACTTCGCAACAACTGACCACTTGGTCGCGAAAACAACTTTCCAGTATCATTCACATACCCCCTCGAATGAGTTTTTAGTTGTGTTTTAAAGACTCTTCCATCTGCCATGTGCCACAATTTTGATCAAACCTCTGAATTATCTGCAACAATTAATCACACTGAACTCGCTGTATCAAAGCCATCGCTCATTTCGACCAAAATATCTGCATGAAAGTAAAATCCACTTCGTGTCCTCTTGATCCCCTCCCTACATCCATTTCTTTCAACCAACCACTGCATGTTTTGCTTCCAGGTGTCATTCACCTTCTTGTGTTTTTGTTTCTTTTTGCTGGTGTCGAAACATCCGTTGTTAAAACCCTCCACATCGGGGTACGATGATGATGTATAGCGCCTCTCCTCTGTCGAAAACCAAGCTCTAAACGCTTTATAAGCGCGGGGTCATTTGCACTGGCTGGCAACATCGGTAGAGCCGACTGACAGCTGCCACTGGGCGTTCACCATACGTTTCCTGTATCTCTCAATCAGGTTTCAGTCGTGCGCACATGCACAGTCATTCAGACATGTAACTTTGTTTTTTTACGTGTATGACCGTTTTGTTTATTTACCCGCCATCCAAGCAGCCATACTCTGTTTTCGGGGGTGAGCATGCTGCGTATGTCCTTGTTTCCATAACCCATCGAACGCTGACATAGATAAAAGGATCTTTGACGTGCGTGTTTGATCTTCTGCGTACATATACACACGTAGGGAGTTCAGGCACTAGCAGGTTTCCATATATGTTGACCTGGGAGCCGTTACCGAGATTCAAACCCAGGACCCTCAGATTGACAGTCAAACGCTTTACTCGCTCGGTTAATCCGCCCATCGTCAGGTGTATCACTTCATATTTTCTCTCCCTTTTAGGCAGAAGAATGCAAACGCTTGCCATCGTTGAATTCGCAGATCGACCCGCCAAGACTTCCATAAATCAGAAATGTTCTCGCATCACAATACTGTGCGCAGCCACAACCACAGGGTTCAGCCATCCGTAACATATCTCCTAGGAGACACAGGGAACTCCAAAACTGACAATCAGTCCATTCCGACGAGTCCCATCCTCAATGAAATGCTTTCCCTATACGGATAGGAAAGTGTACACCGTACGCTTCAGGCTGAATGCAATTCTTATTTGACACGCTCGTACCCATTGAAAGGCGAAGAAGACGTGTGTGCCTTGCAACGAACCTGTCAGTATCAAACATCTGTGTATCAACTGCTGGGGTCTTTCAGTTTCAGTTTCAGTAGCTCAAGGAGGCATCACTGCGTTCGGACAAAACCATATACGCTAAACCACATCTGTCAAGCAGATGCCTGACCAGCAGCGTAACCCAACGCGCTTTGTCAGGCCTTGAGAAAAAAAAAGAAAAAAAAGGGGAATAAATAATAGATAAGCTTACATAAATAAATAAATAAATAAATAAGTAAATCATAATATAGAAAAAGGTAGTAGTAATCATACTACTACTACTACTACTACTACTACTACTAATAATAATAATAATAATAATAATAATAATTTTTTTTTTTAATAAAAAATAATAATAATAAAATAAAGTAAAATAAAATTTAAAAAAAAAAAAAAGACAGCAAATATGATAAATAAGCAAATAAATGTAAAACCTGAAGACACACATTCACACATGCCTCCAACCATGCATAACAGATATGCACCAAACATGCAGTTTCACAGATATGAAAGCACAGTCAAATACATATAAACGTACATGAGCTCCAACACACACACACACACACACACATTACCCTGCGCCTCCTCTACCCTCGTGGGCTCTGCACAATGTTACGTACAATCATTTCGCTACTAGTTCCATGAAGACCTTGTCTCGTGAAATTCCGCGCTATACAATATGTTTCAGTTTCAGACTTCTTTTTTCTTTTCTTTTTTTTTCTTTTTTTTTTTGGGGGGGGGGGAGATGTTGTTGTTGTTGTTGTTTTTTGTTTGTTTGTTTTTTGTTTTGTTTGTTTTTACTTGAGCAAGACGTGACATAATTAGTTGGGGTTTTTTTTAAGTGTTTTAAATCAGCTTTTATCATTGTAGTTTTCTCAGACTGGCTCTGATACCTGACGAGCTATGAAATGACACCTCTTGGTGTCCAACTGGGTGGACTATAAGTAACATGATTTGATCTGTAGCTGTTAAAAAAAAGGAAATTAAGTAAGCTATGCCAGTTAAATATAAAAGAAAAGAAAATTATTATTACAACTTTTTGTCTCCCTCCTTCTTTAGTCCGGTTCCATTCCATAAAATTTATACCCCACTTTCTAAGATGTAGCCCCATTACAATTGTTCTGGTCAGGATACTAAAACTGGTATGGATCCTGATATTCTTGTGCTAACAAATGTCACTTGGGATGAAACTGGAGTGCACGAGAGGTACAGCTAAAACATACTTTTCACTATCACGCGTAGACACACACACACACACACACACACACACACACACACACACACACACACACACACACACATCATTATATATATATATATATATATATATATATATATATATACATATATACGCACGTACGCATGCGCACGCACGCGCACACACATACAGAGAGAGAATACTATCCATGACACTGCACAGGAAGACCAGTGCCTCCGCTCAGATCTAGCGCCCTCCTGAGCGTGCTGGAAGTACTCATGGCATCCCCAGCGAAAGAGCGTGGGACTGTCATCTGGAGTCCCAGAAAACGGTTTTGTTAACAGTGTACAGCCCTGAACAGGAAACACGCGTCAGACGTGACCACAGGGTGGAGTGGTAGGAAGTGACCATCACGATGGAAGCCAGCTTCATGACTCTCCGAGATGGTGTTCGTGTCGTGGGTACCAGCCGACATGCTACCTTAGTGATCATTTTCAAGTCTGTCAGTGTCAGCTTCCCCCAGCATTGCGGAGGCTACAGGTGTGATTGTGATTGTACGGCATGACTTACAGGCCTGGTAGAAGAGGTCTGTCAATGTCAGTTTCCCCGAGCATTGCAGAGGCTACAGGTGTGATTGTGATTGTACGGCATGACTTACAGGCCTGGTTGAAGAGAAGTCTGTCGGTGTCAGCTTCCCCAGCATTGCGGAGGCTACAGGTGTGATTGTGATTGTACGGCATGACATACAGGCCTGGTAGAAGAGAAATAGGACAAGGGGGGTTGACGTGACTGGTTGGCTTGCACTCCTGGAGCTCACCAGAACCTGTCATTTGTATTTGTATTAGTATTTCTTTTTATCACAACAGATTTTTCAGAGTGAAATTCGGGCTGCTCTCCCCAGGGAGAGCGCGTCACTACACTACAGCGCTCCCAGATGCTTGGCCAATCAGCACTGTCCACGAGCTAGCTTTCAATGGATACAGACGGAATATCA
The DNA here is from genome assembly GCF_041734735.1 of Babylonia areolata. NCBI lineage: Eukaryota > Metazoa > Mollusca > Gastropoda > Neogastropoda > Buccinidae > Babylonia > Babylonia areolata. Next base: position 13,342,846 of record NC_134899.1, read on the forward strand.
CTTTTTGATTTATATGGAAGTGTACATCCTTTGTCTTTGAAACATTCAGCCACAGGGAGCTGGCATCACACCAGCCTGGTACCTCCTGATCAACCTCCAGCTACATCCATCCTCCTCCACCGGGCCGGGCAAGGCGGAGCAGTGCAAACTATTTCTGCTGTGACGTCTGTTCGTAACTACGGCAGCCGACGGTTTAGAGCATGTATAGTGCTGGGTGCAGCACACACCCCTGTGAAACTCGGACGTTGGCCGTTAAACTGATGGAAACCTCGTTGCCCATCTGGATTTTTTGTGCCATCTTCTGGTCGTAAAAGATAAAGAAAATAACGGGGGTTATCACACGTCTTTGGTCAGTCACTGTGTTCGGATGGGCGATGGAGCACGGCGATGACGAAGTCCTGGGTGCTCTTATTCTTCGAGTTCGGAAGCTGGATTTTCATGACTCGCTTCTGTTGCTGAGCGATGTTGAGCTTGTCAGAGCTAGCGTTGAGCTTGCTTGTTCGGCTCTTCAGCTCTTTAGCAAGCTTGGCCTCGTGATATGTACTCTGCAACTGGGTTGAAGTAGAATGTGTCAGTTCTGTCCAACCTCCCTCTCCCTTTCTTTCTCATAAACCTGCTGTCTGAATCGCTCTCTCTCTCTCTCTCTCTCTCTCTCTCTCTATCTATCTATCTCTCTCTCTCTCTCTCTCTCTCTCTCTCTCTCTCTCTCTTTCTCTCTCTCTCTCATATTTTCTTTGAATTGAGTTTATTAACTTGCCCCGAGATTCTATCTAAAATGTCAATTTAAAGCTGCACGGTGCTTGCTGACATGACGCCAGGCTGTGCAAGAGCAGTGTTGGCGAGTATTGTGCACCTGATGCTGACTGAAACGAAGATAATTGATGTACTGATGTTCCTCTCTCTCTCTCTCTCTCTCTCTCTCTCTCTCTCTCTCTCTCTCTCTCTCTCTCTGTCCACTCCAAATCAACATAGATAGATAGATAGATGAACTGTATCTCCATGTATATGGCAGATTGGTTCCATACTTCAGTTGGAGTCCGTGGGGACTTCTGTCTCCAATGCTGTTCAACATACTCTTGAAACGCATCATAACTGAAGTACTTCAGGATCATGTCAGCACAGTCAGCAGGGGGTGGGGGGGGGGGAGAACCATCAGGTACCTCTTCGCAGAGGACATTAATGGCTTGGTAGGTAGTGAGCAAGTACTCGCTCACCGTGTTTACAAAAACGAAACATCGACACTATACGACATGGAAATCAGCGCAGAAACGATTAAGAAATCATCTCAAGGGTAGCAAAGACGTCAGCACCATCCATACTGAAACCTCTTTGAAAGGACAGCAACTTCTCCATGAAACACACAATCAGACTCCTGTGTGCACCGGTATATTCCATTCCATTTTATTGTACACATGCGAGACATGGACCCTCACGTTGGATTTGGGAAGAAGAATTCAAGCCATGGATGCTACCACAAGATACTAAACATCAGATACATCACCAATGAACAAGTGAGCCAAACCACCAAGCAACAAGTTGGACCTTATGAAGATCTGCTGACATCAGTCAAGAAAAAGTGCTAAGCTGGAATGGCCACGAAACAAGATCCTATGGCCTTGCTAAAATATTCCCCCAAGGAGCTGTTGAGTACCAGGGGAGGGAGACGGAGTAGGAAACAGAAAACAACAAACTGACAAACAAAAAACAAAACAACCCAAAACGATGGACTGACAAAACAGCGATATGGACATGGATCACATTTGCAGAGACCCAGGCACTGACACACAACTGAGAGACCTGGAGGAATCTGACGATCAGTTCTTCTGTGCGGCGTCCATAGGGAAGAAGAAGGAGGAGGAGGAGGAGGAGAAGGTCTTCCAAAAACTGATTTCATGATGACAGAAGTGAAGTCAGTCTGGACTTGTTCTCCTCCACGATTGTGACATTCCCTTAGGTCACCCAGTCGTGGATAGCACCTGCTTGAAGATCCAGATAAGCGTTACTGCGTTGCTTCATCTGTGTCGGTGCACGTTTCAGTTACATATTGTTGAGCACACCACTCATACTTTTTATCTTTTCTTTCTTTTTCTTTCTTTTTTCCCTTTAGTTCGTTTTTGATCCAGAAGCATAGCATAGCAAAGATAAACTATTGATTGTCCTGCTTAATTAAGTGACGCCTTTAGGTTGGGTTGTTGCGTTAATGTGTTTGATAATCTGTCAAAGAATTCATGGGTGGAAAAGGCCTGTCCCATCCCATGACTATCGTTTAACTTTAATTAACTTCGCTTTTGTGTTTTGTGTCAGTTGAATGGATCAGTATTCACCGCCCCCCTTGGTCCCTGTAATGGATGCTTCCATTTAATGAGCTGATACAGTTGATGGTCTATAAATGTATTCGCACGTATCCACTTCCCCATAGCCTAATGCTAATGACACATGAACATGAAGTGCATATTTTGTTGTGGAAGAGGAGCCGGCCCAGGTTTGGTGAAAATCGCCTTGCGATTATGCTCTACAAGTGGCAGGGCAAACCCAATGATTTCATCACAAAACGAAATTATACTCTCTTGCCGGTCCCGTCCATGTTAACCTCAGCTGTGGAGGAACAGCTGACTTACAGAGCTGAGATATCAGCCTTGTTTAGTCATTTCGCCCTTCTTTCACTGTGACAAACAGCATTTTTACCCCTGACTGCTGAACGAACCTTGGTAAAATGGAATCAGCGTAACATGAATTTGAAATGCATGAAATGCTACCTTTACATTTTGTTTTATTGGTTTTGCTGACCCAGGGGAAGAGGCCCAGATAACGAATGGTGATCGACATCCTAACCAGCAACCTTCGTCTTGTCTCAGAGTGAAGCAACAGCGCTTCACTGACGAGCAAACTCACCAGCAGCAGTGTAGGGGTTAAAGAAAGAGAAACAAATATCACGTTTATTCCCATTTCCTGCCTGTAAACGAAGACACTAGTGTTCCGACATAAATATTTATGTCTGTTAAACATTATCCAGTGTGTCTTTCTTGGTTGTGGCGCGATGGCTATTTCAAGTGATAATAGAGTAGTTATTATTTCTTAACTCTTTGTTATTGTCTCGTATCCACCTCTGCTAAACTGTGTCAGAAAACTTTACTCATACTCATTTTTAAAGACACTTTTCTTTACACTTTGACTAAGAATTATTATTCAAATTATTTTCACGGAGTGCTTTTGAGGAGTTTGTTCAAATGAACTCTGCTCATACTGCGATGAATAAACAATAAATCAAAGAGAAAAACTGCTTCGCTCTGATTGGCATCAAACGTTAATTTGACATTTGACATTGTTGCTTATAGTCCAGATGACTCCACAGGGCCATGTCAGTACTGCCCAACTATATAAAAGTTCAACCACGTTAACTGTCACATCTTTTTTCTTCTTCTTTTTTTTTTCTTTTTTTTTTTTAAGATCATTAATAAAAACCTGCTAAACACAGTTCATGATATATAAAGCTCCTTAAAGCAAACAAGACTCGGCTCCGTTCAAACCAAACATAAACTACACAAAAAGCCACATATGCAAATAAAAGTTGAAGAGTGGATAGCTAGTGCCCATCTTAGTGTTTACAAGTTTACAATCTCACTACCTAATCGCAAGAGCCAAACAACACGGAAAGAACATCAGAGACTTGGGGGGGGGGGGGGAAGTGTCCAGACTTAATGGGGGCGGAGGGGGGGGGGGAGGGGGAGAGAGAGACGGGAATGGACTGGCAAGACAGAAAAAACAAAAAATGTCGAAGGAAGAAAAACAAAAGGCGAAGTAAGAGAGCAATAGAAAAGAGCTAATTTCTAGCAGAGATCCTCCGGAAGGCGGGGATACTATTTATACCCAAAGACCTCCGGCATCCCATACGGGACCAAAGTAAGTTGATAGGATATCTCCAATCAAGGAGTATCATACTTGATTAATAATTACTGTTTGAACTCACGTTTTTGATGCAAAAACACAATACAATAACTTAGTTTTTGACGGTTGAACATTCCGAACGCGAATAATTCAATTTTCTTATCCACAACACACACACGCACACACACTCACATATCACCACCACCTCCACCACCACCACTACCATTGCCACTATCGCCACACTCCCCCCGAAAAAACAATTCCCTTCCGCGGGACCAGCCAGTGTCCACATCAGACCAGACTGGACAGACAGTCAACACAGACCGGGAGGAAGCCTCAGACCCCCAGACGTGAGGTCCACTGGACGGTCAGTGGCTAGAGAACGAGAGAAGATACTCGGGGATCATAAGCACGGCGTCCGGTCGCGACACAACAGCTAAAGGTCAAGTCACGCAAACACTTTCGCTACCGGGTAACTGAAATCTTGTCCTCCTTCTTCCATCCTACCCCCCACTCCCCACTCCTCGCCGTACCATCAACAACAGCATCCATTCGAATCTTAAAAAAATAATAATATAATAATAATAATAATCATATAGCGGTGAATCTTGTGCAGAGACAAATCAAAGCGCTTTCGAACCAGTCATTCGCACGCATGCTTAACGAAAAAAATGAAAATAAAAACAGAAATGAAAATAAACACAAGAAAATAAAAAGAGTTCGTTCAAATAATTGTTTGCCTTGGAAAATATTGATGTAACATGTATGTTCACGTTAATCATTGAAAGAAAAAAAAGAAGAAAAAACGATCGTTTTTAATGAGATCGTCTGAAAGGACATGGAAATGGTGTCTCTCTCTTTCGCCATTGTCTGAAGCTGAACACGACAGTGGACGAGGCCTGACTCGTTCGCAGCAAAGGTTAATTGTGTTTGTTTTACAACGAGGCGAAAAGCCTGGTTGTTCGTTTATTTGGTTGCTTTCTTGGTGATCTTTCTTGGTACAGATTGTGAGCAGATGCCCAAGCCAATAAAATACATTTGTGTTAATTCACACAGATACAGGCACACGCACAGATAGACAGACAGACAGACACACACACACACACACACACACACACACACACACACACACAAACGCACACACACACACACAGACATACACACGTACGCACGGACTCAGGATAACACACACACACACACACACACACACGTACGCACGCACGCACGCACGCACACACACACACACACACACACACACACACACACACACACACACACACACGCACGCACACACACACACACACACACACACACACACACATACATACACACACACACACACACCACAACACCGGGCAAGTATCACTTTTCACACACACCTAAACAAATCCGTTATCGTTTTGTCCTTAATTCATAATGGATTAATGTTGGCTAAAATGCTGAATAATCAGCTGTGCATAGTACGTTTAGTCCAATGAAAAACAAAGGCTAAACAGTTTCATCCGATTTGATGAATAGTTTGCATTTTCCGTATGGTGACAGACCAGATATGACAAAACACTAATTCATGTGGTAACGCATTCACCACGCACATGGATACCTTCGAATCACCAGTAACAGCCATCTGCGAATCCCATGACAGAACTTCACCATACACTGGAATGCCATCTAGAGGCTGTGTTGAGAAATTTGACGTGATCAAGCGGTCCAAGTTACTAGAGCAGTGCAGGGTTCACGTGGAACAGCAGTGAAATCACAGTGTCGGTCCACTGTGCTATCATGTTGGTCCAGATGGAATACTGTCCATGAAATACATCCACGGCTGTTTGTTGCTTCTTGCTTCGCCAGGGGTGTTATCACAGCAAGAGTGATATGGGATGTGTGTGTGTATGTGTGTGTGTGTGTGTGTGTGTGTGCGTACGTGTGGAGGGGAGGGTGTATGTGTGTGGGTGTGGGTGTGAGAGAGTATGGCGTGAGAGAGAGAGAGAGAGAGAGAGAGAGAGAGAGAGAGAGAGTTAAATTCAGTAGTACCGTAGTTATAGAAAGCACCAACAGCTTCATCTGAACAGATGAATAGTTTGCATTTTCTAAGAAGGTAACAGAGAAGAAGTGACAAAAGACTAAGTCCCATGGTGACGCACTCTCCACACACATGGATATCTTCGAATCACAGTAACAGACATCTGCGAATCCCGTGACATAACCTCACCATACACTGGATTGGTATCCAGAGGTTGTGTTGGGAAAATGGACGTACTTGACCAGTTGAAGACTGAGTGCTCGAGTGAAGAACACAGTCACTGTCAGTGAATTAATGCAAAACCTGGAAAATTGGTTATCCATCTGTGTAACAGACAAACAGTGACAGGCAGGCAGGCAGGCATAAAGCCACATTTTGTCGGCGAGATCTTGTACAGTTGTCTCCAGATTTGTTAGAAGATCAGAAACCCATCACCGAGGCCATTTCAGTGGCATTACGCCCCAGCCCCCGCCCCCACCCCCACCCCACGCCCCCTTCCCTCAAGCCACTCATCCTGAGTCCCCCATACACATACAGAGCAATGTTCGTCTACTTCAGTCCAAGCGCCAACAGGTCACATGGAGCTATCGATGTTAGGTCAAGAAAAGGCGACACACCAGAGGAGACCCTGCAGTCTATGTTATAGGTGCTCAGTAGTGTGTGTGTGTTCGGATTCAGCACACGTACTAAGTTACCACTATCGATGATAATCGATCAGTTCCGGTGCCGAACTGCTTGAGCAACCTTCTGGTGACAGTCCCCCGCGAACCCACCACATTCATGAGAGTGCAGGGGAACTCAAAACTGTCGCCACTTTCTAATGGACGTTATATGTAACAATTAATCAAATATCATCGAGTTTAGATTTAATGTGCGTGTCCACATGCAAACGTGTACACGCACACTCACTCAAATAAACACACACACACACACACACACACACACACACACACACACACAGAGAGAGAGAGAGAGAGAGAGAGAGCGTACGAAGGGTGTGTCTATACCCACAGGTGTGAAAAAGACAGTCATCTCCTGGGCTACCAAAGGATTCTGACCAGGACTGACTCGCCCGGTCGTAGACTTTGATGACTCGGGAAGGACACCAACATCAAGAGACAGTGACACTGGCCATTCATTGCTCAGGGTCTCTGTCTCTGTCTCTGTCTCTCTCTCTCTCTCCCTCTCTTGCTCTCTCTCTCTCTCTCTCTCTCTCTCTGCTGGGTGATTTTAACATTGATTTGTTAAAACCACATGATATATGGAAGAGAATCACTGAAATGTATAATCTAACACAGATAGTTAATACTCCAACAAGGAAGACACTTCTCTCTGAAACACTAATCGATCACATTTACGTAACTAACACTAGAAATGTTGTAGAAACATCTGTTCTTGTATTTGGCCTTAGTGATCACTTTCCAGTATGTCTAACATGGTCAAAGAAAGGCATAAAAATCCCCAGATGCAGTCACAGGTATATGTCATTCCGTAGTTACAAAACTTTTGACACAGAAGGGTTTCTGTCTGATTTATGAATGGCTAAATTTTCTGATGTTTACCGGTGTACCGACCCTGACAGTGCGCTTGCGACATGGTATAAGTACTTTCTTTCCGTCTTCAACAAACATGTTCCCTTGAGGACTAAACGCGTTAGACAGGATGATAAGGCCCCGTGGTTGACAGAAGATATAAATATTGAAATAAAGGCTCGAGAACTATTATTAAAAACTACAGGAAAAGATGAGAAATTTAAGAAACAGAGAAATAAAGTAACATCAATGAAACGGGCTGCCAAAAAGAAATATTTTAGTGATTTGATAATATCTAAAAGAGATACAAAATCCATTTGGAAAGCTATCAACCAACTGTCAGGAAAAAAAAGTTCAATTTACTCCTTCTGGGAATGAGATGTCAGCTGAAATTCTAAATATACATTTTACGACTGTCGCAGAAAGAATTTTCGGGGTTGATATCACCGAGTCTAATGCCTTACAATTGCTCAAATGTTTTTGTAACACGAAAAGAATACATTCTAACTTTCAGCTTGCATACATTAGTGTACATGATGTTTTCAAAGAATTATGCTCATTAAAACAGTCCACATTCCGAGGTTTAGATGGTATCGATAGTAAGACTTTGAAGATAGCAGCACCTATCATCTCTGAACACATCACTTATATCTATAACCTCTGTATTGAAAAACGCTCCTATCCACAGGCTTTTAAGAATGCTAAAGTGTTACCTGTCTTTAAATATGGTGATCCATCTGGCCCTACTAACTATAGACCTATATCAATTTTGTTCACATTATCCGAACCCCTCGAAAAACATATCAAACTTAACCTTCAGTCACATTTCAACAAATATGATTTATTTCACCCCAATCAAAGTGGCTTCAGAAAAAAATATTCCTGTCATACTGCACTGACTAATCTTGTTGAGGAATGGCATTTAAACATTAATGGTAACTTATTTACTGGGTCTGTTTTTGTTGATTTTGCAAAAGCCTTTGATACAATAGATCATAAACTACTTTCGAAAAAGTTAGTCATGTATGGCTTATCATCTGATTCAGTTGAAGTGATATCTTCTTTTCTTGATAATAGGAAACAAGCAGTTATCCAAGCTTCTAAAATGTCCCCTCTTATGTCAGTAAATTATGGTATTCCTCAGGGATCAGTTTTAGGGCCTGTTTTATTTTCAATTTATATAAATGATCTTCCACTTCCTGTTTCATCCTCCAGTGGCTATCGTCCATCCATACGCCCGGAAACCAACATGCCATGATTCTAACAGACTCAATGAACCTCATACAGAAAATTGAAAACGGAATGGGAAGCCCAGAGTGGCATAAGGCAATGCGCAACTTTCAGATTAAAAAACTCACATGGTCATACTGCCCGGGACATGCGGGTGTTAAGGGAAATGAGCGAGCTGACAGACGTGCTGGTAACGCAACACCAACGAGCGGCCTACATCTAGGAAAATCGGAAATCCTCAGAAAAGTCAAAGAATATCAAAAAGAACAGGTACAAGGCCATCACACCATCGATCGCCTCAAAGAAATAAAAGCAGAGAGAGGGAGCGGCCGTAAGTCTAACATGAAAGGTAGAGCACGATGCTTTGCAAATCAAACAAATATCGGCATCATTTCCAAACCAACATTGCGCAAATTTCTTCAAAACGGAGAGTCTCTGTGGGCTTTTCCAAATACAATAGACTGAGCAACACACTAGACGCCACGTTCTTGGCATCAGAGATCTTTTCCCACCCCTCTTGCTGCCAATCAGTGGCAGCCTCTGTGCGTGTGTGTATGTGTGTGTTTGTGTGCATGTATGGGTCTGTATTTTTGAGTGCGTTTGTGCATGCGCGAGAATGTAAGTGTACACAAGTATCAGTAGAGTTCTGTGCACGTGTGTGTGTGTGTGTGTGTGAGGGGGAGGTGGGGGTGCGGGGGAAGGTGGGGTAGAGGATGAGGTATGTGAGTGTATGCATGCCTACACTGTGGGAGCAACAGGATATTGGAACATATATATATATATATATATATATATATATATATATATATATATATATATATATATATATATATATATATATATATATATCTTTGTATATATGTGTGTGGGGTTGGGGGTGGGAGATATGGGCATATGTGTGTGTGCTTGTACAAGTAAGTGTTCATCTGTGTGTGTGTGTGTGTGTGTGTGTGTGTGTGTGTGTGTGTGTGTGTGTGTGTGTGTGTGTGTGTGTGTGTGCCGTGGAAACTGCGATACGTAGACTAGAAATGAGTGTGTGGAGGAGGGGGTAGAGGAGGTGCAGGGTAATGTGTGGTGTGTGTGTGTGTGTGTGTTGGAGCTCATTTACGTTTATATGTATTTAACTGTGCTTTCATATCTGTGAAACTGCATGTTTGATGCATATCTGTTATGCATGTGTGGGTGTATATGTGAATGTCTGTCTTCATGTTTTACATCTATTTGCTTATTTATCATCATTGTTATCTTCTTTTTTTTTCTTTTTTTTTAATTATTATTACTACTACCTTTTTTTATAAATATTATTTATTTATTTATTTGTGTAAGCTTATCTATTATTTATTTACCGTTTTTTTATATAATTATTATTTATTTATTTATTTATTTATTTGTGTAAGCTTATCTATTTTTTCTTCACCTTTTTTTTCTTTTTTTTCCCCTCAAGGCCTGACTAAGCGCGTTGGGTTACGCTGCTGGTCAGGCATCTGCTTGGCAGGTGTGGTGTAGCGTATATGGATTTGTCCGAACGCAGTGACGCCTCCTTGAGCTACTGAAACTGAAACTGAAACTCCTCTTGTGAACTTTTCGCTGATGATACAACACTCCATCTAAAAGACGCAAATGCCAATACAATATGCACTAAGCTGCATAGCGATATTGATAAACTTATAAACTGGACTGAAATGAACCACATGGCAATTCACCCACAGAAGTCTAAATTTATGTTAATCACAACCAGACAACGTTTCCTAAAGTGTTTCCCAAGACGCTTTTTTCACAATTCCACGCTTTCTCGCACTTTGCGCACCCGTGCTTCATCGTAATGAGCAAAAAAACGTGGACTGCGAGAAAATCTGGCTTTCAAGAGTCTTGTTTTACTCTAACCAACATTAACTCGCCCGGCCGTTGACTCTCACGCCCTGCTAGTGAAACCCACATCAAGACAGTGACGCTGTCTTTTTCTCTATTGGGTATCTCCATTTCTACAAATGACGGTACTTTCTGACTAACAACCTATCCGTGCTTGCCTCTTGATTCCCTTATTGCAACGCATGTATTGCAGGGCATTGCATTAGGCAATGCGATTCAAGAAAAACACCCATCATTAGAATAAGGCTGGCTGTTCTCTGATTCAACATTAAAACTTTTTTGATTGATTCCCCATCGTTGTCTGTCTCCTATTTCCCCTCTTCCGTGTTACTGCCTGGCACCTGTCTTGTCATTTGATACTGAGAGAAGAGGTGGGAAAGAGTGATGAAATGATGTTTTGAGAAGTGTCTGCACAGGGGAGAAAAACACTATCTTTACCACAAGTAAAAGGTTTTCCTTCTGAACCTTTACTCGGGAATAAGAACACTTTTCCCCTTTGCAACTTAACTTTTCCTTGAATCACCAGACTCCGAAAACAGTTTAATTCAAAACTGAATTTCCTGAAATGTATTTTCAAGAAAGAAATATAAGTATGTACAGCACACACATAGGAAATCATCAGGACCAGAGGCGGTTTTAGTCTAGAAAAGCATGCTCCGTCTGAAAATCCGTCAACTGAGACACCGTCTGACTGTTTCCATTGCAGCAAAGGCTGTCAAGCAGCGAACCTCTGCACATAAAGGACATTGGGTCATGGAGCCTGAGTCGAAGCGCTGGTAGCCAGACCATGAAAAACAAAAGAGAGAGATTTGTTTGTTCCTTAATATCAGTCGCATTGACAACTAAGGAGAGACAGACAGACAGGCAGAGACAGAGAGAGTCAGGAAGACACATTCTTGTCAGTTTATGTTTTCATACACAATCACGAAAATGAGGCATAAAATGTGGTGGTGGAAGTGGAATGGAGGTTGACACTAAGGAGAGAGAAGAACATTTCAAAAGAGAAGCAAAGAGAGAAAGACAGCAGAAAAAGAAGTGAGGGAGAAAGAGGGGAGAAAGGGGGGGGGGGGGCAGACGGGATAGACGGACAGACAGACAGGCAGACTGAAGAGCAAATACACATATAAACCAACCGCAGTGGGTTGGGTAAAGCTGACAACTGGGGGTACGTGGGTTACAACCTCATCAGAGGAATAATCAAAACATGTTCAGCTTCTGGCCGACCCTTACACAGACTCAGTGCGTTCGGGGCTCAACTGAGAACTCTCGGACCAGGCAGCACTAAAAAATAAACATACACACACACTCACGCACGCTTACACACACACACACACACACACACACACACACACACACACACACACACACACACACACACACACGCACGCACGCACGCACGCACGCACGCATACACTTTCTCTCTCTCTCACACACACACACTCTCTCTCACACACACACACACACACACACACACACACACACACACACACACACACACACTCCAACTTCAGAAATCACATAGGTATACATCACTATATCATAATCACACAAATGAAAAACCCGAAGAAGTGTGTGTGTGTGTGTGTGTGTGAGAGAGAGAGAGAGAGAGAGAGAGAGAGAGAGAGAGAGAGAGAGAGAGAGAGGTGGGTGGAGTGTGGGGAGATCGTTAGGGAAAATTTACAAGCAAACCGTAGACGTACTATGATATGAGAAAAAATATAATTTAAAAAATAATAATAATTCAATAACACTCTTTGCTTTCTCCTTCCATTAATTTTTACTTCCAACTCTCTCCAGCCAAGGATTTATTGATGTGTTAACATTCTGTCTTTCTGTGCGCGCGCGTGCGTGTGTGTGTGTGTGTGTGTGTGTGTGGAGAGAGAGAGAGAGGTGCGGGGGGAGGTAAGCATGCAGGTAGACAGACAGGAACATGGTCAGAGATTCAGACAAGAATAGAGATACCATGAATTGCAATAAATGGCGATAAATGGGTTCGGTGTCCTCTGATAATCAGTCATGAACAGTAATGCTGGGCTGCAAACATTGTAGACCGTGATGTGGCTCTATGCGTACTGGGGGTCTAGGGCTGAACGACTGTGTGGTAACACCAAGTACCATGACAATGTTTTATTTTTTTTTCTTTTATGACATTGAGATGACTGACTGGTTGGTTGGAAATAATTGTTAGAAAGAATAAAAGAAACTGTCGCAAACAAATGTCTCAATAACGAATGACTGCTCCTACAGAGAGGGCCCAGAATCAGTCTAGCACCGGGCGAAACCACGCCAAGATGACCGTTGTAGTTACGCAAGGCTTAGCGGACCCATCACGCCGAAGTGAGGGCTGTGTAGGCAGTATTTGAAATCGTGTAGCTGGAACTGTGTATTGGAGTGAGTCAGACGTTTACCAGGTGTTAAAATCACGCTGGTCAGTGTAACAGAAAGTCTACAAGCTTCAGAACAAAGATAAGTGATTTTTCTGTGAATTTGGTTAATAATTTGTCATCGCGTTATTGTTTAATTTTTGAATTATTAGTAAATTATTGAGAGGGCTCAATGATAGATTGTCCATCAAATGCACGGAAAAATCGCTTATCTTGCTGTGGACAGAGTGATTTTTCTGTGTAATTGACTGATAATTTTTCATCGCGTTATTGTTTAATTATTGAATTATTAGTGAACAACAGAGTCTCACTCTTTTGTCTTCTTTCTGCAAGCTCTAAACGGGTGTGTCACCGACTTGTGTTTATTCTAGGGTGACCTGTACATGAAAATGTACTGATTTATTGCTTAGTTGATCGACTGATTGGTTAAAGCATTGTTTTTGTTGTTGTTGTTGTTGTTGTTTTTTTTGTGTCTGTGTGTGTGTGTGTGTGCGTGTGTGTGTGTGTGTGTGTGTGTGTGTGTGTGTGTGTGTGTGTGTGTGTGCGTGCGTGTGTGTGTGTGTGTGTGTGTGTGTGTGTTGTTGTTGTTGTTGTTGTTGTTGTTTAAGGTGAAGTATCGTTTATCTATCAGTCGTAGATGGAAACTTCTATTTCATTCCAATAGAGAACCACACATCAACCAGTTAGTCCTTGTCTTAGAAGAGGAGAGAAAAACAACAAAAACAAAACAAAACAAAAACGGACCGCATAGTTTCTAGCCACAAATAACTGTATGGTAAATGACGCCTATTTAAAAGAGATAGTCACAGCTTCATGCTGTAAACGGGTCACATCGAGATTTATGTGTTCACAATAATGCTTTCTTTCTATTACGCTGTACCTAATAAAGTGCAGTTTCACTTCTAAACCACCGACACACATCGAGTTAAAAACTCGGTCTGCATCACCTGGAGAAACAAAGAAGAAAGTGAACACGCAAGAACATGCAACCCAGAATGTGCAACGTGGTTTCAAACGAAGCAGTATCAGTATCAGTATCAGTAGCTCAAGGAGGCGTCACACACACACACACAAAAGACAACAAACGAAGCCACAAACCGACACATCGTCATAATACACAGAGCCTAAGCATTTAGCCAGTCATGGTATAATCATTACG